>NC_052644.1:20794710-21155335 GCF_016161935.1 Mauremys reevesii
GAGCTGTACGGACACACGACACAGAGACGGTCCCTGCCCCAGCCAGGTGCCATTCACACCTGGAGTCACTGCGGAGCAGGTCTGGGCGCGGCTGTTCCTATTTGGGAGGAGGAACGTCCCTGTGTCTGTAGAGCTCCAGGGGAGCTTGTCTGCCAACCGGGGCTGAATCAAACCAGGGGCGCTAATACCGACAGCCCAGACTCGCTCTGAGACCCCCTGAGGGCCCAGCTGGGTGTGGGGCTGGGAGCTGGGACGTGGAACCGGGCTCCTCACCTGCTACCACCAGCTGCACAGGGTCGCTGGGCTGCGAGGAGACAAAGGGCTCTGACCGGGGCTGGTAGCTGCAGCTGTAGTTCCCTCCGTGCTGCTGGCCCATGCTGGGGATGCGGAACTCGGCCCCGGCCCCAGCAGGGTCCATGTGTCGCTGCGGGTTCAGGTCTCCAGCCTTGTGCAGGAAGAACCTCATGTCCTGGTGCTGCCCCTCACACCGGATGGTGACGTCTGCCCCTGGGGCGTTGACCCAAGTGGGGATCAGGGAGATGGAGGGTCTGGGTAAGCTGGGATCTGCGCACAGGAGACAGACACTGAGAGCCAGACCCGGGCACCCACCCAGCCTCGGCCTCCCTGGGCTGCCCTAGACACAGGCAGATCCAGGGGGACCTGGACAGAGATTCTCTCCCAGGTCCCAGAGTTCCCCACAACCAGAATCCCGGCCCTGCGAGCTGGGTTCCCACCCCACAGTCACTGAGCTGCGGCTCCCTAGTTCCTGCGATCCTCATATGCCGTGTGTGGCCCCTGCCTCATTCCCTGCTTCTGACCTGCCCTGGACACAGACGATACATGGACTGGTCCTGCTTTGAGCAGGGCCTTGGACTGGAACCTCCTGTGATGGAGTAGGGACTATCTGTGTGGGGGATGGGAGAGCCGGGGAGGACTGTAGGGGAGGGACAGGTGCTCTTCCTGTAACCTGAGCTAGGCAGGGGGGTGGGGTGTCAGCACCTTTGCCTGGGAACCCGGACAAAGGAAGGGGCCGCCTGGAGGGAGTTAGTTCAGTTTTGGTTTGGGGCTGGGTGGTTGGAATTCAGGGAATCCCAAGCTGGGAACTAAGCTTCCTGAACCCGCAGAAGGACTTGATTGAGGGGTCCTGGCTGTGCCCACAAGCTCTGCTGTAGCCTGCGTTCCTGTTGTCCAATAAACCTTCTGTTTTACTGGCTGGCTGAGAGTCACTGTGAGTCCCAGGAAGAGGGGTGCAGAGCCGGACTCCCCCACACTCCGTGACACCTCCTGAGGTCTCTTCCAACCCTCATCTTCTATGATTCCCCGGCCGGCCCCAGCCACGAGCAGATCCAGGGGCCCCCAGGTAGAGATTCTCTCCCAGATCCCAGAGTCCCCCTGTGATGAAGTGGGGCTGTTCTAAATGTTTCCTCTGAATACTGTGTGGGGGCCTCAGTTATGGCCGACCCTCTGTCTCCATGGCAACTAATGGCCCGGGCCCTTCCCCTCTGCAAAGGGATGCTAAAGGTGTGGGAGAACAAAGCGATCAGGTGACCTCCTGGCCCAGGAAAGAGACAAAGCCCAGAGGAGGGGCTGGAGGGGGTTGCAGTTTGGAGCTGGCTGGGGACGAGGAGTGAAGTGCAGACGTGGGGGTCTGCCTCACTGGGCCCCAGAATGGACCTGGATGAGGGGTCTGGTTCTCTGTACCTACAAGCTCTGTGTTAGACCGTGTTCCTGTCATCAAATAAACCTCTGTTTTAGTGGCTGGCTGAGCGTCATGTCTGACTGCAAAGTGGGGGTGCAGGACCCGGTGGCTTCCCCAGGACCCCACCAGGGCGGACTCGCTGTGGGAAGCGCACAGAGGGGAACATTCTGAATGCTCCAAGGAGAGACCCAGGAGGTGAAGCCATGTGAGCTTCTTGCCCTGGAGACAGTCTGCTCCAAGGGAGAGGAGGCTCCCCAAAGTCCTGCCTGGCTTTTGTGGGGAGCAGTTCCAGAGCATCGCCCGGGGACTCCATGACACCCCTGACCCAGAATCCCAGACCTGCGAGCTGGGCTTCCAGCCCCACAGACACCGAGCCACGGCTCCCTAGCGCTTGGGGTCCTCATATGCCATGTGTGGCCCCTGCCTCATTCACTGCCTCCGCCCCCTCCCCCTTGAGCACAGGGCAACTCAGAGGCTGCTTTCTGGAGCCTGGCACCACAGGGCCTGAGCCCCACACACAAAGGGAATCAGCCCTCCTGGGAGGCAGCAAGGCATCTTTTTCCCCATTGTAGAGGGGAAAACTGAGGCACAGACAGATTCACTTTCCTCAGTGAGCTCCCAGGGGCAGGGACTGTCTCTTCACTCTGTTTATGCACCACCTGGCACAATGGGGCCCTGATCATGGCAGGGGCCCTACACGCTCCCCCAATGCAAGGGATCCAGCGCTATTGAGGCAGCGTTTGCAGACGTCTCCACTACCTGTGGGTGTCTCGGTTTTTGGGCGCTTGGTCTGAGATCCCCCAAGACTGAGGACCCCCACAGTGAAGGACACTTTTGAAAACTGTGACGTGCTCCCATCACACAGAATCTGTGGCCGTGCCAGGGGCTGGGCCAGATCTCCTGGGTCCCAGCCCAGTACCGTGTCCACCAAGCCACCACTTCTCTGGCAGCCCCTGCCTCATTCAGCCGTGGCCGGGGCACTGCCTGCGCCGGGGCCTGGAGAACAGAGGGGAGGGGATCCTGGGATTAAATAGTGACTCCCAGTTCCTATGCACAAGGGGCAGTGTTAAAGTAGCCTCCCTGCCCCGAGTTTCCAGTGGCTGCTGCTCCCCACTGGCTGGGGAACCCCCAGTGACTCCGTCCCTGCTCCCCGGCCGGGTGTCCCCTCTGCAGGGTCAGGGCTCAGGACAGAGCCTGGCTCTGAGCGTCCCATTGGCACCAAGACCCCGTGAGGGTCTGGCTGGGGGTGGGGCTGGGAATGGGGACGCTGAGCCGGGCCCCTCACCTCTCACCACCAGCTCCACGGGGTCGCTGGGGTCCGACACAGTGAACGGCTCCGATCTGCTGTGATAGGAGCAGCTGTAGCTCCCGCCAAGATCCCGGCTCACGTTGCTGACGGAAAACACAACCTCCAACCCATCCGAATCCACAGGTGGGAAATGACGTCCCGCTTTATTCAGCACGAACCGCACGCTCTGGTGCTGCCCCCAACACTGGACGGTCACGGCTCCCCCCAGGGAGACCCCCCCGCTGGGGCTCAGGGAGATGCTGGGTTTGGGGTAGCTGGGCTCTGCAGTGGGAAGCAGACAGGCCGTGAGACACAGGCCCCGTTACTCACTCCTGGGGCCCGTCCTCACCACGCGGCCTCAGTGGTGGGTCAGACCCCGCTTCCCTGGGGACGGGCTCCTGGATCACTTTCCACAGGGGCCAGAGTTTCCCCTCAGCCCTGGGCTCACAGCATGAGACACGGAGCAACCCCAGCCCCTGGGGCCCAGAGCTCTGCTCCCCGGCGGGTGCCAGGCCAGGCCAATCTCCAGGGTCCATTCACTCCCTGGCTTCACTGCTGGGAGGGTTGGGAGCCAGGACTCCTGGGTTCTCTGCCCGGCTCTGGGAGGGGAGTGGGGTCTAGTGGGGAGAGCAGGGAGGGCTGGGGGCCAGGACTCCTGGGTTCTGTGCACAGCACCACCACTGACTTGTAGGGGACTGTACAAGTCTCTACTATACACTGAGGTTTATAATGTTCAGCTCTGCTGATCACTCCCTAACTGATGTGTTGCCTGGAAAAGGCCCCCCTGCTCTGCAGCTCCCCCTGGGGGCAGGGATCCCCCTTTCCTCTGTCCCAAATCTCCAGTGGCTTCTTCTCCCCCCTGTCTGGGGGAACCGCCAGTGACTCCGTCCCCACTCCCTGGCCAGGCGTCCCCTCTGCTGGGCTCAGGGCAGAGCCTGGCTCTAAGCATCCCATTGCTGCAGAGAGCCTGTGACAGTCTGGCTGGGTGTGGGGCTGCGATCTGGGACGCTGAGATGAGCCCCTCCCCCACCTCCTACAATGATCTCGACGGGGTCGCTCAGATATGACCAGCGACTCTGTTCCGTTATGGAGCGATATTCGCAGGTGTAGGTCCCTCCATCTTCCCGGCTGACACTGGCGATGGGAAATTCAGCCACGGGCCCATGAGGCACCGTCTGCACCTGCGGGTTCGGGTGTCCAGCTTTACGCAGAACGAACTCCATGCCCGGGTCCTGACCCTCACAGTGGATGGTGACGTTTCCCCCGAGCGCCACCACCCTGCTGGGGCTCACCCAGATGGTGGGTTTGAGAAATTCACGTTCTGCTTTCAACAAGAGACAGGAGTTAAACAGGGGAGACACAGCTCCCCGGCCCCGCCTCCGCCCCGCCCCAATTCAGTCCATCCGTCATTCGGTCTCTGTAGAAGTCTGTCCCCTACCAGGGTTGGCACTGCCTGCCCATGGGGCTCGGGGGCAGGGGGTTCACCCAGACGTAGCTCAGGACCCGACTGCATGCAGGGCCGGCTCTAGGTTTTTTGCCGCCCCAAGCAAAATAAAATTTGGCTGCCCCCACCCCAGCCCTGGGCTCC
This sequence comes from Mauremys reevesii, assembly GCF_016161935.1. Classification (NCBI taxonomy): domain Eukaryota; kingdom Metazoa; phylum Chordata; order Testudines; family Geoemydidae; genus Mauremys; species Mauremys reevesii. The sequence continues at coordinate 20,799,286 of NC_052644.1, forward strand.
CCACCCCCTGCAGCCCCTTGCTGTCCCAGCCCTGGGCTCTCTCCCCCACCTGCACCCCCTGCCACCCCAGCCCTTGGCTCTACCCTGCCACCCGCACCCTCTGGCACCACAGCCCTGGGCTCACACACACACACACACACCGTGCTGCACCAGCTTTGTGCACCCCCGTTCCCGCCCATCAGTGCTCCCCACACACACCCTTGCTGCCCCAGCCCTGGGTTCTGCCCCTTCCTCCCCCACCTGCACCCTCCTTCTGCCCCAGCCCTGGGTCACTGGTAACTTGCTCCCAGGGTGGGCCATTCAGGAGGAATTTTGGATGTGCACAGCACACAGACAGGATTGGTTCCCATAGGATTACAGAACTGCAATAAAATGGAACAATTTTCAGCTTGTGTGATTGGAGGAGATCTGGATGTATATTATAAGACTGTCCTCCATAAATGAGGAAAGTTAAGGTGCCTTTATTATTTTTTTGTTCCACTCTTTGTTTCTATGGGGAATTTGCCAATGCAATATCACTGTCTTCCTTTTAAACAACTTAAAAAAGAAAAAAAAAGCTGTTGAAAATAGCAATTCCCGTCCTAAAAACCTCTGGGAAGCATTTCTTGCTCAATTTTATCCTACTTTTTGTACAGCAAGTGACAGTGGATCAGTATATTTGATTGAGGAGAAATGAAGTAACAGCTGCCCAGATTGAGCTTGAGCCCTCCTGAATTTTGAGGTGTTCAAATCTGGAAGGCAGGTGCTAGATTCCCTTTCTGAATATTGGATAAATCTGGAAAGGAAAAGTCAATTTCTGCTTCCATGGCTCAGAAGTGGAAATCCTCCTAAGTGCCTGGTACTGCATCTAAAGCTGCCCAGGTCCAGAGCCTCCCCTCCCTTACTTTTCATTTTAAATTCTAGTGGGATCCACCTACCTCCCTTGCGAGGCTTCAGATAGAGAGGGGCCCTGTCCATTTAGTCCACCCAATTCCTTCTTTGGGGGCTGCAAGGGGAGGTCACACCAGTATCTCTAATCCAGTCTTCTGAAGGGGATATCTGGGCCAAAGCCTTCTACTCCTTGGGCACACTTGTTCCCCATTCACAGTGCCATCCCGCTCTAGCAGTGAGCTCAAGAAGCAGCTTGAGGTTTCAGCTACCATACTCCCTCCCTCCTTTCCTGTTGGTAGTGGCCAAGGGAATGCTGGGAAATGTAGTTCTTTCCCTGCTCCAGGGCTGGCTCTATAGGCAGGGAGCTAACCAAGCTTCCAGGGCCCCCGGTTGGTTCTCCACTCCCAGGCTGGATCCCTGCCGGCTGCCGCCCCTGCAAATGGGCTGCCCCAAGCAGCTGCTTGCTTTGCTGGTGCCTAGAGCCGCCCCTGCCTGCATGAGAGATCACCTGTCCCCTCTGCCCCCCTGAGACCAGCCAGGGAGCCTGACCAGTGCCCCCCCTGCAGCTCTGCCCCCTTCCTTGGGGTTGGAAATAGTCTGTGACTGGAGGGAGTCGCACAAGACCCACCTTTCCCCGGGCCTTGGGAATGGGGGGGGGCTGTGAGTGCAGGGGAGGGAGCTGTTGGGGGGTGGATCTGGGGGGTTCTGCATATTTCGGTTACCCCAGAGTCCCGACCACTGGGAAGTAGGGCAGGAGAAGCCCCAGCACCCTGACCGTTGCCCCTGTAGAAGCACGGTGGGGCGGGGGGGCAGGGGAAGGCTTAGCACCAGGACCTCCGCTGAGGCCCGGAGATAGGACGAGCTCTCACTCCCCGCTGCGCCCTAGGGCCAGAGCATGGGGCCAGAGCTTCTCCGGGCTTGGGGCTGCAGGGGTGCAGGAGGGGCAGAAAGGGACGGGGCCGTGGGTGGAATAGGGGCGGGGCCCCAGAAGAGGGGCAGAAAGGGGCGGGGCTGTGGGCGGGGCTGCAGGCTGAGGAGGCGGAACAGGAGAGGGACGCAAGTGGAAGGGGTGGAGGGATCCCCCCTTGATCTGGCCCAGGGCCCCAGGAAACCTTAATACAGCTCAGCCCGTGACTCAGCATCGATCGCCACAGTCAGTCCGGGGAGGGGGGGTTGTGGCTGGGGACGGTGCTGTTTCGGCAGCCCCTGGGCCCTGAATCCTCTGTGCGTCCCCAGAACAGGGGCAGCCGGGGCAGCATCCCCTGGGAAAGGCCCCTGCTCTGCAGCTCCCCCCAGGGGCAGGGATCCCCCCTCCTCCAGCCCTGAACCTCCAGGAGCTGCTGCTCCCCCCTGGCTGGGGAACCCCCCAGTGACACTGTCCCTGCTCCCTGTCCAGGCCAGTCCTAGGGCTCTGGGCAGAGCCTGGCTCTGAGCATCCCGTCAGGTGCTGAACTTGTGGGGGGTCCGGCTGGAAGCGGGGACGTGGAGCTGGGCCCCTCACCTGCTACCACCAGCTGCACGGGGTCGCTGGGCTCTGAGGAGACGAAGGGCTCTGACCGGGGCCGGTAGCTGCAGCTGTAGCTCCCTCCGTGCTGCCGGCCCACGCTGGGGATGCGGAACTCGGCCCCGTCCCCAGCAGGGTCCAGGTGTCGCTGCGGGTTCAGGTCTGCAGCCTTGTGCAGGAAGAACCTCACGTCCCGGCGCTGCCCCTGACACTGGATGGTGACGTCTGCCCCTGGGGCGCTGACCCCAGTGGGGCTCAGGGAGATGGAGGGTCTGGGTAAGCTGGGATCTGCGCACAGGAGACAGGCTGTGAGAGCCAGACCTGGGCAGTCACGCAGCCCCAGCCTCCAGCTGCAGAAGAGAAGAGTGAGGGGGGATTTGATAGCAGCCTTCAGCTACCTGAAGGGAGGTTCCAGAGAGGATGGAGCTCGGCTGTTCTCAGTGGTGGCAGATGACAGAACAAGGAGCAATGGTCTCAAGTTGCAGTGGGGGAGGTTTAGGTTGGATATTAGGAAACACTATTTCACTAGGAGGGTGGTGAAGCACTGGACTGGGTTCCCTGGGGAGGTGGTGGAATCTCCATCCTTAGAGGTTTTACAGGCCCGGCATGACAAAGCCCTGGCTGGGATGATTTAATTGGGGTTGGGCCTGCTTTGAGCAGGGGATTGGACTCGAACCTCCTGAGGTCTCTTCCAACCCTAATCTGACATGGGCAGATCCAGGGGCCCCCTGGCAGAGATTCTCTCCCAGAGCCCAGAGTCCCCCTGTGACAAAGTGGGGGATTTTCTTATCTTTTCATGGTTTTCCAGTGGTTTGCATGCAGAGGGAGTGGGACTCAGTGCCCCTGGGTGTTACTGGTTTGACGAGGTGAGAGGAGAGGGAGTTTGTTGTTGCAGAGGACCAGAGGGGGCACTTGGGACACCAGCCAATGCCCTGGAGGAGGGACACCCCGGCGACTGGTGACATGACGACCCAATGACCCAGCTCAGGAGTCACAGCCGGTTCTGCCCAGTGGGAGGACAATGGGCTGCAAAGAGAGGACCCCAGTGACCTGACCAGCCGGTTCCAGCCAGAGGGGCCGGAGGACAGAAGAGAGGAGGCCCAGGCAACCCTGTTTACGAGCCTGTTTCCCTGGAGAGAAGACAATGGACAGAGGGGGGCTTGGGGCCGGGGGTATCAGATGCCCAGCTGGGAAGCAGGGGGGCACGGGGCTGGAGAGGGGGGGCAGGCAGAGCCCACCTGGCTGCAGGGAGACTGGGATGTGCTGGGCTGAGGGAGGCCAGGCCTGAGGCCCTGAGAGTTTCCTGTGCTGGGTTCAACTCTTAATAAACCCTCCTGTGTTACACTGGCTGAGAGTCGCTCCGGGCTAGAGAACAAGGTTGCATCAACCCCTTAGGGGGGAGGAGGCCCGGGGGCTCCAGAGCGAGTGGACTCCCTGAGGGGGCCCATGGCAGAGACAGACGCGCTAAGGCTCAGAGAGGTGCGGCTCCAGGAGGTGGAGGGGCCTGGCCCCGAGAGAGAATGGACCCCTGAGAAGGGCTGTCTCACTAAAAGGGGCACCCCCCACGGACCATATGGGGCCAAGAGTGGGCATGATCTGTGAGTCCGTGACACCCTCTGACCCAGAATCCGGCCCTGTGAGCTGGTCTGCCAGCCCCACAGACACCAAGCTGCAGTTGCCTAGTTCTTGGGGTCCTCATATGCCATGTGTGGCCCCTGCATCGTTCATGGCATCTCTGAGATCCCCCAAGATTGAGGCCCCCCCTCAAGGAAGGACATTTTTGAAAACTGCAACGTGCTCCCATGACACAGAGTGTGTGGCTGCACAAGGGGCTGGGACAGATCTCCTGGGTCCCAGCCCAGCGCCGTGTCCACCAAGCCACAGCTTCTCCTGCAGCCCCTGCCTCATTCAGCCCCGGCTGGGGCACTGCCTGCGGCGGCGCCTGGAGAACAGAGGGGATGGGATCCCGGGATTAAATAGCGACTCCCGGTTCCTACGCACAAGGGGCAGCGTTAAAGTAGCCTCCCTGCCCCGAGTCTCCAGGGGTTGCTGCTCCCCCCTGGCCAGGGAACCCCCCAGCGACTCCGTCCCCACTCCCCGGCCGGGTGTCACCTCTGCAGGGTCAGGGCTCAGGGCAGAGCCTGGCTATGAGTGTCCCATTGGCACCGAGTCCCGTGAGGGTCTGGTTGGGGGTGGGGCTGGGAACGGGGATGCTGAGCTGGGCCCCTCACCTCTCACCACCAGCTCCACGGGGTCGCTGGGGTACGACACGTTGAACGGCTCCGATTTGCTGTGATAGAAGCAGTTGTAGCTCCCGCTGTTCTCCCGGCTCACGTTGCTGATGGGAAACTCAGCCTCCATCTCGACCGAATCCACAGGTGGGAAATGACGTCGCTCTTTATTCAGCACGAACCGCACGTCCTGGCGCTGCCCCCGACACCAGATGGTCACGGCTCCTCCCAGGGAGACCCCCCAGCTGCGGCTCTGCAGGGTGATGTTGGGTTTGGGGTAGCTGGGCTCTGCAGAGGGAAGCAGACAGGCCGTGAGACACAGGCCCCGTCACTCACTCCTGGGGCCCGTCCTCACCATGCGGCCTCAGTGGTGGGTCAGACCCGGCGGCCCTGGGGACCGGCTCCCTGATCCCTTTCCACAGGAACCAGAGTTTCCCCTCATCCCTGGGCTCACAGCATGAGACACGGAGCAACCCCAGCCCCTGGGGCCCAGAGCTCTGCTCCCCGGCGGGTGACAGGCCAGGCCAGTCTCCAGGGTCCAGTCACTCCCTGGCTTCTCTGCTGGGAGCGCTGGGAGCCAGGACTCCTGGGTTCTTTCCCCGGCTCTGGGAGGGGAGTGGGGTCTAGTGGGGAGAGCAGGGTGGGATGGGGGCCAGGACTCCTGGGTTCTGTGCACAGAACCACCATTGACTTGTAGGGGACTGTGCAAGTCTCTACTATTCACTGAGGTTTATAACCTTCAGCTCAGCTCATCACCCCCTAACTGATGTGTTGCCTGGGAAAGGCCCCCCATGCTCTTCAGCTCCCCCTGGGGGCAGGGATCCCCCCTCCCTCAGGCCTGAATCTGCAGTGGCTACTTCTCCCCCCAGCTGGGGAACCCCCCAGTGACTCCGTCCCCTGTCCCCAGCCGGGCGTCCCCTCTGCTGGGCTCAGGGCAGAGCCTGGCTCGGAGCGTCCCATCGGTGCAGAGACCCCCTGAGAGTCTGGCTGTGGGTGGGGCTGGGAGGCGGGACGCTGAGCCGGGCCCCTCACCTGCTACAATGATCTCAACGGGGTCGCTGGGATATGACCAGCGACTCAGTTCCGTTATGGAGCGATAGTCGCAGGTGTAGTTCCCTCCATCTTCCCGGCTGGCACTGGGGATGGGAAATTCAGCCACGGTCCCATTAGGCACCGTCTGCACCTGCATGTTCGGGTGTCCAACTTTACGCAGAACGAACTCCATGCCCGGGTCCTGACCCTCACAGCGGATGGTGACGTTTCCCCCGAGCGCCACCACCCTGCTTGGGCTCAACCAGATGGTGGGTTTGAGAAATTCACGCTCTGCTTTCAACAAGAGACAGGAGTTAAACAGGGGAGACACCCCCCCACACATCCCTCTGCCCCAATTCACTTCATCCATCATTCGGCCTCTCTAGGAGTCTGTCCCCAACCAGGGTTGGCACTGCCTGCCCATGGGGCTCGGAGGTAGGGGGTCACCCAGACCTAGCTCAGCACCTGGCTCCATGAGAGATCACCTGCCCCCCACCCGACCCCACTTGAGGCCAGCCAGGGAGCCTGACCAGTGGGCCCCCTGCAGCTCTGACCCCCAACCTGGGTTTGGAAATAGAGTCTGTGACCGGTGGGAGTTGCGCAAGATCCAACTTTCCCCAGGCCTTGGTGTGACGAACTGGGAATGTTCTCAATGTTTTCTCTGAATACTGTGTTGGTGCCTCAGTGTTCCCTCGGCAGTTCTTAAGTATCTAGCAGAGCAAAGGGCCAGTGCACCTCAATGCCTGACCCTCTGTCTCCTAGCAACTGATGGCCTGCCCCCCCCCCCCGCAAAGGTGCCACCTGAAGGTGCTGGAGACAAAGGCCTGGTCTACACTAGGACTTTAATTCGAATTTATCAGCGTTAATTCGAACTAACCGCTCAACCGTCCACACCAGGAAGCCATTTAATTCGAACTAGAGGGCTCTTTAGTTCGAATTTGGTACTCCACCCCGGCAGGTGGAGTAACGCTAAATTCGCACTTGCTAGCTCGAATTAGGCTTGGTGTGGATGCTAATCGAACTTAGCAGCTCCGGGAGCTATCCCACAGTGCACCACTCTGTTGACGCTCTGGACAGCAGTCCGAGCTTGGATTCTCTGGCCAGCCACACAGGAAATGACGGCGAAAATTTGAATTCATTTTCCTGTCTGGGCGGTTTGAATCTGACGTTCTGGTTGCACATCGGGGCGAGCTCCGCAGCACCTGCAACGATGCAGAGCTCTCCAGCAGAGGAGTCCGGGCAATCCCAGAATAGAAAGAGGTCCCCAGCATGGAGTGACCGGGAAGTCCAGGATCTGATCGCTGTGTGGGGCGAGGAGTCTGTGCTCTCGGAGCTGCGCTCCAACAAGCGGAACGCGAAGACCTTCGAGAAGGTCTCTAAAGCCATGAAAGACAAAGGATACAGCCGGGATGCGATGCAGTGCCGCGTGAAAGTGAAGGACCTAAGACAAGGGTATCAAAAAGTCAGAGCGGCAAACGGACGCTCCGGAGCCCAGCCCCAGACATGCCGCTTCTACGAGGCACTGCATGCCATTCTAGGTGGGTCTGCCACCAGTGCCCCACCAGTGACGGTGGACTCCGAGGACGGAATAGTGTACCGGACAGTTCCCTCCCTGTTCGCCGATGGGGAAGATGAGGAAGGGTCTTTAGAGGACGGCGCAGGCGACATCGAACCCACTCCCGCTTTCCTGACAGCCAGGATCTCTTCATCACCCTCACAGAGATCCCCTACCAACCGTCCCCCGTTAACCAGGACTCGGAATCAGGGGAAGGATCAGGCGGTAAGTGCTACAAACAGGGAAACATTTATTTTTAAGAAACAGGGATTTATATAAAAAATAGAAATACTATATAAACATTTTTAAATATGAAACTAAACAAACAGCAGGTCTACACAAACAGCAATGGAGCAAAAGTCCTCTGGGGATATTTCAAAAAAGCTCTCAGAGAGCAGCTGGAAAAGCCTCAGCAAGAGGTTTCTTGGGAGAGGTGCTTTATTGGGTGCTCCGTTGAAGCACACTCTTCCGCGCCATGCCATCCTCAGGTAGAGGGGGACCATCGCCTCTACGAGCATGGCAGCGTAGGGTCCTGGTCTGTGCAGGGCTTCTATTAACATCCGCTCTCTGTGTGCGCCTGACACGCCTCAGGGTGATGTCGTTGTGGAAGTGCTGCATCTAATTAGTGGAATTAGTGTACTGTTACTATTGTGCATGGTAGACTTTTACTTTGCATAAGAATGACCCTCGCTTAACAGAGTTTTACTTTGCATAAGAATGACCCTCGCTTAACAGAGTTTTACTTTGCATAAGAATGACCCTCGCTTAACAGAGTTTTACTTTGCATAAGAATGACCCTCGCTTAACAGCCACGTGTTGCAGGCCTCAGAGGAAAAGCATACAGGGGTCTTTCGCGCTCACTGGCGGGAGATGCCGCATAACGCTCATCTTTTCTGCTTTGCACATTGCCTCCAGCAGGAGAGCACAGCTAAGCACTATCTGATAAGCAGTCTGTACTGTAAGGCTTACCAGGACTTTGTGCAAGAGGGATGCAGCTGTCTCTCCTCGCTTGTGCGCTATCCAGTGCAATCGCGCCGCCAATGAGAGCGTATTCCGAAATCTCGGACTAGTTCCGAGATCTCCTGAGACTTGGTTCCCTGTTTGGTCTTCTTAACTGAAAATGACTAGACTGTGTTTACTGTTGGCAAACATGTATTTGTTCAAGGAAATCACCTACTTTTTCGCATCACACAGCTTCGGCTCCTTCACGGACTGCCCCGCCATCCCCCTCGCAGAGGCTGGCTCAGATTAGACGCCGAAAGAAAAAGACAAGGGACGACATGTTCCAGGAACTGATGGCCAGCTCCAGAGCGGAGGCGGCAGAGCAGAGACAGTCGAGGGAGAGCCTGTGTCAGCAGCATCGCACACACATGGAACGGGAGGATAGGTGGCGGCAGGAAGACCAGCAGGCGACTCAAACGCTGCTTGGTCTCATGAGGGCAAACGGACACGCTCCGGCGCCTTGTAGATGTTCTGCAAGACCACAGGCAGGAGGAGAGAGCCCCCCTGCAGTGCATCTGCAACCGCCCTCCAACGCCAAGAAGTCCTGTCCCCCCCTCACCCAAAGTGACAAGAAGGAGGGGCGGTAGGGGCCGTGAGAACTGTCACTGCACCGCAGCAGAGCGCTAATGTACAAGACACCTCTCGCGCTGTAAATTTGTAGAAGTTCTTCCTTACAGGATCACCCAGTCCCAAATCCAAGTTTCAACCCCACTGTGTATAACATTATTAAAAGCGGTTTGCTGTTACTCTCTGTTTCCGTCACGTTTCTCGTGTCAGAAGACTTTGTGGGGGGGGGGGATTTTTAATTACAGTGCATAGCCCACATTACCAGGGTACAGACTTGGGGGCAGGGTCAACTGCAGGGCACACACAGACTGCAGTCACTAGGCACCAGGGACAGTGTGTGTGGTGTATGCTGCCCCGGCTCTTTCCTTGATGTGTAGGGTCCTGGTGCCTGACATCCCCGAATGTAAAGGCAGGCTTCCCTTCACATGCATTTGGACCGTAGTCACGATCCTCCCCGGTGCCCGAGCCCCAAAAAGAGACCTCATCCAGGGGCAGATACTCACCCTTCCCCACACCCTCACCCCTTCCAACGCCCAAACCCACAGCCGTCATGGTAACCCCTATCCAAGGACGGCACCCTCGCCCTTCCTGCAAACCCACCCATCAGTGCACACCTTAACCAGCACAGAATGCTTCCATGTTTCAACGAAGAAACAGAAATGCAAAGTCAACGAAAGATTTATTATTAATTACTAAAACATGTCCTTAGTTTTAAAACGTCCTTGGGAAGTGGGGAAAACTTGGTTTATGATCAGGCTCTCTTAAAATCAAGTGGACAGTCACAGGTTACCCTGCTCTGCGAGGAAACTCGCTTTCAAAGCCTCCCTGATGCATATCGCTTCCCGCTGGGATATTCTCTCAGCACGGGTGTCTGGCTGATCATAAACAGCAGCCAGGCGATTTGCCTCAACCTCCCAAGCGGCCAAAAGGTCTCGCCCTTGCTCTCACAGAGATTGTGGAGCACACAGCAAGCAGCAATAACTACGGGATATTCTTCTCGCTGATGTCCGAGCGAGTCAGTAAGGTCCGCCATCTCCCTGAGACGTCGAAAGCACACTCCACCACCATTCTGCACTTGCTCAGCCGGTAGTTGAAGAGTTCCTTTTCAGTGTCCAAGGCGCCTGTATAGGGCTTCATGAGCCAGGGCATTAGCGGGTAGGCCGGGTCCCCGAGGATCACTGTAGGCATCTGCACATCCCCAACCGTTATTTTGTGGTCCGGGAAGAAAGTGCCTGCCTGGAGGCGTCTAAACAGACCAGAGTTCCTGAACACACGCGTCATGAACCTTGCCCGCCCACCCGACGTTGATGTTGGTAAAACGTCCCCTATGGTCCACCACAGCTTGCAGCACCATTGAAAAGTAGCCCTTTCGGTTAATGTACTCGCTGGCCTGGTGGGCTGGTGCCAGGATAGGGATGTGAGTCCCATCTATAGCCCCACCGCAGTTTGGGAATCCCATCGCGCGAAGCCATCTATGATGACCTGGACATTTCCGACAGTCACTACCTTTGAGAGCAGTTGCTCAACGATTGCGTGGGCTACTTGAATGACAGCAATCCCCACGGTAGATTTGCCCACGCCAAAGTGGTTCGCTACTGACCGGTAGCTGTCTGGTGTGGCAAGTTTCCAGAGGGCTATGGCCACTCGCTTCTGCACAGTCAGGGCTGCTCGCATCCTTGTGTCCTGGCGCCTCAGGGCAGGGGACAGCAAGTCACACAGTTCAAGGAAAGTGTCCTTACGCATCCTGAAGTTTCGCAGCCACTCTGTGTCATCCCAGACCTGCAGCACTATGCGGTCCCACCAGTCTGTGCTTGTTTCCCGGGCCCAGAATCGCCGTTCCACACCATGAACTTGACCCATTGCCACCATGATCTCCACTGCCCGGCGTACCCTGCTTTGTGAGAGGTCTGCACCACTCTCCTCACCGTGCTGCCGGAGCCTCCTCGCCCGGTTTCTCAGCATCTGACTGTGGAAGAGGTGGACGATAACGTGCGAGGAGTTGACAACGGCCATAAGTGCAGCGATGATCGCAGCGGGCTCCATGCTCGCAGTGCTGTGGCGTCCGCGCTGTAACCGACCAGACAAGGGCGCGAACAGATTTCCCGCCGGCGCTTTCAAGGAAGAGAGGGAGGGCGGGATTGACGGTTCAATGACGACACATTTTTCCCCCCAGCATGCATTGGGGGGAAATCCCACAATTCCAATGGGCAGCGGGGAGTGCGGGAACTGTGGGATAGCTTCCCACAGTGCACCGCTTCCAAAGTCGAAGCTGGCCCCGTGAATGTGGACTCAGAAGTTCGAATTTGTGTATTTAGTATGGATACACAAATTCGACTTATTAAGGTCGAATCCACAAATTCGACTTAAGTAGATTCGAAATAGTCCTGTAGTGTAGACAAGCCCAAAGAGATCAGGTGGCCTCCTGGCCCGGGAAAGGAGCTGAGCAGAGAGGAGTGGCTGGAGGGGTTTTCAGGATGTGTTGGAGCTGGCTGGGGACGAGGAGTGAAGGGCAGACGTTGGGGTCTGGCTCACTGCCCCCCAGAATGGACCCGGCCGAGGGGTCCTGTTCTCTGTACCTACAAGCTCTGTTTTAGACCCTGTTCCTGTCATTGAATAAACCTCGGTGTTACTGGCTGGCTGAGAGTCACGTCTGACTGCGAAGCGGGGGGGCAGGACCCTCTGCCTGCCCCAGGACCCCGCCGGGGTGGACTCACTGGGGGAAGCGCACGGAGGGGCAGAGGATGCTGAATGCCCCAATGAGAGACCCAGGAGGTGAAGCCGAGTGAGCTTCTTGCCCTGAACAAGTCTGCTCCAAGGGAGAGGAGGCTCCCCAAAGTTCTGCCTGGCTTGGTGGGAGCAGATCCAGACCATGGCCCAGGGCCCCAGGAAACCTTAACCATCTCAGCCCGTGACTCAGCATCGATCGTCACAGTCAGTCCAGGGAGGGGGGTTGTGGCTGGGGACGGTGCCGGCTCGGCAGCCCCTGGGCCCTGAATCCTCTGTGCGTCCCCAGTGCGGGGGCAGCCGGGGGAGCATCCCCTGGGAAAGGCCCCTGCTCTGCAGCTCCCCCTGGGGGCAGGGATCCCCCCTCCCCCAGCCCTGAACCCCCAGGAGCTGCTGCTCCCCCTTGGCTGGGGAACCCCCCAGTGACACTGTCCCCGCTCCGTGGCCAGGCGAGTCCAAGGGCTCTGGGCAGAGCCTGGCTCTGAGCATCCCGTCAGGTGCCGAACTTCTGAGGGTGCGGCTGGGTGTGGGGCTGTGTGGTGGAGTAGGGACTGTCTATGTGGGGGATGGGAGAGCAGGGAGGATTTTAGGTGAGATGCAGGTATTCAGCGGTAACATGAGCTAGGCCTGGGGGAGGGGAGGTAACACCTCTGCCCAGGAGCTAGACAAAGAAAAGGGGCGGAGGGGAAGGGTTGGGAAACTGGGTGGTGGGTTTTCAGGGGATCCTAGGCTGGGATCCAAGCACCCTGATCCCCCCAGAAAGGCCAGATTAAGAGGTCCTGGCTCTGAACACAATCTGGGCTGTATCCTGTGTTCCTGTTGTTCAATAAACCTTCTGTTTTACTGGCTGGCTAAAAGTCCCCGTGAGTCCCAGGAAGAGGGGTGCAGAGCCGGACTCCTCCACACTCCGTGACAGGCTGTGTCATGGAGTGTAGGGGAGTCAGGCCCTGCACCCCCAGGCTCCCTGCCGATTCACCATGACTCTCAGCCAGCCAGTAAAGCAGAAGGTTTATTTAGACGACAGGAACACAGTCCAACACAGGTCTTGCAGGCACAGATAACCGGATCCCCCCTGTTAGGTCCATCTTGGGGCCTCACAGCCCCCCTCGGGGATCAGAGCCCTCTCTCTCTGCTTCCCCTCTTTTTCCAGCCAACTCCAGTCTGCCCAACCCCCTCCGGCCCCTCCTCTCTCCTCCGCTTCTTTCCCGGGCCAGGAGGTCACCTGACCCCTTTGTCTCCAACACCTTTAGCCAGCACCTTTGCAGGGAGGGGCCGGGCCATCCGTTGCTAGGAGACAGAGTGTCAGGCATTTGCTGCATGGACTTTTGCTGCTAGAAACTTAGGATCTGTACCCAGCCCCCAGTGCGAACAGTCCCACTTCATCACACTGAGATTGTGGATGCCGAGCCGGGCTCCTCACCTGCTACCACCAGCTGCACGGGGTCGCTGGGCTGCGAGGAGACGAAGGGCTCTGAGCGGGGCCGGTAGCTGCAACTGTAGCTCCCTCGGTGCTGCCGGCCCACGCTGGGGATGCGGAACTCAGCCCCGGCCCCAGCAGGGTCCATGTGTCGCTGCGGGTTCAGGTCTCCAGCCTTGTGCAGGAAGAACCTCACGTCCCGGCGCTGCCCTTCACACCGGATGGTGACGTCTGCCCCTGGGGCGGTGACCCCGATGGGGCTCAGGGAGATGGAGGGTCTGGGTAAGCCGGGATCTGCGCATAGGAGACAGGCTGTGAGAGCCAGACCTGGGCACCCACCCAGCCCCAGCCTCCAGCTGCAGAAGAGAAGAGTGAGGGGGGATTTGATAGCAGCCTTCAGCTACCTGAAGGGAGGTTCCAGAGAGGATGGAGCTCGGGTGTTCTCAGTGGGGCAGATGACAGAACAAGGAGCAATGGTCTCAGGTTGCAGTGGGGAAGGTTTAGGTTGGATATTAGGAAACACTATTTCACTAGGAGGGTGGTGAAGCACTGGACTGGGTTCCCTGGGGAGGTGGTGGAATCTCCAACCTTAGAGGTTTTTCAGGTCCGGCATGACAAAGCCCTGGCTGGGATGATTTAGTTGGGGTTGGGCCTGCTTTGAGCAGGGGGTTGGACTAGATACCTCCTGAGGTCTCTTCCAACCCTAATCTGACATGGGCAGATCCAGGGGCCCCCTGGCAGAGATTCTCTCCCAGAGCCCAGAGTCCCCCTGTGACAAAGTGGGGGATTTTCTTATCTTTTCATAGTTTTCCAATGGTTTGCATGTAGAGGGAGTGGGACTCAGTGCCCCTGGGTGTTACTGGTTTGACGAGGTGAGAGGAGAGGGAGTTTGTTGTTGCAGAGGACCAGAGGGGGCACTTGGGACACCAGCCAATGCCCTGGAGGAGGGACACCCTGGTGACATGACGACCCAACGACCCAGCTCAGGAGTCACAGCCGGTTCTGGCGAAGTGGGAGGACAATGGGCCGCAAAGAGAGGACTCTGGTGACCTGACCAGCTGGTTCCAGCCAGAGGGGCTGGAGGACAGAAGAGAGGAGAGGAGGCCCGGGTGACTCTGTTTACGAGCCTGTTTCCCTGGAGAGAAGACAATGGACAGAGGGGGGCTTGGGGCCGGGGGTATCAAATGCCCAGCTGGGAAGCAGGGGGGCTCTGGGCTGGAGAGCGGGGGCAGGCAGAGCCCACCTGGATGCAGGGAGACTGGGATGTGCTGTGCTGAGGGAGGCCAGGCCTGAGGCCCTGAGAGTTTCCTGTGCTGGGTTCAACTCTCAATAAACCCTCCTGTTTTACACTGGCTGAGAGTCGCTCCGGGCTAGAGAACAAGGTTGCATCAATCCCTTTGGGGTGAGGAGACCCGGGGGGTCCAGAGCGAGTGGACTCCCTCAGGGGGCCACGGCAGAGACAGACGTGCTAAGGCTCAGAGAGGGGCGGCTCCAGGAGGTGGAGAGGCTTGGCCCCGAGACAGAATGGAGCCCTGAGAAGGGCTATCGCACTGAAAGGGGGAACCCCCCCCCTACGGACCACTCGGGGCCAAGAGTGGGCACGATCTGTGAGTCCGTGACACCCCCTGACCCAGAATCCGGCCCTGTGAGCTGGTCTGCCAGCCCCACAGACACCGAGCCGCAGTTGCCTAGTTCTTGGGGTCCTCATATTCCATGTGTGGCGCCTGCATCGTTCATGGCATCCCTGAGATCCCCCAAGATTGAGGCCGCCCCCCAAGGAAGGACACTTTTGAAAACTGCAACGTGCTCCCATGACACAGAGTCTGTGGCTGTGCCAGGAGCTGGGCCAGATCTCCTGGGTCCCAGCTCAGCGCCATGTCCACCAAGCCACTGATTCTCCTGCAGCCCCTGCCTCATTCAGCCCCGGCTGGGGCACTGCCTGCGGCGGGGCCTGGAGAACAGAGGGGATGGGATCACGGGATTAAATAGCGACTCCCGGTCCCTACGCACAAGGGGCAGTGTTAAAGTAGCCTCCCTGCCCCGAGTCTCCAGGGGCTGCTGCTCCCCCCTGGCCAGGGAACCCCCCAGCGACTCCGTCTCCACTCCCCAGCCGGGCGTCACCTCTGCTGGGTCAGGGCTCAGGGCAGAGCCTGGCTCTGAGTGTCCCATTGGCACCGAGTCCCGTGAGGGTCTGGCTGGGGGTGGGGCTGGGAACAGGGATGCCGAGCTGGGCCCCTCACCTCTCACCACCAGCTCCACGGGGTCGCTGGGGTACGACACGTTGAACGGCTCTGATTTGCTGTGATAGGAGCAGCTGTAGCTCCCGCTGTGCTCCCGGCTCACGTTGCTGATGGGAAACTCAGCCTCCATCCCGACCGAATCCACAGGTGGGAAATGGCGTCGCTCTTTATTCAGCACGAACCGCACGCCCCGGCACTGCCCCCGACACCGGACGATCACGGCTCCCCCCAGGGAGACCCCCCAGCTGGGGCTCAGGGAGATGCTGGGTTTGGGGTAGCTGAGCTCTGCAGTGGGAAGCAGACAGGCCGTGAGACACAGGCCCCGTCACTCACTCCTGGGGCCCGTCCTCACCACGCGGCCTCAGTGGTGGTTCAGACCCGGCGGCCCTGGGGACGGGCTCCCGGATCCCTTTTCACAGCGGCCAGAGTTTCCCCTCAGCCCTGGGCTCACAGCATGAGACACGGAGCAACCCCAGCCCCTGGGGCCCAGAGCTCTGCTCCCCGGCGGGTGACAGGCCAGGCCAGTCTCCAGGGGCCATTCACTCCCTGGCTTCTCTGATGGAAGGGCTTGGAGCCAGGACTCTTGGGTTCTCTCCCCGACTCTGGGAGGGGAGTGGGGTCTAGTGGGGAGAGCAGGGGCGGGATGGGGGCCAGGACTCCTGGGTTCTGTGCACAGAACCACCACTGACTTGTAGGGGACTGTGCAAGTCTCTACTATACACTGAGGTTTATAACCTTCAGCTCCACCCATCACCCCCTAACTGATGTGTTGCCTGGGAAAGGCCCCCCCTGCTCTTCAGCTCCCCCTGGGGGGCAGGGATCCCCCCTCCCTCAGGCCTGAATCTCCAGTGGCTACTTCTCCCCCCCAGCTGGGGAACCCCCCAGTGACTCCGTCCCCTGTCCCCGGCCAGGCGTCCCCTCTGCTGGGCTCAGGGCAGAGCCGGGCTCGGAGCGTCCCATCGGTGCAGAGACCCCCTGCAGGTCTGGCTGTGGGTGGGGCTGGGAGGCGGGACGCTTAGCCGGGCCCCTCACCTGCTACAATGATCTCGACGGGGTCGCTGGGATACGACCAGCGACTCGGTTCCGTTATGGAGCGATAGTCGCAGGTGTAGCTCCCTCCATCTTCCTGGCTGACACTGGAGATGGGAAATTCAGCCACGGGTCCATGAGGCACCATCTGCACCTGCATGTTCGGGTGTCCAACTTTACGCAGAACAAACTCCATGCCCGGGTCCTGACCCTCACAGCGGATGGTGACGTTTCCCCCGAGCGCCACCACCCTGCTGGGGCTCACCCAGATGGTGGGTTTGAGAAATTCACGCTCTGCTTTCAACAAGAGACAGGAGTTAAACAGGGGAGACACAGCCCCCCCCCCCCTGCCCCAATTCACTCCATCCATCACTCAGCACCCGGCTCCATGAGAGATCACCTGCCCCCCGCCCGACCCCACTTGAGGCCAGCCAGGGAGCCTGACTAGTGGGCCCCCTGCAGCTCTGACCCCCAACCTGGGTTTGGAAATAGAGTCTGTGACCGCTGGGAGTTGCGCAAGATTGAACTTTCCCCAGGCCTTGGTATGACGAACTGGGAATGTTCTTAATGTTTTCTCTGAATACTGTTAGGCCTGAATAAAGACGTAGCACAAAACCAGTTATGCCAACCTGACTGAAGTCAGGCTAACAGAGGTTTCTGGGTAATCCCAGAGTGGAAAATACTGAGAAGCAGCATTGTCTCACAAAGCCCTGGGAAACAGTGAGATAAGTGAGGGGGCTGGTACCAGCTGTGTTATGTTGATAAACACTGTTTGAAGAACTGATAAGAAACACAAGCATCTCACAGTTCTGACTCTAACTCCCTGGTTTAGTGTTCGGTGTGTTTTAACTCCATTACATTCCTAACCTTTGGCGCTTGTTGAGATATTAACAATTTAATGCTGTAGAGACTAGGCATGCGTATATATTAAAAGGTGTCTAATTTCTAGTTGTTAGACAAAGGGGGTGGGTTGCTCAAGTGAATAATCTATGACATAATAAAACTGTCTATATAGGCTAATACTAAGCTGTAAAGGGGCGGCTGGTTCTCTTCGGATACGAGCTGTTCTTTACTGGCACGTGCACTTGTCAATAAAGAACTTTTAATCGGACCTTGCTGCTGTTGCCTGTCTCTCTGCGGTCAGACAACGAACATCGCTGTCGGGGTTCAAGTCCCTGACAATACTGTGTTGGTGCCTCAGTGTCCCCTCGGCAGTTCTTAAGTATCTAGCAGAGCAAAGGGCCAGTGCACCTAAATGCCTGGCACTCTGTCTCCTAGCAACTAATGGCCTGGGCCCCTCCTCTGCAAAGCTGCCAACTGAAGGTGTTGGAGACAAAGAGATCAGGTGACCTCCTGGCCCGGGGAAAGGAGCTGAGCAGAGGGGAGGGGCTGGAGGGGCTTTCAGTCTGGAGCTGGCTGGGGATGAGGAGTGAAGGGCAGACATGGGGGTCTGGCTCACTGCCCCCCAGAATGGACCCGGCCGAGGGGTCTGGCTTGCGGTACCTACAAGCTCTGTGTTAGACCCTGTTCCTGTCATTGAATAAATCTCTGTGTTACTGGCTGGCTGAGAGTCGCGTCTGACTGCGAAGTGGGGGTGCAGGACCCTGTGGCTTCCCCAGGACCCCGCCGGGTTGGGCTCACTGTGGGAAGCACACGGAGGGGCAGAGGATGCTGAATGCTCCAAGGAGAGACCCAGGAGGTGGAGCCGTGTGAGCTTCTTGCCCTGAACAAGTCTGCTCCAAGGGAGAGGAGGCTCCCCAAAGTCCTGCCTGGCTTGGTGGGGAGCAGTTCCAGAGCATCACCCGGGGGCTCCGTGACACTTGGGAACAGGGGAGCTGTGAGTGCAGGGGAGGGAGCTGTTGGGGGGTGAATCTGGGGGTGGGGGTGGATCTGAGGAGTTCTCCCCATGTTTGCACTGACCATGTATGTTTTGGTTACCCCAGAGTCCTGGCCGCTGGGCATGTAGGACAGGAGAAGCCCCAGCACCCGGACCCTTGTCCCCCGCAGAAGCATGGTGGAGTAGGGGGCTGGGAAGACTTAGCACCAGGACCTACGCTGAGGCCCTGGGACAGGAGGATTCTCGCTACCTGTCATGACCTCAGGGCTGGGGGACTCTCACTCCCCTCTGCACCCTGCGGCCAATTGGCAGGGACAGAGCTACTCCGGGCTTGGGAGGAGGGGGACAGGGGCAGAAATGGGTAGGGCTGTGAGTGGGGCCTCAGGCCGAGGAGGCAAGACAAGAGAGAGACGCAGGTGGAAGGGGTGGAGGGATCCCCTTTGCCCTGGCCCAGGGCCCCAGGAAACCTTAATCCACCTCAGCACATGACTCAGCATCGATCGTCACAGTCAGTCCAGGGAGGGGGGTTGTGGCTGGGGACGGTGCCGACTCGGCAGCCCCTGGGCCCTGACTCCTCTGTGCGTCCCCAGTGCGGGGGCAGCCGGGGGAGCATCCCCTGGGAAAGGCCCCTGCTCTGCAGCTCCCCCTGGGGGCAGGGTTCCCCCCTCCCCGAGCCCTGAACCCCCAGGAGCTGCTGCTCCCCCTTGGCTGGGGAACCCCCCAGTGACACTGTCCCCCCTCCCTCTCCAGGCGAGTCCTAGGGCTCTGGGCAGAACCTGGCTCTGAGCATCCCATCAGGTGCTGAACTTCTGAGGGTGCAGCTGGGTGAGGGGCTGAGATCCTGGATGCCGAGCCTGGCTCCTCACCTGCTACCACCAGCTGCACGGGGTCGCTGGGCTGCGAGGAGATGAAGGGCTCTGACCGGGGCTGGTAGCTGCAGCTGTAGTTCCCTCCGTGCTGCCGGCCCACGCTGGGGATGCGGAACTCAGCCCCGGCCCCAGCAGGGCCCATGTGTTGCTGCGGGTTCAGGTCTCCAGCCTTGTGCAGGAAGAACCTCACGTCCTGGCGCTGCCCCTGACACCGGATGGTGACGTTTGCCCCTGGGGCAATGACCCCGGTGGGGCTCAGGGAGATGGAGGGTCTGGGTAAGCTGGGATCTGTGCACAGGAGACAGACTGTGAGAGCCAGACCCAGGCACCCACCCAGCCCCGGCCTCCAGCTGCAGAAGAGAGGAGTGAGGGGGGGATTTGATAGCAGCCTTCAGCTACCTGAAGGGAGGTTCCAGAGAGGATGGAGCTCGGCTGTTCTCAGTGGTGGCAGATGACAGAACAAGGAGCAATGGTCTCAAGTTGCAGTGGGGGAGGTTTAGGTTGGATATTAGGAAACACTATTTCACTAGGAGGGTGGTGAAGCACTGGACTGGGTTCCCTGGGGAGGTGGTGGAATCTCCATCCTTAGAGGTTTTTCAGGCCCGGCATGACAAAGCCCTGGCTGGGATGATTTAGTTGGGGTTGGGCCTGCTTTGAGCAGGGGATTGGACTCGAACCTCCTGAGGTCTCTTCCAACCCTAATCTGACATGAGCAGATCCAGGGGCCCCCTGGCAGAGATTCTCTCACAGATCCCAGAGTCCCCCTGTGACAAAGTGGGGGATTTTCTTATCTTTTCATGGTTTTCCAGTGGTTTGCATGCAGAGGGTGTGGGACTCAGTGCCCCTGGGTGTTAATGGTTTGACAAGGGGAGAGGAGAGGGAGTTTGCTGTTGCAGAGGACCAGAGGGGGCACTTGGGACACCAGCCAATGCCCTGGAGGAGGGACACCCCGGCGACTGGTGATATGACGACCCAACGACCCAGCTCAGGAGTCACAGCTGGTTCTTGCCAGTGGGAGGACAATGGGCTGCAAAGAGAGGACCCCAGTGACCTGACCAGTTGGTTCCAGCCAGAGGACAGAAGAGAGGAGAGGAGGCCCAGGCGACCCTGTTTACGAGCCTGTTTCCCTGGAGAGAAGACAATGGACAGAGGAGGCCTGGGGCTGGTGATCTCAGATGCCCAGCTGGGAAGCAGGGGGGCTCTGGGCTGGACACAGAGAGCAGGCAGAGCCCACCTGGATGCAGGAAGACTGGGATGTGCTGGGCTGAGGGAGGCCAGGCCTGAGGCCCTGAGAGTTTCCTGTGCTGGGTTCAACTCTCAATAAACCCTCCTGTTTTACACTGGCTGAGTGTCGCTCCGGGCTAGAGAACAGGGGGGCATCAACCCCTTTGGGGTGAGGAGGCCCGAGGGGTCCAGAGCGAGTGGACTCTCTGAGGGGGCCCATGGCAGAGACAGACGCGCTAAGGCTCAGAGAGGGGCAGCTCCAGGAGGTGGAGGGGCCTGGCCCCGAGAAAGAATGGACCCCCAAGAAGGGCTGTTTCACTGAAAGGGGCACCCTCCACGGATCATATGGGGCCAAGAGTGGGCATGATCTGTGAGTCCGTGACACTCCCTGACCCAGAATCCGGCCCTGTGAGCTGGTCTGCCAGCCCCACAGACACCGAGCCGCAGTTGCCTAGTTCTTGGGGTCCTCATATGCCATGTGTGGCCCCTGCATCGTTCATGGCATCCCTGAGATCCCCCAAGATTGAGGCCCCGCCCCAAGGAAGGACATTTTTGA
This sequence comes from Mauremys reevesii, assembly GCF_016161935.1. Classification (NCBI taxonomy): domain Eukaryota; kingdom Metazoa; phylum Chordata; order Testudines; family Geoemydidae; genus Mauremys; species Mauremys reevesii. Next base: position 20,819,943 of record NC_052644.1, read on the forward strand.
AAACTGCAACATGCTCCCATGACACAGAGTGTGTGGCTGCGCCAGTAGCTGGGCCAGATCTCCTGGGTCCCAGCTCAGCACCATGTCCACCAAGCCACTGATTCTCCTGCAGCCCCTGCCTCATTCAGCCCCGGCTCGGGCATTGCCTGGGGCGGGGCCTGGAGAACAGAGGCGATGGGATCACGGGATTAAATAGCGACTCCCGGTTCCTACGCACAAGGGGCAGCGTTAAAGTAGCCTCCCTGCCCTGAGTCTCCAGGGGCTGCTGCTCCCCCCTGGCCGGGGAACCCCCCAGTGACTCCGTCCCTGCTCCCCGGCCGGGTGTCCCCTCTGCGGGGTCAGGGCTCAGGGCAGAGCCTGGCTCTGAGTGTCCCATTGGCACCGAGTCCCGTGAAGGTCTGGCTGGGGGTGGGGCTGGGAACAGGGATGCTGAGCCGGGCCCCTCACCTCTCACCACCAGCTCCACGGGGTCGCTGGGGTACGACACGTTGAACGGCTCCGATTTGCTGTGATAGAAGCAGCTGTAGCTCCCGCTGTGCTCCCGGCTCACATTGCTGATGGGAAACTCAGCCTCCATCCCGACCGAAACCACAGGTGGGAAACGGCGTCGCTCTTTATTCAGCACGAACCGCATGCCCTGGTGCTGCCCCCGACACCAGATGGTCACGGCTCCTCCCAGGGAGACCCCCCAGCTGCGGCTCTGCAGGGTGATGTTGGGTTTGGGGTAGCTGGGCTCTGCAGTGGGAAGCAGACAGGCCGTGAGACACAGGCCCCGTCACTCACTCCTGGGGCCTGTCCTCACCACACGGCCTCAGTGGTGGGTCAGACCCGGCGGCCCTGGGGACGGGCTCCTGGATCCCTTTCAACAGGGGCCAGAGTTTCCACTCAGCCCTGGGCTCACAGCATGAGACATGGAGCAACCCCAGCCCCTGGGGCCCAGAGCTCTGCTCCCCGGTGGGTGACAGGCCAGGTCAGTCTCCAGGGTCCATTCACTCCCTGGCTTCACTGCTGGGAGGGCTGGGAGCCAGGACTCTTGGGTTCTGTCCCCTGCTCTGGTAGGTGAGTGGGGTCTAGTGGGGAGAGCAGGGGGGGGATGGGAGCCTGGACTCCTGGGTTCTGTGCACAGCACCACCACTGACTTGTAGGGGACTGTGCAAGTCTCTACTATACACTGAGGTTTATAACCTTCAGCTCCGCTCATCACCCCCTAACTGTTGTGTTGCCTGGCAAAGCCCCCCCCCTGCTCTTCAGCTCCCCCTGGGGGCAGGGATCCCCCCTTCCTCTGCCCCAAATCTCCAGTGGCTACTTCTCCCCCCAGCTGGGGAACCCCCCAGTGACTCCGTCCCCTGTCCCCGGCCGGGCGTCCCCTCTGCTGGGCTCAGGGCAGAGCCTGGCTCGGAGCGTCCCATCGGTGCAGAGACCCCCTGAGAGTCTGGCTGGGGGTGGGGCTGGGATGCGGGACGCTGAGCCGGGCCCCTCACCTGCTACAATGATCTCGACGGGGTCGCTGGGATACGACCAGCGACTCGGTTCCGTTATGGAGCGATAGTCGCAGGTGTAGTTCCCTCCATCTTCCCGGCTGACACTGGGGATGGGAAATTCAGCCACGGGCCCATGAGGCACCGTCTGCACCTGCATGTTCGGGTGTCCAACTTTATGCAGAACGAACTCCATGCCCGGGTCCTGACCCTCACAGCGGATGGTGACGTTTCCCCCGAGCGCCACCACCCTGCTGGGGCTCACCCAGATGGTGGGTTTGAGAAATTCACGCTCTGCTTTCAACAAGAGACAGGAGTTTACCAAGGGAGACACAGCCCCCCCCCTCCCTCTGCCCCAATTCACTCCATCCATCATTCGGCCTCTCTAGAAGTCTGTCCCCAACCAGGGTTGGCACTGCCTGCCCATGGGGCTCGGAGGCAGGGGGTCACCCAGACCTAGCTCAGAACCCAGCTCCATGAGAGATCACCTGCCCCCCGCCCGACCCCACTTGAGGCCAGCCAGGGAGCCTGACCAGAGGGCCCATTGCAGCTCTGACCCTCAACCTGGGTTTGGAAATAGAGTCTGTGACCGGTGGGAGTTGCGCAAGATCCAACTTTCCCCAGGCCTTGGTGTGACGAACTGGGAATGTTCTTAATGTTTTCTCTGAATACTGTGCTGGTGCCTCAGTGTCCCCTCGGCAGTTCTTAAGTATCTAGCAGAGCAAAGGGCCAGTGCATCTAAGTGCCTGACACTCTGTCTCCTGGCAACTAATGGCCTGGGCCCCTCCTCTGCAAAGGTGCCAGCTGAAGGTGTTGGAGACAAAGAGGTCAGGTGACCTCCTGGCCTGGGAAAGGAGCTGAGCAGAGGGGAGGGGCTGGAGGGGTTTTCAGTCTGGAGCTGGCTAGGGACCAGGAGTGAAGGGCAGACGTGGGGGTCTGGCTCACTGCCCCCCAGAATTGACCCGGCTGAGGGGTCCGGCTCGCGGTACCTACAAGCTCTGTTTTAGACCCTGTTCCTGTCATCGAATAAACCTCTGTGTTACTGGCTGGCTGAGAGTCGCGTCTGACTGCGAAGTTGGGGTGCAGGACCCTGTGGCTGCCCCAGGACCCCGCTGGGTTGGGCTCGCTGGGGGAAGCGCACGGAGGGGCAGAGGATGCTGAATGCTCCAAGGAGAGACCCAGGAGGTGAAGCCGTGTGAGCTTCTTGCCCTGAAGACAGTCTGCTCCAAGGGAGAGGAGGCTCCCCAAAGTCCTCACTGGCTTGGTGGGGAGCAGTACCAGAGCATCGCCCGGGGGCTCCGTGACACTTGGGAACAGGGGAGCTGTGAGTGCAGGGGAGGGAGCTGTTGGGGGGTGAATCTGGGGGTGGGGGTGGATCTGAGGAGTTCTCCCCATGGTTGCACTGACCATGAATGTTTTGGTTACCCCAGAGTCCTGACCGCTGGGCATGTAGGACAGGAGAAGCCCCAGCACCCGGACCCTTGTCCCCCGCAGAAGCATGGTGGAGTGGGGGGCAGGGGAAGGCTTAGCACCAGGACCTACGCTGAGGCCCTGGGACAGGAGTATTCTCGCTACCTGCCATGGCCTCAGGGCTGGGGGACTCTCACTCCCCACTGCACCGTGCGGCCAAGGGGCAGGGACAGAGCTTCTCCGGGCCTGGGGCTGCAGTGGGGAGGGGGGCAGGGGCAGAAAGGGGTGGGGCTGTGGGCGGGGCCTCAGGCCGAGGAGGCGGAACAGGAGAGGGACGCAGGTGGAAGGGGGGGAGGGATCCCCCTTGCCCTGGCCCAGGGCCCCAGGAAACCTTAATCCACCTCGGCCCGTGACTCGGCATCATTGTCACAGTCAGTCCGGGGAGGGCGGGTTGTGGGTGGGGATGGTGCCGACTCGGTAGCCCCTGGGTCCTGACTCCTCTGTGCGTCCCCAGTGCGGGGGCAGCCGGGGGAGCATCCCCTGGGAAAGGCCCCTGCTCTGCAGCTCCCCCTGGGGGCAGGGTTCCCACCTCCCCCAGCCCTGAACCCCCAGGAGCTGCTGCTCCCCCTTGGCTGGGGAACCCCCCAGTGACACTTTCCCTGCTCCCTGTCCAGGCCAGTCCTAGGGCTCTGGGCAGAACCTGACTCTGAGCATCCCATCAGGTGCTGAACTTCTGAGGGTGCAGCTGGATGTGGGGCTGAGATCGGGGACACCGAGCCGGGCCCCTCACCTGCTACCACCAGCTGCACGGTGTTGCTGGGCAGCGAAGAGACGAAGGGCTCTGACCGGGGCCGGTAGCTGCAGCTGTAGTTCCCTCCGTGCTGCCGGCCCACGCTGGGGATGCGGAACTCGGGCCCGGCCCCAGCAGGGCCCATGTGTCGCTGCGGGTTCCGGTCTCCAGCCTTGTGCAGGAAGAACCTCACATCCCGGTTCTGCCCCTGACACCGGATGGTGACGTTTGCCTCTGGGGCAATGACCCCGGTGGGGCTCAGGGAGATGTTGAGTCTGGGTAAGCTGGGATCTGCGCACAGGAGACAGACACTGAGAGCCAGACCCAGGCACCCACCCAGCTCCAGCCATGGGCAGATCCAGGAGCCCCTGGCAGAGATTCCCTCCCAGATCCCAGAGTTCCCCCCACCCAGAATCCCAGCCCTGCGAGCTGGGCTCCCAGCCCCACAGACATGGAGCCGCGGCTCCCTAGTTCTTGGGATCCTCATATGCCCGTGTGTGACCCCTGCCTCATTCACTGCGTTGGGTCTGTCCTGGGGGCACGTGGGTACGGCCAAGCTAGCTGCAGCAGCTCCTCCCCAGCACAGGCTGTCGCCAGGGCACCACGCCCAGCCCCCTCTCCCTGCCTCGGCTTCCCGCAGACAGACTAAAGTCCGAGGTCTCTACCCTGATCTCCGAGGTGCCCGAGGGCTGAGTCCAGCGTGTTCCTGACTCCTCTGTGCGTCCCCAGAGCTGGGGTAGCCAGGGGAGCATCCCCCTGGGAAAGGCACCTGCTCTGCAGCTCCCCCTGGGGGCAGGGCCGTGTTCCCGCTAATTCATTCCGCACATGGATGTAAAAAAAATTTTTGTGTGCACAGAGAGGTGATGTGTGACGGGGGTGGGGCAGAGGGTTGGGGTGCAGGGGGGGGTGAGGGCTCAGGCTGGGGGTGGGGTCTCTGGGGTGGGGCTGGGGATGAGGGGTGTGGGGTGCAGGCTGCCCCAGGGCTGCAGCGGGGAGAGAGGACTCCCCCCAGCCCTCTGTTGCCGCAGCAGCCTGGGGCCGGGGGAGAGGTAGCTCTCCCTGGCCACAGCAGCTTAGAAGAAATTTAGGGGCAGGGGTCCCCCCCTCCCTCGGCCCCTAATCTCAGGCAGCTGCTGCTTCCCCCTAGCTAGGGACCCCCCAGTGACTCCATCCCCTCTCCCCAGCCGGGCGTCCCCTCTGCGGGGTCAGGGCTCAGGGCAGAGCCTGGCTCTGAGCGTCCCATTGGCACCGAGTCCCCGTGAGGATCTGGCTGGGGGTGGGGCTGGGAACGGGGATGCTGAGCCGGGCCCCTCACCTCTCACCACCAGCTCCACGGGGTCGCTGGGGTACGACACGGCGAACGGCTCCGATCTGCTGTGATAGGAGCAGCTGTAGCTCCCGCCATCCTCCCGGCTCACGTTGCTGATGGGAAACTCAGCCACCAACCCGACCGAATCCACAGGTGGGAAATGGCGTCCCTCTTTATTCAGCACGAACCGCACGCCCTGGCGCTGCCCCCGACACCAGATGGTCACGACTCCTCCCAGGGAGACTCCCCAGCTGCTGCTCTGCACGGTGATGTTGGGTTTGGGGTAGCTGGGCTCTGCAGAGGGAAGCAGACAGGCCGTGAGACACAGGCCCCGTCACTCACTCCTGGGGCCCGTCCTCACCACGTGGCCTCAGTGGTGGGTCAGACCCGGTGGCCCTGGGGATGGGCTCCTGGATCCCTTTCCACAGGGGCCAGAGATTCCCCTCAACCCTGAGCTCACAGCATGAGACACGGAGCAACCCCAGCCCCTGGGGCCCAGAGCTGTGCTCCCTGGCGGGTGACAGGCCAGGCCAGTCTCCAGGGTCCATTCACTCCCTGGCTTCTCTGCTGGGAGGGCTGGGAGCCAGGACTCCTGGGTTCTGTCCCCGGCTCTGGGAGTGGAGTGGGGTCTAGTGGGGAGAGCAGGGAGGATAGGGGCCAGGACTCCTGGGTTCTGTGCACAACACCACCACCGACTTGTAGGGGACTGTGCAAGTCTCTACTATACACTGAGGTTTAAAACCTTCAGCTCTGCCCATGGCCCCCTAACTGATGTGTTGCCTGGGAAAGGCCCCCCTGCTCTGCAGCTCCCCCAGGGGGCAGGGATCCCCCTTCCTCTGCTCCAAATCTCCAGCAGCTGCTGCTCCCCCCTGGCTGGGGAACCTCCCAGTGACTCCTCTGTCTCTGGCCGGGCGTCCCCTCTGCTGGGCCCAGGGCTCAGGGCAGAGCCTGGCTCTGAGCATCCCATTGGTGCAGAGCCCTGGAGGGTCTAGCTGGGTGTGGGGATGGGAACAGGGACACTGAGCCGGGCCCCTCACCTGCTACCACCAGCTCCACGGGGTCACTGGGCAGCGAGGAGACGAAGGGCTCTGACCGGGGACGGTAGCTGCAGCTGTAGCTCCCTCCGTGCTGCCGGCCCACACTGGGGATGTGGAACTCGGCCCCGGCCCCAGCAGGGTCCATGTGTCGCTGCGGGTTGAGGTCTCCAGCCTTGTGCAGGAAGAACCTCACGTCCCGGTTCTGCCCCTGACACCGGATGGTGACGTTTTCCCCTGGGGCGGTGACCCAAGTGGGGCTCAGGGAGATGCTGGGTCTGGGTAAGCTGGGATCTGCGCACAGGAGACAGGCTGTGAGAGCCAGACCCGGGCACCCACCCAGCCCTGGCCTCCCGCCCAGCTCCAGGCTCGGGAAGATCCAGGGGCCCCTGGGCAGAGATTCCCTCCCAGATCCCAGAGTTTCCCCCCCCCAGAATCCCGGTCCTGCGAGCTGGGCTCCCAGCCCCACAGACACCGAGCCGCGGCTCCCTAGTTCTTGGGATCCTCATATGCCCCTGTGTGGCCCCTGCCTCATTCACTGCGTTGGGTCTGTCCTGGTGCCACGTGGGTACGGCCAAGCTAGCTGCAGCAGCTCCTCCCCAGCACAGGCTGCCGCGAGGGCACCACGCCCAGCCCCCGCTCCCTGCATCGGCTTCCCGCAGACGGAGTCAAGTCCGAGGTCTCTGCCCTGATCTCCGAGGTGCCCGAGGGCTGAGCCCAGCGTGTTCCCGGCTCCGGCTGCAGGGGGCTGCGAGTGCCGGGTGCGTGGGCCCAGGCTGGGCGCTCGAGAACAAGCCGCCCAGGGCGCCAGGTGCACATGCGAGCGGCTAGTCCTGCCCGCCCACGGCTCCATTGCTGTTTTCAGCTCCATCAGAGCTAACCCGGGTGCCCCCCGCCGGCCCCCAGCTGCAGGGCAGACACCCGACAACAGCCCACAGCTCTGGGGTGATCCCGGGGTGTCGGCTCCCTGCCCCCGCCCCAGCCACAATCAGGGTCACGCTCGTCTGGGCAGGGAACAGAACTTCCTCCGGGGCCAGGCCCAGGCTGCAGAACGAGCTCCCCCAGCAGCCAAGGGCCCCCCAAACCTCCCCACCTCCGGCTCCAAGGCCAGGCGCCCTCCCCCGGCCGGCCTGCTCCGTTATCGACCCAGGTCAGCGCGGCCATTGACCCCCCAAACCGCCCCAGAGCAGCCCCTCCGCGGTGGGCACAGACCTCCCCCGGGGAGAGGACGAGAGAGAACGACCCGCCCGGGACAGACGGGGCCATGGCGCTTAATGCTCGACTGGCAGGCACCCGACACCGCGGTGACCAGGGCAGCGTCCGACCATGTGCAGGGTAGAAGGCTGCTCCCCCCCGCTGGGACCCCCCAGTGACTCCGTCCCCCCTCCCCGGCCGGGCGTCCCCTCTGCTGGGCCCAGGGCTCAGGGCAGAGCCGGGCTCTGAGTGGCCCATCGGTGCAAGCCCCCGGGGATCTAGCTGGATGTGGGGCTGGGAGCAGGGACGCTGAGCCGGGCCCCTCACTTGCTACCACCAGCTCCACAGGGCAGGAGGAGACAGGCCGTGAGACACAGACCCCGGCACAGTCACTGCGCCCTGTCCCCACAGCCCGTCCCCAGTGACGAGGTCGATACAGGGCCTGCAGGGAGAGTCCCCTGGATGCTTTTCCCCTGAATCCAAGACCGAGAGAGCTGGGCTAGCGACACAAGGGACATGGGGTCCCCCACCCCTCAGCAGGGCAACGGCGCGGATCCTTCTGCCAGGAGCCCATGGAGGGGTGGCTGGGGCAGGGCAAGGAGAGGCCGAGGTGACCTAGAGGCCAATTGCGTTTTCTCTCCATCGGCTGGGGAAGGAGAAATCAGTTCAGTGGGGAATGATCACAAGTGAATCAGAGTTGGCTGGTGTAGCAGGAACTGCTGGGTAGGCAGGGCCAGCTCTAGGCACCAGCGCACCAAGCATGTGCTTGAGGCAGCACTTTCCAAGGGGCAGCACTCAAGCCTCCTCCCCCTCCCCCCGCTTTTATTTTTTTTTTCCCTTGGGCGCAAAAAGCCGGGAGCCAGCCCTGGACCAAGATGTTCCCTGTCAGCTGAGGCTTTCATGCTGAGCTGGAAATGAAACATCAGTTCTGGCGTCAGTCGCTAGACGGCGCTCATGGCAGCCTGAGTTGCACAGGCTGGACTGCTGCCCGGAGCCAGAGCATCAGCCCCGGGAGCTGAGCCCGGCAGGGGCAGCTCTAGACATTTCGCCACCCCAAGCCAGGCGTCATGGCCACAGGGGCGCTCTGCCGGTCGCCGGTCCCGCAGCTCCGGTGAACCTCCCGCAGGCGTACTGCCGAAGGCTGCCTGCCTGCCGCCCTCCCGGCGACCAGCAGAGTGCCCCCGGTGGCATGCCGCCCCAAGCACACGCGCTTGGCATGCTGGGGCCTGGAGCCGCCCCTGGAGCTGCAGCGGCGAGAGGGGCTCAGCTCCGGGGGATGATGCTCTGGCTCTCCAGCGGCAGGGCAGCCTGAACTGCAGTCCAGCCTGGGTGTGAGGAGCTGGAGAGGGAGAGAAGTGGGGCCCGGGATGCAGGGAGGAGGGAGGGGTCCTGCTGCCACTGCTGCTCTGCTCTGAGTCTCTCCAGGGCGGAGCGGCATTTCCCCACCCGAGTGGGCTGTGCATGGCGCCGCCGGGCTAGGCAGGGGGCGAGGATCCTGGCTCCCGGGCTGACAGGGCGTGTGGCTGGGCAGACCGAGCTGCCAGGGAACTGCCTCCCCCAGTCCCAGCCCACTGCCCGCCTCCCCCAAACTGCCTGCCCTGGGTGGGGAGAGGCAGAGCCCAGCTCCGAGCAGGGCAGCGGGGGATACTGCCCCGCCAGGGGACCCCCAAGGCTCGGGCACCTGGGGGTCAGTGTCTGTCCTCTCGGCTCTGCCTACACGGGGCTGGGGAAGCAGTTGTCAGCGCCTGCCCCTCTCAGCCCTTGCACCCCCCATCCCGCTCGCAGCCCCTCCACTTGTACCTCTCCCCATCGCTCCTTCACCGCACCCCTTCCCCTTGTACTCTCCCTTCACCCTCACCTCTCTCCTTGTACCCTCCCCAAGTCAACTCCTCCCTCACCTCCCCCTTCCCCTGCACCTCTTCTCCTGCAACCCTCCTGATACCCCCTCTCCTCCTCCACCCTCCTCCGCAAGTACACCACACCCCACTTCTTTGCCAGTGTAGATCCCCCAAGCACCCCCACACCCGCTCCTCTGCCTGAACCCTCTTTACTAGATCCCCATCCCTTTACAGGTACAAGGTTTGAGGGTTAGTCCCTATGCCTCCCATGTGCATTTGGAGCACTAAAAATGGGGTTGCAGGGGACGGGGGTGTGACGAAGTGGGACTGTTCTTACTGGGGTCCGTGAATGCTGTGTTGGTGCCTCAGTGTCCCCTGTGCAGTTCTTAATATCTAGGTGGTGGATCAGGGTGTGGGATTGCTGCAGAGGAAGGGGCCAGTGCACCTGAATGCCTGGCACTCTGTCTCCTAGCAACGGATGGCCTGGGCCCTCCTCTGCAAAGGTGCCGGCTGAAGGTGTTGGAGACAAAGGGGTCAGGTGACCTCCTGGCCCGGGAGAGAGGGTGGGGCAGACTGGAGCTGGGTGGGGAAGGAAGGGAAGGACAGGGCTCTGAGTTCCCAATGGGGGCTGTGGGGCTCCTGGGGCCCCAAGATGGGCCTAACGGGGGATCCTGTTACCTGTGCCTGCAAGACCTGTGTTGGACTGTGTTCCTGGCATCTAAATAAACCTTCTGCTTTACTGGCTGCCTGAGAGTCCTGGTGAATCGCAGGAAGCCGGGGGTGCAGGACCCTGACTCCCCCACACTCCGTGACAGGGAGGGAGGCGGTGAGATTTGTACTAAAGTGAAATAAAAATAGGAGAAACTGTTTGATCCCCACTGAAAGTGTAAACAGGGATTCCTGTGGTGAATGAGGAGGTCACGTTTGGGTGGGGGAGCCCAGGGCTGGGGCGGCAGGAGGTGCGGGTGGGAGGGCAGAGAGAGCCCAGGGCTGGGGCGGCAGAGGGTGGGGGAGGGCACTAGTGGAGGGGGGAGAGCCCAGGGCTGGGGGGCAGCCAAAATTTTTTTTGCTTGGGGCACCAAAACACCTAGAGCCGGCCCTGTGGGTAGGGTCACACTGGGAACTATTGCTGAGCTGCCTGACCAGTAACTGCCATTGGCTGAATTAAACCCACTTCATGGGCAACAATTTACATTCATGGAGCCCCATGAGCTGGAGTCGGAACGTCCAAGGCACTAGGCCAGAACCCACCGCGCTACGGTCCCGTCGCGGCTTCTCTGTCCCTAGGCTGGTTTGTTGTATCTTGAGCCCTCCCCTTGCGCTGTCTCTGTTTGCTGCTCCGAGCTCCAGCTCAGATACCTGCAGCGATTTCTCCAGGCGATGGGTCGGCTTCTCAATGCAACAACTGTCCCTCCGCTGCTTTTTCTAGAGTCCCTTTGCTCTCGGACAAATTCTCTCTTCCTGTTGCTGCAGCTGAAGGTTTTCTAACAATTTACTGCCCGGTTCCTCCTTTAACTTTCCCCTCCTGCCTCTGTCTTTCCTCTCTCTGCCTCCCCCTGTTCCTGCCATCTCTGCCCCTTCTCAATGGGACTGTCCCCCTGCCAGCTCCGTGCCTGGCCCCTTCGATGACACAGCTCGGCCACCGGGTCCCTGTCCACTGGCTCCCGCTCGCTGGGTCCTGCGTTTCTGGTGCCGGTTGGTACCTCGCTGGCTGCTGGTGTCTCTGTCCTGGCGCTGGGCAGCCTCCCTCCAAACTCTACCAGCCGTTTCCACCAGCAGCGCTGGGGCGGGGGAGGAGCTGCTGGCTGCTGTCCCCTGCTGGTTTCTATCTCCCCCCATCACAAAAAATCCCACCCCAGGCTCGAGCTCCCCCCACTTCCCCTGCCCGGGAATCCTTGGGGGGTCTCCCCACAGCTGGTGTTTCCAGGCTGCTTCTGAGCAGCCAACGTGTGCAGCTCCCACTGCTCTGTAACCCGACAGCCCCCAGCCCAGGTGGGCATCACACAGCCGGCCCTGGAAGGCCGTCACAGGCTGGGGGCGGGGCCGGCTGGGCAGCCCCTGGGCCCCGACTCCTCTGTGGGTCCCCAGAGCGGGAGAAGCCAGGGGAGCATCCCCCTGGGAAAGGCCCCTGCTCTGCAGCTCCCCCCGGGGGCAGGGCCGTGTTCCTGCTAATTTTTTACATCCATGTGCGGAATGAATTTTGTTATGTGCACAGAGAGGTGATATGTGACGGGGGTGGGGCAGAGGGTTGGGGTGCTGGGGGGGGTGAGGGCTCCGGCTGGGGGTGGGGCCTCTGGGGTGGGGCTGGGGATCAGGAGTGTGGGGTGCAGGCTGCCCCAGGGCTGCAGCGGGGAGAGAGGACTCCCCCCAGCCCTCTCTTGCTGCAGCAGCCCGGGGCCGGGGGAGAGGTGCCTCTCCCTGGCCACGGCAGCTTAGAGGAAACTTAGGGGCAGGGGTCCCCCCCTCCCTCGGCCCCTAATCTCAGGCAGCTGCTGCTCCCCCCTAGCTAAGGACCCCCCAGTGACTCCGTCTCTGCTCCCCGACCAGGAGTCCCCTCTGTGGGGTCAGGGTTCATGGCAGAGCCTGGCTCTGAGCATCCCATTGGCACCGAGTCCCCGGGAGGGTCTGGCTGGGGGTGGGCCTGGGAAAGGGGACGCCGAGCCGGGCCCCTCACCTCTCACCACCAGCTCCACGGAGTCGCTGGGATACGACACGGCGAATGGCTCCGATCTGCTGTGATAGAAGCAGCTGTAGCTCCCGCCGTCCTCCCGGCTCACGTTGCTGATGGGAAACACAACCTCCAACCCGTCCGAATCCACCGGTGGGAAATGACGTCGCTCTTTATCCAGCACGAACCACACGCCCTGGTGCTGCCCCCGACACTGGATGGTCACGGCTGCCCCCAGGGAGACCCCCCCGCTGGGGCTCTGCAGGGAGATGCTGGGTTTGGGGTAGCTGGGCTCTGCAGAGGGAAGCAGACAGGCCGTGAGACACAGGCCCCGTCACTCACTCCTGGGGCCCGTCCTCACCACGTGGCCTCAGTGGTGGGTCAGACCCAGCGGCTCTGGGGACGGACTCCTGGATCCCTTTCCACAGGGGCCAGAGTTTCCCCTCAGCCCTGGGCTACCAGCATGAGACACAGAGCGACCCCAGCCCCTGGGGCCCAGAGCTCTGCTCCCCGGCGGGTGACAGGCCATGCCAGTCTCCAGGGTCCATTCACTCCCTGGCTTCTCTGCTGGGAGGGCTAGGAGCCAGGACTCCTGGGTTCTGCCCTGGCTCTGGGAGGGGAGTGGGGTCTAGTGGGGAGAGCAGGGGGGATGGGGGCCAGGACTCCTGGGTTCTGTGCACGGCAGCACCACTGAATTGTAGGGGGCTGTGCAAGTTTCTACTATACACTGAGGTTTAAAACCTTCAGCTCCACCCATTACCCCCTAACTTATGTGTTGCCTGGAAAAGGCCCCCCCTGCTCTGCAGCTCCCCCTGGGGGCAGGGATCCCCCCTTCCTTTGCCCCAAATCTCCAGTGGATGCTTCTCCCCCCTGGCTGGGGAACCTCCCACTCCCAGTGACTCCCCACTTCCCAGCCGGGCATCCCCTCTGCAGGGCCCAGGGCTCAGGGCAGAGCCTGGCTCCGAGTGGCCCATCGGTGCGAGCCCCCGGGGATCTAGCTTGGTGTGGGGCTGGGAGCCGAGGTGCCGGGCTGGGCCCCTCACCTGCTACAATGATCTGCACAGGGTCACTGGGCTCCGAGTAGGTTGTTGGGATTGTTCTGTCACTATAACGACAGGTGTAGCTGCCCCCGTGTTCCCGTCTGGCGCTGGTGATGGGAAATTCAGCCTCAGAGCCGGAAGGGTATGTGTAATTCAGATAGTTCCTATCTCCATCCTTGTAGAGGAGGAATATCATGCTCAGGCGCTGATGCCGACACCGGATGGTGACGTTTCCCCCCACGGGGATCACCCCACCGGGGCTGACGGAGATGGAGGGTTTGGGGTAGGACCCCTCTGGAGTCACAAACAAACAAGCAGTGAGTGGGGGTGACACAAACCGCGTCCGTCTGATTCAATCCTCTGCCCATCTGTCGCTCCAGCGTTTCACCCCCTGCCTGTCCCTGGGGTGCAGCCCGGCCCCGCGGCTCACAGCCGGGGTGAGACACAGCAGGGGGAAAGGAGATTTCCAGTCTCTGATTCCTTCAGTTCTCCAGGGTCAATTCAGCCCTGCCCCCGCTGCAGTCAGGGGTGACTCCAGATTGACCCCGGGGCTGAGATCAGAACCACTCTCCTTCTGTTTTTCTAATGTTGCAGCCGAGCTGCAGCTCTGCTGGAGTTGGGCTACACATGGATTATTCTTTAAAATATTCTAAAAAACTCCAATTGTCCGGCAATGTGCTGTATGCACAGGAGTGCGGGGCGGGGGTGGGGTGGGGGTCGTAGGACAAATCTGAGTCCTTTGAGCAAAGGCTCCGAAAAACACATTTGCAAAATCCCCCGGTTGTTCTAACATTTTCCTGCCCACCCCTGGGGCTCAATCTCCGGCTCTGCTCCGCCCCAAACCGCTCTCAGCCGCTGGGGATTTAGCTCCGCTCTGCACGGTGCCGGGGGCCCCTTTGGGGACGGGATATTCCCAAAGCTGTTCAGGGGACGTTCCGAACGCCGGGCCGGGCTGAGCCTGACCCACGAGCAAAGCAGTGACACGCGCGTGCAGCAAGCCGAGGGGGAGACACAACGGGGCCTTGCTCCAGTCCCTCTGCGTGTCCACGTCTTACAGCCCTGCTCTGCCTGACCCGTTCCCCGGGCTCCTGCCAGCTCCCCGGGCGCAGTGCGGGGGCGCTGCGGGGGGGCTGGTGCCTTCACTCTGTATTTCCTGCTTTGAGTGCAGGGGAATTCACCCTGTGTGGTGCCCATTCCTGTAATGAGTGGGGCGAGGTCTCAGTCCCACCTCTGGGTGTGGAAGGGAGCAGAAGTCTGAGAGGATCATAACTTTGTGGGATCTGCTGACCCCTCATCCCTCACCCACGTCCCTCATCCTTAATGTGGAAATTCCCCCAGCTGCCCCATTTCCCACAGATACTCACCTCCTGACACCCCGCTGCACCCGGCCAGCCAGCAGCCTGGAAAGGAGATGGGTTGTTAGGGACCAGATCCCAGAGCAACTGGATCCTGCACCCTGGTCTCAGATCCCCCCTATGGGCACACACCCTGGCTGTCTCCAATACTCACCCAGGAAGAGGACGATGAGAGCAGATGCCATGACGGGGCCAGCGAGGGGACCCTCAGCACTATCACCAACACCCCGGTGCTCAGCTCCACTGAGCCCCAAATAATGTACTTGTCTGCTGGCTGCAGCTACAGGAAGTCAACGATGTCTCGTCTCTTCCTGCGTCCATCACACATTGTCTCTAATCTGCTGGTGAAATCTAGTGTGGTCAAAGCAACCCAGGGACTGTCACCCTGTCCCAGCTTGTCTGTGTCTCTGTGGAGAGGGGGGGCAGGTCACCCTCAACGTACCCTGCAGCCTCGAGGAAAGTGCATCAGGCTGAGAGACCACAGGGTCTGGTCTTCAATCTTCCACTGACCATGATTTCCATCCCCTTTTCATTCTGGGTTCAAGTGGCTGATGATCCATGTAGGTAAAATTAATACCTGATCATGCAATTAAAGGCTGGTGTTGTGATGGAGCTGCATGAGGGGGCAGAGTTAAGGTCGTTCAGGAAACCGTAACTGTGGCATTTCCTGGTGCTGGAGGGTTTCACTCTGCAGCCTTCCCTCTCAGCCTGCCAACCTGCCCACCTGCGACACGAGCCGTGGCACCGAGTGAGGAGCGGGCGTGATGGGGAACCCCTGGGTTTGCTGCCCCTTGCGCCATAGCTGAGCGGTGATGGCGGCTTCACACTGTAACGCCTGGTTCTAAGGGGCTTTTCTCAGCGTGTGAATTAAATCAACCAGGTTCAAAAGAAAATCAGAGAAAGAGAAATTCCATCCCAGGCCCCCAACGGGTCACCAGCCGGGAGAGACCCAGGGACCTTCTAGTGGCCCCGCAGAGACCCTGCCCCCGAGCTGGAGGAGACACTGTCAGTGGTTATGTGGCCAGGCCCCTGGAGAGGGATGTGACACAGGCTTTGTTTATACGCCATTGGCTAGAGGGCAGCAGGAAGCTGGGGGTCAGGGGGCTCCATTCCCGGCTCCAGGAGGGGAGTGGGGTCCAGTGGTTAGAGCAGGGGGCTGGGAGCCAGGACTCGGGTGTGATGGTTGCGCCGTCACCCATTAGTTCTCACCCAGCGCTGGGTAACGCTGGGGGCACCGCGACTCAGGGGCAGCGTTAGAAGATGGTTCAGGAGCCCGGCCAGATGGTCCCAATGGGCTTCTTAAATCGCCCACCCCGCGGCTCGGCTGCCAGCCCCGCACTGCTAAGGAGCCTCCCCTCATCGCTGCTTTCAGCCCCACGGAGCAGGAGGGGGACGAGCAGGAGATTCAGTGCCTAGCAGAGTCACCCCCCAGCCTGTTACCCACAACTGACACCCCCCATCCCTGCCTGCCCCCTTCTCCCATCCTGCCCCCGGCATATCCCCCTTTGAATCCCTCCCAGCCTGGTCCCCTCACAACCTCCCCCACCACAGTCCTTCCCTCCTCATACCCCCATCCCCAGCCCTGTTTCCCCACAAGTGCCCATCAATCTGCCGTAACTGTGGACAGATGCCCTGGTCTCAGATCCCACCCCCCTATGGACACAAGGCCTGTGTGTCTCTGATACTCACCAACGAAGAAGATCATGAGAGCAGATGCCATGATGGGAGCAGCGAGGGGCCCCTCAGTGCCACCTCCAACACTCTGGTGTCCAGCTCCTCCAAGCCCCAAATAAGGAACTCAGCTGGTGGCTCCAGCTACAGGAAGTTGACAATGTCTTGTGTCTTCCTGCGTCCATCACACGCTGTCTCTAATCTGCAGGCAAAGTCTACTGCGGTCAAAGTAAGCAGAGGGCTTTGCAAAATCCTGGAAACCCAGGAACTGTCAGCCCTGGCCAAGCATCATGTAGCTCGTAGCTTGTCTATGTCTCGGTGGAGTGGGGGGACAGGTCACCCTCGACGTACCCTGCAGCCTTGTGGAAGGTGCACTGGGCTGGGAACCAGGTGACCACGGGGGCTGGTCTTCAATCTTCCACTGACCACGATTTCTGTGAAAAGTCCATCCCCTTTTCATTCTGGGTTCAAGCCCAGCTGATGAGCAATGTAGGTAAAATTAATACCTGATCATGCAATTAAAGGCTAGTGTCATAATGGACCTGTAAGAGGGGGCAGAGTTAAGGTCATTCAGGAAACCACAAGCATGGTATTTTCTGGTGCTGGAAGGTTTGACTCTGCAGCCTTCCCTCTAACTCTGCAAACCTGCTCACCTGTGACACGAGCTGTGGCACTGTGTGAGGAGCGGGTGCAATGGGGGATGCCTGGGTTTGCTGCCCCTTGCGCCATAGCTGAGCGGTGCTGGTGGCTTTACACTGTAACACCTGGTTCTAAGGGGCTTTTCTCAGCAAGCGAATTAAATCAACCAGGTTCTAAAGAAAACAGGAGGAAGAGAAATTCCATCCTGGGCCCCCAATGGGTCACCAACCAGGAGAGACCCAGGGACCTTCTAATGCCCCCACAGAGACCCTGCCCCCGAGCTGGAGGAGACACTGTCAGGGGTTATGTGGCCAGCCCCTAGAGAGGGACGTGACACAGACATTGTTTATACGCCATTGGCTAGAGGACGGCAGGACGCTGGGGGTCAGGGGGCTCCATTCCCAGATCCTGGAGGGGAGTGGGGTTCAGTGGTTAGAGGCGGGGCTGGGAGCCAGGATCACTGGTGTTCTGGTTGTGCCGCTGTCTGCCCGTTCTCACCCAGCGCTGGGTAACGCCGGGGACATCGCAACTTGGGGGCAATGTTAGAAGATGGTTCAGGAGCCTGTCCAGATGGTCCTAATGGTCTTCTTAAATCCCTGACCCCTGCTCACCAGCTCCCCAACTGCTCAGGAGCCTCCCCCCATAGCTGCTCTCAGACTCGCGGAGCAGGAAGAGGACTAGCAGCAGATTCGGTAACTAGAAGAATCACCCCCCTGGCCTGTCACCCACAACTAATACCCCCCACCCCTACCTGCCCCCAACACCCATCCTGCCCTGTAGACTATCCCTCTTCGAATCCTCCTGAGCCTGCCCCCCGCACACCCTGCCCGCACCGCGGTCCTTCCCTCCTCACACCCAGAGGAGGGGGCAAATGGGGCAATTTGCCCCAGGCCCCCACAAGGATATAATATTCTATAGTTCTGCAACTTTTTTTTAAATGGAAGGGGCCCCCAAAATTGCTTTGGCCCAGGCCCCCTGAATCCTCTGGGTGGCCCTGCTCATACCCCCATCCCCTGCCCTGTTTCCCCTCAAGTGCCCATCAACCCGCCCTCAGTTAAGATGGCCGCCATCCCCCAGTGTCCCCAGTTGGCTGGGCCCCAGGCTGCCCTCTGGGAAATGGCAGCTACCTGGGATAGGAAAGGTAGTAGGAGGCAGGGGAATATGGGGAGTGGGTGAATGTGGGGGAACATTGTGGGGTGGGGGCTGAGAGGTAGGAGCTAAGGGGAGCAGAGCAGGGGAGAGAAAGTAGTGTACGGCTTGACAGTATTCATCACCATGTTTGGTTTTTTTTACAGGTTTCTACGCCCCATTTAGGGCGTATGTCCCACCCTCTGTTCCCATTTCCGGCGGTGTTGAGGTTTGGCGCCGTCGGCTATGTTGAATTTTTTTTATTATTATTATTTATGTTTGAATAGGGGGAATATCGCGTTCTTGTGCCTTGATACATTTGGTTGATTGTTTAGAGGAAAAGGTTGACATAACGGCGTGTGAGAACTTAAAGAAAAATAAAGATTTTTGCTTTTAAATGGGTTCATTTGAAAGAATAGAAGCAAGTTATTAAAGAAAAGAGATTTGGGGTTAGATTTAGTAAGGAGAGATGATTTTAAAGGCCTAGTTTTGCATGTTAATAAAGAATATAAAAAAATGAAATCAATTAAAAATGTTTATTAAATATAGTTAGGTTAAAAAAAACACATGGCAGAAAAAGGGAATTTTATAAAGCGGAAACTGTTTAGTAAGCACATGGCAAAAAATACAAAGTGTGTTAATAAAGAAGCATTTAAAATATTAACTATAAGGGGAAGTTAAAGAGCATTTCAAAATATTAAATAAGAGAGAGAAATATAAAGATAGGTTAAAAGAGGGAAACTGGCAGGAAAAGGAAGCCTCTTTGCAAAGGCAAAGATAGACAGGACGTGGTTGAGCCAGAGAGAGGGAGATCTTACCCTTGTAACTGTTCCTGGGGAAAGAGGGGCTTCCCAAGGGTCATAGCTCCCCAGGCTAGTTATCTCCGCCTTTGGATCGGACCGATCAGATGCTGTTCTACAGCTGCGTCGTAGAATATAATTTCCTGAACCAATCGCATAGTCCCAAGATTTTTAACCAAGGGACATCTCCCCGTCCTCCCTGCCCCTGTAACTGCCTTATTCTTATCTAAAAAAACAGACCCCAAGCATCTTTCCTGCCATGTAGCATTTTTACGTAGATGCTTTAATAAAGGTTAAAACCATAAGCCCTTATTAACAAACATTTTTTAAATGTTTTTCCCCTACGCTTTTGGTGAGGACAATTTGAAGCTGCAGCAAAAGCAGCTTCGTTAGCCAGCGAATTAGCGAGAAAGAAGGCTCTTAGATGTCCAGAGCGTAAAGATAAGAAGTTTGTTTTTAACCTTTAGAACAAAAGTAAAAGTGACATTAAGTTTTGTAAAGGAATAAAGCTCTATTTTATAATCACTTGAGAAGATAAATAAACCTTTTTGAAGAAACAGCCCTTTATTGATAGGTGTTTCAATAAAAAAGGAGCATGCAGAAACACCCCAGGGCAGTGGTCCCCAACCTTTCTGTCTGGCGGGCGCCAGACGAAGGACCGTGGCGGCGGTGGAGCATCCGCCGAAATGCCGCTGAATTTCTGCGGCGTTTTGGCAGCGACGCCTCTCGATGACGCCACTTGCCGCCGACAAGTTTTCCCCACTGCTTTTGCTAACATTTGGTTATTTTTTAGGGAGGACAATTTGAAGCAGCTTTTCTAAATTAGTGGATTAAAAAAGAAGACCACTTTGAAAGACAAGCCTAGCTAAAGAAACATCCCTCCATATAACACTTTTACATGTGTGTGCATCCAATGAAGTGGGTATTCACCCATGAAAGCTCATGCTCCAATACCTCTGTTAGTCTATAAGGTGCCACAGGACTCTTTGCTGCTTTTAATAAAAAAGAAGTATGCAGAAACACCCCAGGGTTAAACCCACAAACCTTTACTAATAAAAAGGTTTTAAAAGCTTTTCCCTATGTTTTTAGTGAGGACAATTTGAAGCTGCAGCAAAAACAGCATCTGTGAGCCAGTGGATCAGAGGTAAGAAGATTGCTTCTTCCCCCACTTTTTAACAAATACAAGGGAAAGTTATATTAAGAATTGTATAGGAATAAACAAGCCCGTATGAAGACACATCCCTTCATTTAGCGCTTTTTTCAAAAGGGGGAACTATACAAAAATGAGGGGGTTAGTTAGACAAAAGTTAAAAGGTACAGTGACTAAAGCGAAATCCCTGCAAGTTGCGTGGGCCCTTTTTAAAGACACCATAATAGAGGCCCAACTTCAATGTATACCCCAAATTAAGAAAAACAGTAAAAGAACTAAAAAAGAGCCACCGTGGCTTAACAACCATGTAAAAGAAGCAGTGAGAGATAAAAAGACTTCCTTTAAAAAGTGGAAGTCAAATCCTAGTGAGGCAAATACAAAGGAGCACAAACACTGCCAACTTAAGTGCAAGAGTGTAATAAGAAAAGCCAAAGTGGAGTTTGAAGAACGGCTAGCCAAAAACTCCAAAGGTAATAACAAAATGTTTTTAAGTACATCAGAAGCAGGAAGCCTGCTAAACAACCAGTGGGGCCCCTTGACGATCAAAATACAAAAGGAGCGCTTAAAGATGATAAAGTCATTGCGGAGAAACTAAATGGATTCTTTGCTTCAGTCTTCACGGCTGAGGATGTTAGGGAGATTCCCAAACCCGAGCTGGCTTTTGTAGGTGACAAATCTGAGGAACTGTCACAGATTGAAGTATCACTAGAGGAGGTTTTGGAATTAATTGATAAACTCAACATTAACAAGTCACCGGGACCAGATGGCATTCACCCAAGAGTTCTGAAAGAACTCAAATGTGAAGTTGTGGAACTATTAACTAAGGTTTGTAACCTGTCCTTTAATTCGGCTTCGGTACCCAATGACTGGAAGTTAGCTAATGTAACGCCAATATTTAAAAAGGGCTCTAGGGGTGATCCGGCAATTACAGACCGGTAAGTCTAACGTCGGTACCGGGCAAATTAGTTGAAACAATAGTAAAGAATAAAATTGTCAGACACATAGAAAAACATAAACTCTTGAGCAATAGTCAACATGGTTTCTGTAAAGGGAAATCGTGTCTTACTAATCTATTAGAGTTCTTTGAAGGTCAACAAACATGTGGACAAGGGGATCCGGTGGACATAGTGTACTTAGATTTCCAGAAAGCCTTTGACAAGGTCCTCACCAAAGGCTCTTACGTAAATTAAGCTGTCATGGGATAAAAGGAAAGGTCCTTTCATGGATTGAGAACTGGTTAAAGGACAGGGAACAAAGGGGAGGAATTAATGGTAAATTCTCAGAATGGAGAGGGGTAACTAGTGGTGTTCCCAAGGGTCAGTCCTGGGACCAATCCTATTCAATTTATTCATAAATGATCTGGAGAAAGGTAAACAGTGAGGTGGCAAAGTTTGCAGATGATACTAAACTACTCAAGATAGTTAAGACCAAAGCAGATTGTGAAGAACTTCAAAAGATCTCACAAAACTAAGTGATTGGGCAACAAAATGGCAAATGAAATTTAATGTGGATAAATGTAAAGTAATGCACATTGGAAAAAATAACCCCAACTATACATACAACATGATGGGGGCTAATTTAGCTACAACGAGTCAGGAAAAGATCTTGGAGTTATCGTGGATAGTTCTCTGAAGATGTCACGCAGTGTGCAGAGGC
The DNA here is from genome assembly GCF_016161935.1 of Mauremys reevesii. NCBI lineage: Eukaryota > Metazoa > Chordata > Testudines > Geoemydidae > Mauremys > Mauremys reevesii. The sequence continues at coordinate 20,841,103 of NC_052644.1, forward strand.
AGTCAAAAAGCAAACAGGATGTTAGGAATCATTAAAAGGGGATAGAGAATAAGACTGAGAATATATTATTGCCCTTATATAAATCCATGGTACGCCCACATCTCGAATACTGTGTACAGATGTGGTCTCCTCACCTCAAAAAAAGATATTCTAGCACTAGAAAAGGTTCAGAAAAGAGCAACTAAAATGATTAGGGGTTTAGAGAGGGTCCCATATGAGGAAAGATTAAAGAGGCTAGGACTCTTCAGTTTGGAAAAGGGAAGACTAAGGGGGGACATGATAGAGGTATATAAAATCATGAGTGATGTTGAGAAAGTGGATAAGGAAAAGTTATTTACTTATTCCTATAATACAAGAACTAGGGGTCACCAAATGAAATTAATAGGCAGCAGGTTTAAAACAAATAAAAGGAAGTTCTTCTTCACGCAGCGCACAGTCAGCTTGTGGAACTCCTTACCTGAGGAGGTTGTGAAGGCTAGGACTATAACAATGTTTAAAAGGGGACTGGATAAATTCATGGTGGCTAAGTCCATAAATGGCTATTAGCCAGGATGGGTAAGAATGGTGTCCCTAGCCTCTGTTCGTCAGAGGATGGAGATGGATGGCAGGAGAGAGATCACTTGATCATTGCCTGTTAGGTTCACTCCCTCAGGGGCACCTGGCATTGGCCACTGTCGGTAGACAGATACTGGGCTAGATGGACCTTTGGTCTGACCCGGTACGGCCTTTCTTATGTTCTTATGTTCTTATGTTGCATATGTTTCAATAAAAAATTTGCACGCGGAAACCATCCCAGGGTGAAAACCACAAACAAACAGTTTATAAAAGTAACAAAGAATCCTGTGGCACCTTATAGACTAACAGATGTTTTGCAGCATGAGCTTTCGTGGGTGAATACCCACTTCTTCGGATGCAAGCAGTGGATGCTTGCATCCGAAGAAGTGGGTATTCACCCACGAAAGCTCATGCTGCAAAACATCTGTTAGTCTATAAGGTGCCACAGGATTCTTTGCTGCTTCTACAGAACCAGACTAACACGGCTACCCCTCTGATACTTTATAAAAGTAATTTAGTGATAAAAATGTTTTCCCCCATGTTTTAGACCCGGGATCAGCAACCTCATCAGTCATGTGCTCCAGCCCCCTAATCATTTTTGTTGCCCTCCACTGGACTCTTTCCAATGTTTCCACGTCCTTCTTGTAGTGAGAGACCCAAAACTGGACACAGTATCCAGATGAGGCCTCACCAGTGCCGAATAGAGGGGAATGATCACTTCCCTCAATCTGCTGGCAATGCCCCTACTTATACAGCCCCAAATGCCGTTAGCCTTCTTGGCAACAAGGGCACACTGTCGACTCATATCCAGCTTCTCGTCCACGGTAACCCCTGGGTCCTTTGCTGCAGAACTGCTGCCCAGCCACGCGGTCCCTAGTCTGCAGCAGTACCTGGGATTCTTCCCTCCTAAGTGCAGGACTCTGCACTTGTCCTTGTTGAACCTCATCAGGTTTCTTCTGGCCTCCATGGCAGCTTTTTCCCAGGCAAACCGCACATCAATTTCCATTTGTTTCCCTTCAAGACTGTCACCTAATGGGCTGGGATACCACTGAGAACAATGCTCCTGCCAGCACAGGTGCCTCTTCACTCCCGTCTGGCTGAGTTAGACACTCCAGTCGGCTTCACCACGGACTGCAGTTCACCAAAATTGAGATTCACTCAGCTTAGGGGACTTTGCCCCGATAGGCTAAACATGGGGCGCTGGGAATCTGCAACCTGTGCAGTTCTACCTTCTTCTGAGCTTCACTCTGACTTATTTTGCTTCCTTTTCTGTGCCTATTTCCCCCTTACCCAGAATAAGCAAACAGAAAATAAGAAAGCAGCAAAGAATCCTGTGGCACCTTATAGACTAACAGACGTTTTGCAGCATGAGCTTTCGTGGGTGAATACCCACTTCGTCGGATGCATGTAGTGGAAATTTCCAGGGGCAGGTAACATGGCTACCCCTTTGATACTAGAAAATAAGAAACCGCTAAAGACTTTGTCTGTTCTCCAGCCACCACACGTAAAACTCACATAAAATCACAGCCAGTGTCTCAAAGCAATCAGCTGTGCACAGATACTGCCCGACTACACCGCTGTGATGGGTTCAGTCCCAGACACCCCCTTGGGACTGTCACCTCATGTGCTGAGACTCCCTCTGAGCCTGGTTTCCCTGCCAGCCTGGGACTCCAGACCCCTGCCTTGTTGAGCCAGACACACCAGCCAGCTGGAAACACAGACCCAGCTCTGGTCCACACCCCCAAAGCTGCAGACTTTAACCAAAAACTGCTCAGCAGGTCACCTATCTCCAGCACCCGGACACCCAGCTCCCAATGGGATCCAAACCCCAAATAAATCAGTTTTACTCTATATAGAGCTTATACAGGGTAAACTCATAAATTGTCTGCTCTCTATAACACTGACAGAGATATGAACAGCTGTTTGCTCCCCCAGGTATTAATCACTTACTCTGGGTCAATTAATAAACAAAAAAAGTGATTTTTATTAAGTATAAAAAGGAGGATTTAAGTGGTTCCAAGTAATAACAGACAGAACAAAGTAAGTTACCAAACAAAATAAAACAAACCCCACAAGTCTAAGCCTAATATATTAAGAAACTGAGTACAGGTAAATCTCACCCTCAGAGATGTTCCAATAAGTTTCTTTCACAGCCTAGATTCCTTCCTAGTCTGGGCCCGATCTGTTCCCTGGTACAGTCCTTGTTAGCTCCAGCTCCGGTGGTAACTAGGAGATTTCTCATGATTGGCCACCCCCTTTGTTCTGTTCCACCCCCTTTTATAGCTTTGGCACAAGGCGGGAATCCTTTGTCTCTCTCAGGGTTCCCACCCCTCTAAATGGAAAAGCACCAGGTTAAAGATGGATTCCAGTATCATGTGACATGATCACGTCCTGTGAGCCCCCTCCCTTCTTTCAGGACTGGCCTGCAGGTAGGCAGTGGCGGCTCGCAGGAAAACAGAGCCATCTACAGCCATTGTCCTAGTCAATGGGAGCCCTCAAGATTCTAAACCACCATTAATGGCCCATGCTTTACATAATTACAAGAGGATCTCAGAGTTAACTTCAGATTTCTAGTTTTAGATACAAGAAAGATACATTCATACAAACAGGATGGCCACACTCAGTAGATCATAAGCTTTGTAATGATACCTTACAAGAGACCTTTTGCATAAAGCATATTCCAGTGACATTATATTCCCACTCATCAGCATATTTCCATAAACATAAGGAGTGCAACGTCACACACGGCATTGGGGGTTCAATCCTGGGGAGCTGCTGTCAGGTCAGGAGCTGTTGCGGGGGAGGATTCTCCGAGGCAGGGGGGGTTGGGGGCAGGGGGGTTTGTGCCAGCGTCTCAGCACCCCACAGGGAAGCAGCTCATCCCCCAGGATACCTTCCCTGCGCGGCCAGATCCAGGCTCCTGGGGGTGCAGAGAGACAGCGGGTTAGAGGGGTCTGTGTCACCCTCAGCCTGCAGGGGGGAACGAGGGCACAGAAGGGGGGGTGACCTCACCTAGGGTGCCCCCCTCGGGCGGCTGTAATAGGCCTCAGCCAGGATCAGCCCCAGGATGAGCAGGACCACGGCACTCAGCGCCAGGCGGGCGATGTTGGTGTTGATGAAATCCAGGTACCCCAGGGGAGCTGCTGCAGGGGAAGGAAAAAGTCACTTGGCAGCTCAGATGGGGAGATCAGCAGTTGGTGCTGCCCCGGGAGCGGAGCCCCCAAACCCCGCATCCGGCAGGTCCGGCCCAGCCCCACTCTGGGGGTCTCCCAGGCGCTGCGGTTCTGGGGCCTCCCTGGGGCCAGACTCCCTCAGGGAAGGCTGCGTCCTGCTGCCCTGGGGGGGCTGAGCCTCAGCTTCCCCGGTGAAGGGGGCTCGCAGATGGACAAACTGCCCCCTGAGACATCCGGCACCTCAGGACAGGGACAGGGGATGGGGACAATCAGAGCCTTAGGGTCTCAGCCCCCCACAACAGGGAACCACCCCAGCTCCCTGTCCCCATAGGACGCCTCTGTCCACTCCCACAGGTGCCTCTGCCCCGGCCTGTCTGCTGAGCAGTGAGCCCATCCCTGGGGTATCTTGGCTGCTGCCAAACACGGCGGGGGGGGAGGAGGCTGGTATTTCAACAGCCACCCCGCACACTCAGGCGGTGCCCACGGCCCCACGGACCAGGACACAGACCAAGGCACCAGAACCTTTACTGGGGGGAAGGCTCAGGGATCCCCTGAGACCCCAGTGTGGGGCGGGGAAGCAAGAACAGAGAGAATTCTGGGTAATGCTCTTGCCAATGGGATGTCATGTGGCCAGGAAGGGGGGTTATTGCCCCAGGACTTTGGTACCGAGCTGGTCCCAATTTCACAGCCCAGCCCCCAGATCCTGCCCCTCCCCTGGCATCCCCCAGCAAATTCTAGGCAGCGACCTGCAGGGTAGGAGGCATCGGGGGAGCTGGGGGCTCTGGTGGTGAGTGAGGGGCAGGGGGATGCCCCTCCCGCTGATATCTGAGCCCCACCCACCCAGAGTCACTGCCCCCATCTCCCACAACTAGCCCCAACCTCTGGGCACCACGACCTGTTTCCACGGCTGGTTCAATGGCAGATTCCACCTCCCACCCCCGCCCGGTCCAGGGCACAGGAATCTCCACCCGCCGTCAGCTGCTGCTCCCCCCTGGGCCCTGGCTGGGACTCCGTCCCTGCTCCCCGGCCGGGTGTCCCCTCTGCGGGGTCAGGGCTCAGGGCAGAGCCTGGCTCTGAGCGTCCCATTGGCCCCGAGCCCCCGTGAGGGTCTGGCTGGGGGTGGGTCTGGGAACGGGGACGCCGAGCTGGGCCCTCACCTCTCACCACCAGCTCCACGGGGTCGCTGGGGTACGACACATTGAACGGCTCCGATCTGCTGTGATAGGAGCAGCTGTAGTTCCCGCCGTCCTCCCGGCTCACGTTGCTGATGAGAAACTCAGCCTCCAACCCATCCGGATCCACAGGTGGGAAATGACGTCCCTCTTTATTCAGCACAAACCGCATGCCCCGGTGCTGCCCCCGACACCAGACAGTCACGGCTCCTCCCAGGGAGACCCCCCCGCTGGGGCTCAGGGAGATGCTGGGTTTGGGGTAGCTGGGCTCTGCAGTGGGAAGCAGACAGGCCGTGAGACACAGGCCCCGTCACTCAGTCCTGGGGCCTGTCCTCACCATGCAGCCTCAGTGGTGGGTCAGACCCGGCAGCCCTTGGGACGGGCTCCTGGATCCCTTTCCACAGGGGCCAGAGTTTCCCCTCAGCCCTGGGCTCACAGCATGAGACATGGAGCAACTCCAGCCCCTGTGGCCCAGAGCTCTGCTCCCCGGCGCGTGCCAGGCCAGGCCAATCTCCATGGTCCAGTCACTCCCTGGCTTCTCTGATGGGAGGGCTGGGAGCCAGGACTCCTGCACCGATGGGACGCTCAGAGCCAGGCTCTGCCCTGGGACCAGCAGCGGGGATGCCTGGCCAGGGAGCTGTCCCCGGCTCTAGGAGGGGAGTGGGGTCTAGTGGGTGAGAGCAGGGGGGGATGGGGGCCAGGACTCCTGGCTTCTGTGCACAGCACCACTACTGACTTGTAGGGGACTGTGCAAGTCTCTACTATATACTGAGGTTTACAATCTTCAGCTCCCTCCATGTCCGCCTAACTGATGTGGTGCCTGGGAAAGGCCCCCCCTGCTCTGCAGCCCTTCCTCTGCCCCAAATCTCCAGTGGCTGCTGCTCCCCCTGGCTGGGGACCCCCCAGTGACTCTGTCCCCGCTCCCTGGCCAGGCATCCCCACTGCTGGTCCCAGGGCAGAGCCTGGCTCTGAGCGTCCCATCGGTGCAGAGAGTCCAGCTGGGTGTGGGGCTGGGAGTGGGGACGTGGAGCCGGGCCCCTCACCCGCTACCACCAGCTGCACGGGGTCGCTGGGCTGCGAGGAGACGAAGGGCTCTGACCGGGGCCGGTAGCTGCAGCTGTAGCTCCCTCCGTGCTGCCGGCCCACGCTGGGGACGCACAACTCGGACACGTTCCCAGCAGGGTCCATGTGTCGCTGCGGGTTCAGGTCTCCAGCCTTGTGCAGGAAGAACCTCACGTCCCGGCGCTGCCCATCACACCGGATGGTGACGTCTGCCCCTGGGGCCATGACCCACGTGGGGTTCAGAGAGATGTTGGGTCTGGGTAAGCTTGGATCTGCGGAGAGGAGACAGGCTGTGAGAGCCAGACCCAGGCACCCACCCAGCCCCAGCCTCCCCGGCTGGCCCCAACTATGAGAAGATCCAGGGGCCCTCACACACAGATTTCCTCCAAGATCCCAGAGTTTCCCCCACCCAGAATCCCGGCCCTACGAGCTGGGCTCCAGGCCCAAAGACACCGAGCCGCGGCTCCCTAGTGCTTGGGATCCTCATATGCCGTGTGTGGCCCCCGCCTCGTTCCCTGCATCCAGCTCCCCGAGCACAGAGCAACTCATGGGCTGGTCTTTGGTGCCCAGCACCACAGGGCCCAAGCCCCACACAGGAAGGGAGTCATCCCCTGGGAGGCAGGGAGGGGTCTTTATCAACATTCTACACAGGGGGAAACTGAGGCACAGACAGATTCACTTTCCTTAGTGAGCTCCCAAGGGCAGTGACTGTCTCTTCACTCTGTGTTTATGCAGCGCCTGGCACAATGGGGACCTGATCATGGCTGATAGGTCCATGCTCCCCCAGTGTAATTGAGGCCAACGATTGCAGAGGTCTCCACTAATGGTGGTTGTCCTGGTTTATGAACACCTGGCTTGAGATCCCCCAAGATTGAGGCCCCCCCACAAGGAAGGACACTTTTGGAAACCGTGGTGTGCTCCCATCACACAGAGAGTGTGGCTGCGCCAGGAGCTGCGCCAGATCTCCTGGGTCCCAGCCCAGCGCCATGTCCACCAAGCCACCACTTCTCCTGCAGCCCCTGCCTCATTCAGCCCCGGCCAGGGCACTGCCTGGGGCAGGGCCTGGAGAACAGAGGGGTTGGGATCACGGGATGGAATAGTGACTCCCGGTTCCTACGCACAAGGGGCAGCGTTAAAGTAGCCTCCCTGCCCCGAGTCTCCAGGGGCTGCTGCTCCCCCCTGGCTGGGGAACCCCACAGTGACTCTGTCCCTGCTCCCCGGCCGGGCGTCCCCTCTGCTGGGTCAGGACAGAGCCAGGATCTGAGTGTCCTATTGGCACGTGAGGGTCTGGCTGGGCCTGGAGTTGGGAACGGGGACGCTGAGCCGGGCCCCTCACCTATCACCACCAGCTCCACAGGGTCGCTGGGGTACGACACGGCGAACGGTGCCGATCTGCTGTGATAGGAGCAGTTGTAGCTCCCGCCGTCCTCCCGGCTCACGTCGCTGATGAGAAACACAACCTCCAACCCCTCCGAATCCAGAGGTGTGAAATGGCGTCGCTCTTCATTCAGCACGAACTGCACGCCCTGGTGCTGCCCCCGACACCGGACGGTCACGGCTCCCCCCAGGGAGACCCCCCTGCCGGGGCTCAGGGTGATGTTGGGTTTGGGGTAGCTGGGCTCTGCAGAGGGAAGCAGACAGGCCGTGAGACACAGGCCCCGTCACTCACTCCTGGGGCCCGTCCTCACCATGCAGCCTCAGTGGTGGGTCAGACCCGGCGGCCCTGGGGACGGGCTCCTGGATCCCTTTCCACAGGGGCCAGAGTTTCCCTGAGCCCTGGGCTCACAGCATGAGACACGGAGCAACCCCAGCCCCTGGCGCCCAGAGCTCTGCTCCCCGGCGGGTGACAGGCCAGGCCACTCTCCAGGGTCCATTCACTCCCTGGCTTCTCTGCTTGGAGGGCTGGGAGCCAGGACTCCTGGGTTCTGTCCCTGTCTCTGGGAGGGGAGTGGGGTCTAGTGGGGAGAGCAGGGAGGATAGAGGCCAGGACTCCTGGGTTCTGTGCACAGCACCACCACTGACTTGTAGGGGACTGTGCAAGTCTCTACTATACACTGAGGTTTATAACCTTCAGCTCCACCCATCACCCCCTAACTGATGTGTTGCCTGGAAAAGGCCCCCCTGCTCTGCAGCTCCCCCTGGGTGCAGGGATCCCCCTTCCTCTGCCCCAGATCTCCAGTGGCTGCTTCTCCCCCTGGCTGGGAACCCCCCAGTGACTTTGTCCCCACTCCCTGGGCAGGTGTCCCCTCTGCTGTGCCCAGGACAGAGCCTGGCTCTGAGCGTTCCAGCGGTGAAGAGTGCAGCTGGGTGTGGGGCTGGGAGTGGGGATGCCGGTCGGGGCCCCTCACCTGTTACCACCAGCTGCACGGTGTCGCTGGGCTGCGAGGACACGAAGGGCTCTGACCGGGGCCGGTAGCTGCAGCTGTAGCTCCCTCCGTGCTGCCGGCCCACGCTGGGGACACGGAACTCGGCCACGTTCCCAGCAGGGTCCATGTGTTGCTGCGGGTTCCGGTCTCCAGCCTTGTGCAGGAAGAACCTCATGTCCTGGCTCTGCCCCTGACACCGGATGGTGACGTCTGCCCCTGGGGCCATGACCCACGTGGGGCTCAGAGAGATGTTGGGTCTGGGTAAGCTGGGATCTGCGCACAGGAGACAGGCCGTGAGAGCCAGACCCAGGCACCCACCCAGCCCCGGCCTCCCCGAGCAATGAGCAGATCCTGGGGCCCTCACACACAGATTCCCTCCCAGATCCCAGAGTTTCCCCCACCCAGAATCCCAGCCCTGCGAGCTGGGCTCCCAGCCCCACAGACACTGAGCTGCAGCTCCCTAGTTCTTGGGATCCTCATATGCCCATGTGTGGTCCCTGCCTCGTTCTCTGTATCCAGCCCCCCGAGCACAGAGCAACTCACAGGCTGGTCTTTGGTGCCCAGCACCACAGGGCCCAAGCCCCACACAGGAAGGGAGTCATCCCCTGGGAGGCAGGGAGGGGTCTTTATCAACATTCTACACAGGGGGAAACTGAGGCACAGACAGATTCACTTTCCTTAGTGAATTTCCAGGGGCAGCGACTGTCTCTTCACTCTGTATTTATGCAGCACCTGGCACAATGGGGCCCTGATCATGGCTGATAGGTCCATGCTCCCCCAGTGTTATTGAGGCCAACATTTGCAGAGGTCTCCACTAATGCTGGTTGTCCTGGTTTATGGGCACTTGGCTTGAGATCCCCCAACATTGAGGCCCCCACACAAGCAAGTATCAGAGGGGTAGCCGTGTTAGTCTGGATCTGTAAAAGCAACAAAGAATCCTGTGGCACCTTATAGACTAACAGACGTTCTGCAGCATGAGCTTTCGTGGGTGAAAGTCTTGCATCTGAAGAAGTGGGTATTCACCCACGAAAGCTCATGCTGCAGAACGTCTGTTAGTCTATAAGGTGCCACAGGATTCTTTGTTGCTTCCACACAAGCAAGGACACTTTTGGAAACCGTGGTGTGCTCCCATCACACACAGTGTGTGGCTGCGCCAGGAGCTGCGCCAGATCTGCTGGGTCCCAGCCCAGCGCTGTGTCCACCAAGCCACTGCAGCCCCTGCCTCATTCAGCTCCAGCCGGGGCCTGGAGAACAGAGGGGATGGGATCACAGGATGAAATAGTGACTCACGGTTGCTACGCACAAGGGGCAGCGTTAAAGTAGCCTCCCTGCCCCGAGTCTCCAGGGGCTGCTGCTCCCCCCTGGCTGGGGAACCCCCCAGTGACTCTCACCCCATTCCCCGCCGGGTGTCCCCTCTGCTGGGTCAGGACAGAGCCAGGATCTGAGCTTCCTATTGGCACGTGAGGGTCTGGCTGGACCTGGAGTTGGGAACGGGGACACTGAGCCGGGCCCCTCACCTCTCACCACCAGCTCCATGGGTTCGCTGGGGTACGACACGGCGGACGGCTCCGATCTGCTGTGATAGGAGCAGTTGTAGCTCCCGCCGTGCTCCCGGCTCACGTTTTTGATGCGAAACACAACCTCCAACCCGTCCGAATCCACCGGTGGGAAATTACATCCCTCCTTATTCAGCACGAACCGCATGCCCTGGCGCTGCCCCTCACACCAGATGCTCACAGCTCCCCCCAGGGAGACCCCCCTGCTGGATCTCAGGGAGATGCTGGGTTTGGGGTAGCTGGGCTCTGCAGTGGGAAGCAGACAGGCCGTGAGACACAGGCCCCGTCACTCACTCCTGGGGCCCGTCCTCACCACGCGGCCTCAGTGGTGGGTCAGACCCGGCGGCCCTGGGGACGGGCTCCTGGATCCCTTTCCACAGGGGCCCAGAGTTTCCCCTCAGCCCTGGGCTCACAGCATGAGACACGGAGCAACCCCAGCCCCTGGGGCCCAGAGCTCTGCTCCCCGGCGGGTGACAGGCCAGGCCAGTCTCCAGGGTCCATTCACTCCCTGGCTTCTCTGCTGGGAGGGCTGGTAGCCAGGACTCCTGGGTTCTGTCCCCGGCTCTAGGAGGGGAAGTGGTGTCTAGTGGGGAGAGCAGGGAGGATGGGGGCCAGGACTCCTGGGTTCTGTGCACGGCACCACCACTGACTTGTAGGGGACTGTGCAAGTCTCTACTATACACTGAGGTTTATAACCTTCAGCTCCGCCCATCACCCCCTAACTGATGTGTTGCCTGGGAAAGGCCCCCCTGCTCTGCCGCTCCCCCTGGGTGCAGGGATCCCCCCTTCCTCTGCCCCAAATCTCCACCGGCTGCTTCTCCCCCATGGCTGGGGAACCCCCCAGTGACCCCATCCCTCTGCTGGGCTCAGGGCAGAGTCTGGCTCTGAGCATCCCATCAATGCAGAGACCCCCTGAGGATCTGGCTGGGTGTGGGGCTGGGAGCCAGGACGCTGAGCCGGGGCCCTCACTTGCTACAATGATCTCGACGAGGTCGCTGAGATATGACCAGTGGCTCTGATCCACCACCTGAGGCCAGCCAGGGAGCCTGACCATTGGCCCCCTGCAGCTCTGCCCCACACCCCAGGGTTGGAAATAGAGTCTGTGACCGTTGGGAGTCGCACAAGACCCACCTTTCCCCAGGCCTTGGGAACGGGGGGCTGTGAGTGCAGGGGAGGGAGCTGTTGGGGCTGGAACTGGGAGGTTCTCCCCCACGGCTGCACTGACCGTGAACGTTTCGGTGCCCCGAGGGGATCCAGAGCCCACGGACCAGGGGCAGCTCTAGGCATTTTGCCGTCCGAAGCAGGGCAGACAGGCTGCCTTCAGCGGTTTGCCTGCGGAGAGTCCGCTGGTCCCGCGGGCCTGCGGGAGGTCCACCGAAGCCGCGGGACCAGCGGACCCTCCACAGGCAAACCGCCGAAGGCAGCCTGCCTGCCGCCCCCGCGGCGCCGGCAGAGCGCCCCCCGTGGCTTGCCGCCCCAAGCACGCGCTTGGCGTGCGGGGGCCTGGAGCCGCCCCTGCCACGGACGGGCCCTGTTAGCGTTTGTATGAGCTGAAATAAATCCACGGGCCTCCCCCACCCCCAAACCCTGTGGGGGGCAGGACATTGCTTCCTCAGACCCCGGGAGCCAGATTTAGCTCCTAGTTACTGCATGGGGTTGCGGGAGAGGGCACAGAAAACGGGGCTGGGTCTGAGCTCACAGGTGGAGTTTGGGGGAAGGTTCAGGGCTCAGTTCCTCTTTTCCCCACCCCATGCATCCCCTCCCCCATCCTTGATGTTACCCTCCTCCCCACAGACTGATACTCACCTCCCCACACCCCGCTGTGCCCGGCCAGCCAGCAGCCTGAAGAGGAGACGGCTCGTTAGTGACCAGATCCCAGAGCAACTGGATCCTACGTCCTGGGCTCAGACACCCGCCCCACCATGGGCACATGCCCTGATCTTGACTCACCCCTCATGGGCACACACCCAGGACTCAAATTCCCCACCATGGGCGCACGCTCTGGTCTCAGATTCTCCCCCCCCCACCCCCCATGGACATGCCCTGGTCTGATTCCCCCGTCCATGGACCCACTCCCTGGTCTCAGATCCCCCCTCCCATGGGCACACGCCCTGACTTCCTCTGATACTCACCAAGGAGGAGGACGGTGAGAGCAGATGCCATGATGGGACAGTGGGGGTCCTCTCAGTACTACCACAAACGCCCCGGTGCTGAGCACCTCCGAGTGTGAGGCCCGAGTGCGAGGGGAATGAGGAACTGCGCCGGGGGCTGCAGCCCCAGGAAGCCCGTGATGCGCTCGGCCCCTTTCTTCCACATCAGATGATTTCTCTGCAATCTCCAGCCCAAATCAACCACGGTTAGAACAAAGCCAGCTCCCTGCAACGCCCAGCAAACCACATCCCCTCACACAGCTGCCTGGTCCCCCACCCACCATCACCTCCCAGCCCCACATGGGAGCTGCCCAGTCTGGCAATCATCTGGGAATGGGGCAATCTCAGGAGGTATCAAGAGGTGCCCAGGCTGCCCTGATCTTTTCCAACAGGCCCGTCTAGCCTCCCTGGAGCAGCAGCTCAGAGCAGAGGAGGGCTCCCCCCACACACACCATGCCCCCCATGGAGCAACCCTCTCCCATGGAGCAGAGCAGAGATTCCTTCCTGACCCAGCTGGGCCCAGAATCTGCCCTGGAGCTTGAGGGTGGAGGGACCTGACAAACCTCCTTCTCAGGTTGCGTCACTGCAGATGCTCTTCTTAGATAAGTGACGTGCGACAGCGACCACCCAGAGGGGCTGGGGGGGCAGGTTCCTGTGAGGGAGGGGTACATTTGGATCCTAAGTTGCTAAAGGAGCAGTCAAAAAATGCACGAAATGGGGCTGTGTCCCCAGAGCTGGCACTCGCTTGCTGTTTCTGCTATTGCCAGAGAAACTCAGCATAAACCTGATTCTCTGGCAGCGACCCTGTAATTTATCCCAGCTCTGGGAGGGGACTGGGTGTAGTGGTTAGAGAAGGAGCCCCCCCCCCGAGCAATCCCATCGCCCCTAGGTGTGACACACACTCCCGGAAAAGGGCTGAGGACTGCCCCCCGTGGGGGGGGGGGGGCGCTGTATGTGGTTCTGTGTTTATTACACATTTGGAGATTAAACAGGATGCAAAAATCACATAAAAGCTGCCTCGATGTGTCCTCTCCCCTTCCCTCTCCCGCTCCTGGTGCTGAGCTCCACCCAGCCCCCCACATGTGGGCCTGGGCAGGGGAACAGCAGCTCAATGACCCCCTGTTCTGCAGCTCCCCCTGGGGGCAGGGATCCCCCCTCCCTCTGCTCTGAATCTCCAGCAGCTGCTGCTGCCGCCCCCAGGCTGGGGGACACACAAACACCCCCAGTGACTCCGTCCTGCTCCCCGGCCGGGCGTCCCTGTGACAGAGGGGGAATTTTCTGTAAATGGTTTGTACAAATTCCATGTTTGCCTAAGTTTCTCCTCTGTGTTGCATGGTTATCTGGGTCACGAACAAAGGCTGTTTGCTCCCGGCCAGGCCACGACACATGTCTGAACGGTGTCCCGGCTTTGGGGGCCCCAGGACAAAGCCCATCTCCGGGACATTTGCTACCTGCCGCCAACTAAGGACCGTGGATGGCCCAGCCCCTGCAGGAAGCCAGCCGGGCGTGACCGGCCAGACAGCCAAGGACTGAGGTGGGGGCGGGAAGTCGGGGGCTCACCCGGGAACCTGAGCAAAGAGGGAGCCGGGGGACAGAGCAGGGGCCCAGGGGGGCACCGCTTGGCAGGGGCTCTGGGGAGCCAGGCTGGACCCGGGTGTGACATTTTTCTCTCCGGGCAAATCCAGGGCTTCCTGCGCTGGGTGCAGTGGCCTCCTAGCCCCTCCTGTGTGCCGCGCAGTGGGGTGCCCTGCAGGGGCTGGTGGAGGGGTGTGTTGCTCCCCAAGATTGTACCAGGCTACCGCATGATCTGCCTCAGCGGCACTCGCCGAACAGCGCTCGTGATGGGAAGCCGGGGGGCTGCTGGCCCAGGGGCCCAGCCTCAGGGGGTGGGGGAGCCGCGGGGCCCTGAAGGAAGAGTGAGACCCCCAGGGGCTCCCTGAGGCTGCTCCGAAGCTGGGACCATAGCCCCGATCCGGTGGGTCTGTAACAGTCCCCTTTGCTGGGCCCAGGGCAGAGCCTGGCTCTGAGTGTCCCACTAGCGCGGAGCCCCCCTGTGGGGCTGGCTGGGTGTGGGGCTGGGAGCAGGAATGCCGAGCCAGGCCCCTCACCTGCTCCCACCAGCTCCACGGGGTTGCTGGGCTCCGGCCAGGTGTCAGGATCCGAGCTGGGGGGATAATAGCAGGTGTAGCTGCCTCCCTCTGCCCGGCTCACTTTGAGGATGGGAAATTTGACCCCAGCCGAGTCCCCGCCCCGCACTGCTGCGTTCCTGGCCCCAGCCTTGTACAGAGCAAACTCCAGACCCCGGCGCTGACCCCGACACTGGACGGTTGCGGCTCCCCCCAGAGCGACCCCCCGCCACTGGGGCTGAGGAAGATGGAGGGTTTGGGGGAGCTGAGCTCTGCAGTGGGAGGAGACGGGGTGTGAGACAGACCCCGGCACAGCCACTGCGCCCCGTCCCCAGTGTGGAGTGTCAGCGAGGGGGCAGAGACAGGGTCAGGGTCTCCCCTGGGATCCAGGGCATGAAAGCACCACAGAGCCAAGATATCCCCCCTCCACCCAATCTTCACTGGTGGGCTGGATGTCCCATCTGCTGGGCACCAGAGCTCACGGAGACCCCCTGGGACCTGGCTGGGTGTGGGGCTGGGAGCTGAGGTGCTGGACCGGGCCCTTCACCTGCTACAATGATCTGCACAGGGTCGCTAAGGTCCAAGTAGGCAGCTCGTCCTGTTCTTTAGCTGTAACGAGAGGTGTAATTTTCACTCTGTTCTCGTCTGGCGCTGGTGATGGGAAATTCACCCTCAGAGCCAACAGGGTCTGTGTAAGTCAGATAGTTCCCATCTCCATTCCATCACCACATGCAAAAAATTTGCATACATGACTGATGAATGCACCAATGCAAATGGGCATCAAGCATTAAGTCATTGTGTACATTATCTTGATATCAGTGGTAGGCCAGTAGATACATTTCTAGATGTTCAAGTTATAGAAGAAAGATTGGCTCCATCTGTGACAACCCACATCTTAGAAGAGTTAAATGCTTGTCAATTGGACCCCAAAGAGATGGCTGCTTGTGCATTTGATGGAGCTGCAAACTTCTCTGGAAGACGCGGTGGAGCAGAAGCTTTGCTCAGAGAAAAGTGTGACCCTAATCTCACCTGTACACACTGCAGAGGTCATCTACTCCAACTAGCACTAGTACGAGCTGCAGACTCTTCAAAAGACATTTTAAAAGCTGTAAATTTAATGTCTTCATTATATTCTTTTTTCAGCAAGAGTCCAAAAAGACTGAATTTTTTGGAAAATATAGAAGATATATTGGGACTGAAGTTCAAATTAGTCCAACCTGGGAAAATCCACTGGCTTTCTCATGAGCCATCCTTAGCTGTTGTCTTAAAATTACTTTCCAAAGCCAGTAATAATGGCTGGAGCATCTACCAAGATGGGATGGAGCTAAGTAGTGAGGCTGGTGGATTACTTTTGCTACTATGGTCAGAGAAGACTATCGCCATTTCTGTTTGTTAAGACAACTGAACAAGTACACAGACTTGAGTCTTAAAAATCTGCAACAGCGACTTCTAGATTCTACTCAACCTCTACGTAGCTTTTACAGATCCCTGTCTTATAAAACACCGACAGCTGAGTGGAGTGAGGCACCACCAGCAATGGGGCTGCCATGTGCTCAGGACAGAATAGAGAATTTGAACTCAGAGTGGAATATCATACGATGAATGAATGAAGATTTGACTTCAACTTCTTTTTTATCATCACTAGCGACTCGACCGGATCTGTGTGTTCTTTTTCTTGGGATGAAAGAAGTAGGAATTCATCTCTCACTACTCCCAGTCACAACAACTAGAGTTGAGCGTTCTTGTTCATCATGGAAAAGAATTTTGTGTTTTGAAAGAAGTCGCCTTCTGCCTGATCATGTGAATGAGCTAATGAGCATATCAATTGAAGGAATGGAAGTAGCAGGCACATGAGAAGCCACCAAAGATGAACGCATTGCGTTCAAGAAGTTCATTAACAGAGTTGTGCAAAATTATAACAAGAAACCAAGAAGGATGTAGATGTTGTGCTTCATAGAAGGCTTCAGTAGCCAACTTTAATATGTGTGATGATTTTAAAATCTAATAAAATGGTCATGAAACATTTTTCAGTTTTTACTATGGTGCCACACTATGGTCACCCTCACGGTCTCACCGCCTCATCGTCCCTGACCCCTCCCCTGTAAATCTGAACACCTCCACCCTAATTTCAATACCTGTGGAAAACACTGACCCCACGAGGGCTGATGGAGATGGAGGGTTTGGGGTAGGACCCCTCTGGATTCACAAACAAACAGGCAGTAAGTGGGGGGACACAAACCATGTCCGTCTGACGCAATCCTCTGCCCATCTGTCACTCCAGCGTTTTACCCCCCGCCCGTCCCTGGCTCACAGACAGGGAGAGAGACAGGAGGGGAAAAGAGATTTCCAGTCTCTGATTCCTTTAGTTAGCCAGGGTCAATTCAGCCCTGCCCCTGCTGCAATCAGAAGTGACTCCGGATTGACTTCAAGGAGCTGAGATCAGAACCCAGCCCTGCCCCCAGTGCAGTAAGCTGGTGAATTGGGATCTACCCTGTTGGGTTCCTGGTCCAAATTTGGGTCATTTGAGCAAGCGGCTCCCAGGACAGCCCCCCCCCCCCCCAAGAAAACATGTTTACAAAATCCCTGAGTTGTTCTAGCAGGTTCCCATCCTTGTAATGAGTGGGGCAAGGTCTCAGTCCACAGCTCTGGGTGTGGGAAGGAGCACGTGTCTGACAGCCTGTCACGGAGTGTGGGGGAGTCCGGCCCTGCACCCCTCTTCCTGGGACTCTCAGTGACTCTCAGCCAGCCAGTAAAACAGAAGGTTTATTGGACAACAGGAACACAGGATACAGCAGGGCTCGTGTTCAGAGCCAGGACCCCTCAATCTGGCCCCACCGGGGGTTCAGGGTGACTCGATTCCAGCATAGGTTCCCCTGAAATCCCACCCCCACACTCCGTGACACAGGATCATCCCTTTGGGGGACTGGTGCCCCCCACCCCCTCCCCACCCACATCCCTTGTCCTTAATGCAGAAATTCCCCCAGCTGCCCCATTCCCTACAGATGCTCACCTCCCCACACCCAGCTCTGCCCGGCCAGCCAGCAGCCTGGAGAGGAGACGGCTCGTTAGAGACAAGATCCCAGAGCAACTGGATCCTACACACTGGTCTCAGATTCCCCCCATGGACACAAGCCCTGGCTGTCTCCGATACTCACCGAGGAGGAGGAGGAGGAGGAGGAGCACAGATGCCATGACGGGGCAGTTGGGGCCTCTCAGTGCTGCTACCAATGCCCCGGTGCCCAGCTCCACCGAGCCTGAGGCCCGAGTGTGAGCAGAATTAGGAACTGCACCGGGGGCTGCAGCCCCGGGAAGCCTGTGATGCGCTCAGCCCCTTTCTTCCCCGGCGCCCGCCTTGGGGCATGAGGGTGGAGGGACCTGTCCAACCTCCCTCTCATGTAGCCTCACTGCAGAATCTATTCTTAGCCGAGTGGCATAGGACAGAGACAGGCCAGAGGGGTGGGAGGCTGGGAGGGGTTGTGGTTTCCGGCCCCCCATGAGGGTGCAAGAAATGGGTAAATTTAGATCCTGAGTTGTTAAAGGAGCAGCCGATAAAGCTGTGAAAGGGGAAGTCTGCCCAGAGCTGGCGCTCGCTTCCTGTTTCTGCTACTGCCAGTGAAACTCTCCGTGAACCTGATGCCCGGCACCTACCCTGTTATATACCCCGGCTCTGGCAGGGAAACGGGGTCTAGTGATTGGGGGTGGGGGTAGCTGGGAGCCAGGACTCCTGGATTCTCTCCCTGGCTCTGGTTGGGGGGTGGGGTCTGGTGCTTAGAGAAAAGGGCACAGATCAGAGCCAGCCCCCTGGAGGTGAAAGGCCCCGTGTCCCTTCCCCAGCCCATCCCCCAGGGCCGTGGGTCTGCGCAGCTCAGGGCCCAGGGCAGAGTTCAGAGGGGCCGACGGCTGAGCCGAGTTTCCCTCTCCGACCCCCCAATGCTGTGAAAGGGACACTGGGGGGAGGGAAGCCGACCAGCCCCCCAGAAAGGGAAGGGGGAAGATCACAGGGACAGAGCTCAAGAGAAACTGCCCCCCCTCCAGCAGATGCCCCAGCTCTGGCTCCCCAGCTGATTTGCCCTTCATCCCCACCCCGACATTCACCCATTGGGCCTCTCAGCCCCATATAGCCCCTGGCCTGCATCCCCTCCACAATCACATCCCTCAACTGCACCCTGTCCCTCGTGTCCCTGGCTGTCCCCAGCCTGTTGCTCCTCACATCCCCAATCAGCTCCCGCCCTCCTAGTGCTGCCCCATCCCGTGTCCCTTCACCCCCTGTTGTGCCCCCCACATCCCATCCCCTGTTCTCCTCCTGCGCCCCCTGTCCCCTCACACCCCCGACATCCCTGTTGTAAGGAAGGGACCCCTGGCTGCCCTCAGTTAACATGGCCGCCCTGCCAGGGGGCAACAGGGCAGCCGTGCTGCCCCCCGGCTAAGATGGCCGGACTGTTGGGGTGGGGTGATGGCAGCATGGGAATGAGTCCTCCGGCTTCTCTGACCCTAGCCTGACCCCAGCCTGTGCCCCCCCAATTCCCATCTCTTGATCCCTCCCCGTGGCCATGGAAGTGGGGGTCACTGCCTCCCCCCCCAACCCCTTCCCCCCCACTGGAGCTGCCCCATCTCAACTGGGAGTTAGTGTGAAAACAATCCTGCCCCCCACTTTGCTGTGTGTGGGGAGCTACATGGGAAAGACCCCCCCAGCCTGCTCCCCCTCCCCCAAAGCCCCCATCTCCCACCTGGCTTGTCCCCGTCAGGGAGGGAGGCTAAGGGGATCATTATAGGACAGGCAGCGTGTGGGGCAGGGGGAGGGAGGGAACAAGAATGTGAGGGGAAGGGGGCTGAGACTGAGGGAGCAGGAGCTATGGGGAGGCTGGGACAGGACAGTGACAGGGGAGGGGGGATTTGGGGTGAGCGGGGTCCCCCTGTGTGTGTTTCAGGCTGAACCTGTGTGAGGCTAAAGCCCATTAATGACCGTGAGGGTCTCAGATACTCCAGTGACGGGGATGTTCCGGGGAGGGAGAGGATTGATGGGAAGAGATGTTTATCTCAGGGCTTCTGTATACACAGGGAATTGTACCAGTATAATGAAACCGCTCTAGCGTTGCTAGGGTAACCACCCTGGGGACCCTCTTATTGTGGTATCAGAGCCTGTGTTTTATTCCTAGATTCTAAGGCCAGAAGGGACCATTGTGATCACATAGTCTCACCCCCTGTATAACCCAGGTCAGAGAACTGCCCCCAAATAATTCCTGTTTGCACTAGACCAGTGAAGCTACTGGAGTCTTTCCATTGACACTAAAAGGGCCTTTGCATCAGGCCCTTTCTGAGCGGCCTTGTCTGAGCTCCAAGCAGGGCCCAGCTGCCACCCAAGGGTGCCAGCAGCTCGGTCTGATCCACAGCCCCAGGGGCACCCTGGCGTAGAGCTACCACCATGTTGTGATCTAAAAAGGACGTCGTTTTCAGAGTGAGAATTTTTGTCAAATGTTTTCATTTTTTCCAGAGTTTCCGTTTTCATGAAGAAAAAATTTTATAAAGTGTTTTGTAAAAACAAAACTGGAACATTTAAAAAAAATGAAAATTTACATTTAAAACCTCACTTTTTCAGAGAATTTTTTTAAAGTTGTTCGGTTTTGGTTTCTCCTCGCTCCCTTTTTACCATTTTGCCACCAAGAGAGAGGAAAAAAATATTTTTCACATAAGGTTTTTAAGCAATACATTTTTTATAAATGGCAACAAATATTTATCCTTTTTCACTCTGTCATCTCTGGGCTCTGCTTATAGCTGCTCCACTGACCCTCATCTGACTTCACCTGAACATCCCCTGTCCAGCTCCCCTGCAGAGCTGACTCCATCCCAGGGCGTGAAATGTGCCCAGCCACCACCCCAGGACAATCCACTTTAGCCTCAATTACGCTGAAAAGTTGCTCTGCAAAGCTGCTCTGCCTTGTGCTCCTGACAGATTTCCCTTGAGGCCTTCTACTGTTTGGCTTCCCGTACAGGTGTTAACACCTGTTCACAAGAGTTTCTTTCCCACATGTTTCTTTGATCTTCACTTCCTTAGTCACGCTGATTTGGGTTCCCTACCTGCTCAGAGTTCTCAATTCCCTTGTGTTCTTCCCCACCTGGCAGTGTCCTGTACCTGTCTCTCAGCAGGGACAGCAGACTCCCCAAGAACGCACAATGGGGAGCAGGGGCAGTCAGGGCAGGACGGACAGAAGTGGCTGGAGCTGGGTGTGGAAGATGGGGCAAGTGGAGACTAGGAAGGTGGGGAAGCCAGTGCAGTCCCGTGGTAGGTGTTCTCGGGGTGGGGAATCACTCCTGTGCACCAGGACAAGGCCCAGATGCCATTTATGTCTCTCAAGCCCAGAGGATGAATTTCCCCCTGGGGGAGCCGGGTCCTTCTCACCAGGGACCATAGGTGCCAACTTCTCATGGTGCTGGTGGGTGCTCATGCCATCCTGCCCCCGGCCCCACCCCAACTCCACCCCTGCCCTGCCCCCATTCCAACCCCTTCCCCAAAGTCCCCGCCCCAACTCCACCCCCTCCCTGTCCCTATTGAACTCCTGCCTCACATCCGGCTGGGCCAGGACTGTGTAGATTTCCTGGAGTCCCTCTCGGGCCAATGTGCAGCTGGAGGCCTGAGTGGCAGGTTCTGGCTGTTGAGCAATTGGGAGCGACCCTTAGACACTCTCTGCGGGGCCCCTGGAGGGTCTCCTTATGTGGAAGGTGGACTCTCTGCTGGGCCCAGGGCAGAGCCTGGCTCTGAGTGGCCCCATCAATGCAGAGCCTCCCAAGTGTGCAGCTGGGCGTGGGATGTTACCTGCACAGATTAGGTCACCCCACCTTTTCCCAGTTCATAGGGCTCCAGGCAAAAAGCACCTACCCGTACCCACTCCATAGGGTTCAGGGTGTAACTAACCTGGTCAATTAAAGTACCCACACCCTTTCCCCAATCCATAGGGCTCCAGGTGTATAGTGCAGGATCTTTTACCAGTGAAAGAGCCTTACACAGTAATATCCATGTAGAGGTTCAGACTCACCCCTGCGGCGCCTCCTGCTGGTGACTCCTGGGAATTAGCTTGTTCCAGCTCTGGAGCGCCCTCTGCAGGCCGGTGATCCGCCCATCCTCTGGCCCCCCATGTCCCTCCCTGGACCCAGTGCCCTTTTACATGGGGTGCTGCCCCCTGGCAGTAACCCCTCAGTCTCAGGGTCTCCCCTCCCTGGGGAACCCCCACCCTCTATCCCCACATTGCCTCAGTATCTGGCTACTGCCAGTGACTGTCTAGCCCCGCGCCCTGGGGCAGGCTGCAGTATCAGCCACTCAGCACTGGCAAGGGGGGCTTGGACCTGCTGCCTTGGCCTACCCCAGGCTGCCCCCTGCAACCCCCAGGACCTGTTAGCCCAATGCTAGGCCGCAGCCTGGGGCTTTCCAGGCTGGAGCGCCCCAGCCTGTCCCCAGCCCTGCTCCACTCAGGTTACCTGTGGCCAGGCCCATCTCCCTCTACAGGCAGAGAGAAACTGAGTGGGCTTCTGCCTCCCAGCCTCTTATAGGGGCCAGCTGGGCCTGATTGGGGCATGGCCCAGCTGAGCCTGCTTCCCCCAATCAGCCCAGGCTTCTTGCCCCAGCTACAACCTTCCCCCAGGGCTGGTTTAAGCCCTTCAAGGCAGGAGCAGGGTGAGCCCCCTGCTACAGTCACCCAAACCAGGCTGCCAGGGTTACCAGACGTCCGTATTGTCACGGACACGTCCGGCCTTTTGGTTCTCAAGTCGCCGTCCGGGAGGAATTTCCAAAAAGCCGAACGTGTCTGGGAAAATAGGGAGGCCTGGGAAGCCGAGAGTGTCTGGGATGCTCGCCCGGCCCCGGCTAAACGTGTAACCTGCTTCCCCGCCCCGTGGGAGAGGGCGCTGCGGCTGTGATGGGCTCCGGCCGGCCAGGAAGTGATGTCTGGCCCTGGGCACGGGCCCTCCTCCTGTGCTGCTCCCCCGGCCCTGGGGCTCCCGCTGCTGCTGCCCAGCGGGTCCCCGGCTGCTCTGCTGGGCCTGGGCTGAGTCCTGCTGCTCGGCTCGGGCTGCTCCGTGTGCTGCTGCCCCGAGCTGCTCTCCCCATGATGCCCTCCACCCTGCCTGCAGCCAGCCCCTGCCGCACCCCCTGCCCACAGCCAGCCCCTGTATCCAGCCCCTGCCACGCTCCCTGCCCACAGCCAGCCCGTCTCCAGCCCCTGCCACACCCCCTGCCCGCAGCCAGCCCCTGTATCCAGCCCCTGCCACAGCCCCTGCCCACAGCCAGCCCCTGTCTCCAGCCCCTGCCACACCCCCTGCCCGCAGCCAGCCCCTGTATCCAGCCCCTGCCCACAGCCAGCCCCTGTCTCCAGCCCCTGCTGCACCCCCTGCCCTGCCCGCAGCCAGCCCCTGTATCCAGCCCCTGCCACGCTCCCTGCCCACAGCCAGCCCGTCTCCAGCCCCTGCCACACCCCCTGCCCGCAGCCAGCCCCTGTATCCAGCCCCTGCCACACCCCCTGCCCTGCCCGCAGCCAGCCCCTGCCGCACTCCCTGCCCACAGCCAGCCCGTCTCCAGCCCCTGCCACACCCCCTGCCCGCAGCCAGCCCCTGTATCCAGCCCCTGCCACACCCCCTGCCCTGCCCGCAGCCAGCCCCTGTCTCCAGCCCCTGCCGCACCCCCTGCCCTGCCCGCAGCCAGCCCCTGCCGCACCCCCTGCCCACAGCCAGCCCGTCTCCAGCCCCTGCCACACCCCCTGCCCTACCCGCAGCCAGCCCCTGCCGCACGCCCTGCCCGCACCCCCTGCCCGCAGCCAGCCCCTATCTCCAGCCCCTGCCGCACCCCCTGCCCTGCCCGCAGCCAGCCCCTGTCTCCAGCCCCTGCCCACAGCCAGCCCCTGTCTCCAGCCCCTGCCACACCCCCTGCCCTACCCGCAGCCAGGCCCTGCCCCGTGCCCTGCCCCAGCCAGCCCCTGTCGCACCTCCGGCCCCGTCTCCAGTCCCCGCTGCACCCGCTGCCCGCAGCCACCCAGCCCCACACCCATAGGCACCGACTTTACCCAGTGCTGGTGGGTGCTTGTGCCCCCGCCCCCACTCCACCGCTTCCCTGCCCCCATTCCAACCCCTTCCCCAGTTTATATGGTGAAACTCAAACCCTTTTTAGCCTGTACCTTAACCAATGATTATACTCAAATTTTAATTAACAAATCCTAACACAGTGTAACAAAATTCTTTAACCAATCCTTCCCCACCACCTCAATTCATTTACATGTGGCAGAGTTAATTATGTCACAGCCAGAAACAATTCAAGAACCAGACCGAGACCGTACAGACAAACAATGGGGAAGTGGGGACCATAATGACAAACCAAGCAATGAGGATTTCACAACCACAACCACTGAGAAGTGATTTCTTGCCAGACCGGATGTTATCAAACCAAGTTTTCTTTAACCATCTCCAGATCTGTTTCTCTATCTGGTGATGGTGGGGCCATTAGGACGGGGGAATCCTTCTTAGCAGCCGGGCATGACATTGTTTTATTGTCATTTCGATGGAGTGTGAGGATGTGACTTCCTGCTTCTCAGCTAATGGCTGCAGACGAAGGCCTTATTCTTACACCAGCCTGTCACCCGCAACTAACACCCCCCACCCCGGCCTGCCCCCGTCTCCCATCCTGCCCCCTCGTCTATCCCCCTTCGAATCCCCCCCAGCCTGCTCCCCACAGCCCATCCCTCCTCACACCCCCGTCCCCTTCCCCGTTTCCTCTCAAATGCCCATCCCCCTGCTCAGTTAAGATGGCAGCCATCTCCCAGCATCCCCAGGGGGCTTGGCGCCCCTAGGGTGACCAGATGTCCCAATTTTGGGGGTCTTTTTCTTACATAGGCTCCTATTATCCTCCACCCCCTGTCCTGATTTTTCACATTTGCTGTCTGGTCACCCTACACCAGGCTGCCCTCAGGGAAATGGCGCCGACCTGGGCTGGGAGGGGCAGTAGGGGGCAGGGGAATATGGGGGGTGGGAGAATGTGGGGGAACATTGGGAGGTGGGGGCTGAGGGGTAGGAGCTATGGGGGGCAGGGCAGTGGTGGGGAAGGGGGGACAATGGAAGCTGGGGGGCACCTGGGTCCCCGCCTTGTGAGCATTTCAGGGTGAATCTGCCCCATAGCCATGGGGGGCAATGGGGAGGGGTCACCTGCCCCTGGCTCTGTCCCCCCACAGCCAACCAGAGGTGCCCCAGCTCAGCTGGAGTTTTGTCCGGAAAACAAATCCCTCCACACACACCCCATCCGCCGGCCATAGGTGCCGACTTCCCCTCTGCCCTGTGGGTGCTCAAACCCCTGCCCCTGCCCCACCCTTGCCCTGCCCCAATTCCACCCCCTTCCCCCAGATTCCCAGCCTGGCCCTGCCTCTTTACCGCCTCCTCCCCTGAGCGAGCCATGTCCCCACTCCTCTCCCTCCTGGAAAGTCCTAAGTGCCGCCAAACAGCTGTTGGCGGAGGGGAGCTTGGCTGCTGGGAGCACCCACTAATTTTTCCCCAGGGGTGCTCCAGCCCCGCAGCAACGCCAATTCTGTGAGGGGGAGCCCATCCCCATCCCCCTGTCCCGCTCGCCCCCATTCTCCTTCCACCTCCGTCCCCTCTCCTGTTTCCCCTCAAACACCCGTCCTGTTGCCCCTCCAGCACCCACCCGCCCCCCATATCTCCCCCCTCAAATTCCTTTCCCCGCTCCCTCCCTGATCTCAGCCCATCTCCCCACTAATCCCTCCCCCCCACCCTCGGCCTGTCCCCCAAACTCCTGTTCCCTGCTGCTCTGTGCAGAGGGTCTCACAGGCCCAGAGGGCTCAGGGGGTTGGAAACTCTCTCCCTCGCCAGTGTTACACAGGCCGGGGGCCGGGGCTGGTTTCAAACCGAGGATGCACTCTCCAATTGCACAGGTGGGGAAACTGAGGCACCGAGTGAGGGGACCTGGTCAAAGTCCAGACCTGGGCATAGAACCCAGGAGTCCTGAGGCCCAGCCTGATACTTGGTCCACTAGAGCAGTGGTTTTCAAACTTTTTTTCTGGCGACCCAGGTGAAGAAATTTGTTGATGCTCACAACCCAATGGAACTGGGGCTGAGGGGCAAGGGGTTTGGGAGGGGGCTCTGCGCTGGAGCAGGGGGTTGGGGTGCGGGAGGGGGTCAGGGCTCTGGGCTGGGGGTGCAGGCTCTGGGGTGGGGCCGGGGATGAGGGGGTCGGGGGTCAGGGCGCAGGCTTACTTCCAGCTGCTCCCGGTCAGTGGCGCAGTCGGGATGCAGAGGCAGGTTTCCCACCTGTCCTGGCACCGCGGACCGCGCTGCACCCCGGAAGCGGCCAGCAGGTCTGGATCCTAGGCGGAGGTGCACAAGCGGCTCCTTGTGGCTCTCACCCGCAGGAACTGGCCAATGGGAGTGTGGAGCTGGTGCTCAGGGTGGGGGCAGCGCACGGAGCCCTGTAGACCCCCTGCCTGCGAGACGGACCTGCTGCTGGGTAGGGACGAGTAGCTTTAGTCATAGTTTTACTAGTACTTTTTACTAGCCGGGTCCCTGGGTGCTGAGCAAGACCCGGTGCCTGGCATTCCGCAACCCAGTACTGGGTTGCAACCCAAACTTTGAAAACCACTTCACTAAGGCACAGGACCCATGGGACTGACACACAGAGCAGGGCCCAGCCCCTCCAGCAGGGGGCAGCAGGGACACACACACACACACACACACACACACACACTTACTTACTCCTGGGGGAATTCTGCACATCTGCGGACACATAGAATTCATCTGTCCCACGTAATTTTGTTTTTTCCCTGCATATAATCCATTCTGCCCATTTCATACCTTTTTCTCTACGCAGAAGAAGAAATGGACACAAATGTGACATCAGGAATCATAACATTCAAACACCAGTAGGAGAACACTTCAATCTCCCTGGTCACTCAATAACAGACCTAAAAGTGGTAATTCTTCAACAAAAAAACTTCAGAAACAGACTCCAACGTGAAGCTGCAGAACTGGAATTAATGTGCAAACTGCACCCCATCAGATCAGGCCTGAATAAAGACTGGGAGTGGTTGGGTCCTTACAAAACCTAAACCTAATTTCCCCAATTCTAATTTCCCCCTACTGTTACTCACACCCTCTTGTCAACTGTCTGCAATGGGCCACTCTCTTACCACTTCAAAAGTTATTTTTCCTCCCTTGGTATCCTGCTGTTAATTGATTTGTCTCGTTAGACTGATCTCACACTTGGTAAAACAACCCCCATCCTTTCACATATTTATACCTGCTCCTGTATTTTCCACTCCAGGCATCCAATGAAGTGGGCTCTAGCCCACAAAAGTTTATGCCCAAATAAATTTCTTAGTCTCTAAGGTGCCACAAGGACTCCTCGGTTGTTTCTGCCCCAGAAGTGCTGCAGTTTTGCCTTTCATCCACCAGAGGCCGCTGTGGCACCAGAGCGGCCAGCAGCACGAACGGAGCCCGCTGTTCTGGTGCCACAGCGGCCCCTAGTGGGCAGAGGCGGAACTGCAGCACTTCTGGGGCAGAATGTATTTTCTGTGGGGAAAAAAGTTCTCGGCCTGCCCCGTGCTGCAGAATCCCCCCAGGAGCAGAAGTTCATCCTGCCGCAGAGCCCGGTTAGGGCAGAGTGGGGCACCCAGGGCTGCTGGGGGTCACAGACTGGGGCTCAGGAGCTAGTGGGGTGACAGCGTTGAGTCTGGGGATGGGGGCTGCAGAGACCCCTGGGGATGTCCGGAAAGGGGCTGATGTGCCTGACATAATGGGAGAGACTTGGGGTCTGCATGGGGGAGGCTTCCCAGCTCCCTAACAACCTCCCCCACAAAAAAACCCTTCTCTCACCCACACCCAACACCTTCCAGGTTCACTCCCAGGCTCCTTCCCTCTCCCTCAGCTCCCCCAAGCCTTTGCACTGGGTGGGGTTTCTTTTTTTTTTAAACGAGGCTATTGGGGATTAAATTGGAAATTCTGACAACCCGTGTTAATGCCTAAACTTGCTCTGGTTTAGTCTACGTTTGCTGCCCAGTTTTAATGGAAGTCAAAGCGCTGAATTTGCAGAAGTCGGTGGCTGAGCACCTGGAACCAGAGTGTGCTGAAATGGTAAAACCAGCTTTTGACAGCAGTAGCCTCTTCTGCAAGCCCCAGAACTAATATTTTCTTCATTTCAGTGTATTCAGCTAGTTCAGCTCAATGACACGTTCATTCAAATTTCAGATACTGACTGGGAGTTGAGAAAGCAGGAAAGCTTCTTTTCCACTTCTAGTCTATGAATAAATACTACACATGGGGGGATCAGATCTATTAGTTCTAATATCTGAGCGATACGATGACCAGAAACAATCAGTTCATGCCACTAATTGCAGATACCACCTTACATCAGTTAGGTTTAAATGAAAACTACGTTTCGGTAACTTTTTTGTTATTATCTATTCAGCAGATTTAAAGTAATTTTATTTAATTAATAAGCAGATTGAAAATGCTGTTTCTGTGCATTTGAATTTCCATCCAAACAGAGCTTGGACAAATCAGAAGTAAAAAACCATCATCATCATCTAGGAAATAAATGAATCATTTGCCATTTTCCAACATAATCAAAATGTACAAATTAGACAGAAGAAAAGTAAATTACTCCATAGAACTGCTGAAATCAATGTGCACAGCTATAGTTTGCCATCATGGTTAGCAACAGAAAAAGCACCAGATTTAGCGTAAAGACTCTATTGAGTTGCAAATCAACCGTTTTCATGGTTATCAACTAATGAGAATCAACCTATCATTAGGAAAATAACTAAAAAGTACAACATTAAAACCTCCTCACCCCCCTGTTGTAACCACTAGACACCACTTCCCATCCCGAGCCGGGGAGAGAACCCAGGAGTCCTGACTCCTAGCCCCCTTTATCTACCCATTAGATCCCACTCCCCTCCCTGAGCCAGGGAGAGAAACCAGGAGTCCTGAATTCCAGGGCAGGTAGATCAGGGTGGGGAGCAGAGCTGGGGTCTCATCAGCTCTGTCTTGGGGCTGGTCCTTATCCTGCAGAGACACGAAGCAGATTTGTCCATGAGTTGACCCAGATCCCCATGTATCATCCCTGCCCCTCAGCCCTACAGGGCAGCTGGGACGGGGGGGCCCAGGAAAGAGCCCCTGCCCCCCACCCCCCTCCAGCTGATGAGCCTGGATACCCTAGAAACAGTTCCCCGCTCCTGCAGCACAGCGCCCCCTAGTGCTGCCCAGGGGCTTTGGGGCCAGCTCTCCCTGCCAGGGGAGACGCCCCCTGCTGGGCCCCTGCCCCACCCCCTGGGTTTCCTTCCCCATCTCCCATCCAAGCCGTGACCCCTTCCCAGCCCGGCTTAGCAGCGGGTTTAACCCTTCCCTTGCTGGGCAGAGCACTCACTTCCCCAGGTTTTCCTGTAGCAGAGGAAGGCCAGGAGGAGAAGGAGGAGGCCAAACGGGGCTGTATCAAGCCAGGGGGCGCTAACACTGACAGCCCAGACTCGCTCTGAGACCTCCGCGAGGGTCTGGCTGGGGGTGGGGCTGGGAATGGGGATGCCGAGCCGGGCCCCTCACCTCTCACCACCAGCTCCACGGGGTCGCTCCACTCGGTGAATGGCTCCGATCTGTGGTGATGGGAGCAGCTGTAGTTCCCGCCCTGCTCCCGCTGCACGTTGTTGATGGGAAACACAAACTCCAACCTCTCCGTATCCACGTGTGCAACATGGCGTCTCCCTTTATTCAGCACGAACCTCACACCCGGGCGCAGCCCCTGACACCGGACGGACACAGATCCCCCCAGGGAGACGTTCCCGCTGGGGCTGATGGAGGGCTCGGGCAGAGTGGGCTCTGGGAGCGGAAGGAGACAGGCCATGAGATGCAGACCCTGGGCGGGGAGGAGCCGACACGGTGACCCAGCCACCGGTCCCCACCCAGCACAGCTCCCCATTGAGTGCTGGGCCTCCAGGGGAGTGGGGAGGGCCGGCTGGGCAGCCCCTAGGCCCCAAAAGCTCTGTGTGTCCCCCGAGATGGGGCCCTGGAGCCAGGGATCCCCCAACCCTCGGACTGAAATCTCCAGTGGCTGCTGCTCCCCTCACTGACTCCATCCCCCATGGGCGGTGGGTGGACCCCCCTTTCCGGGAGGCTAGGCCTGCAGCCCCCCCACACACACACTGCACAAGGCCCCCTTCTAGTGGCAGGAGCCCTGAGTGCCCCTCGCCACCCCCTCCCCCGGCCGGAGAACCCCCGGACAGCCCCCCGCCCCCACCGCCAGAGGACCCCCGACACAGCCCCAGTCCCAGTCAGCCGCAGCCAGACAACCAACCTGAGCCCCAGCCGACTGAGCCCAGCCCCAGCCTGGCCAGCCCGAGCAGCCCCAGTCATGCCAGCGAGCCCGGGTAACCCCAGCCCCCGGCCGGCTGGGCAGCCCCAGCCCAGCGTCCCTCGGCAGCGGCTCCAGCCAGGGAAGGCAGAGCTTTCCCTGGACTATTATACCCGCCACTCACGTCGTCCCCGCTCCCCGGCCGGGCGTCCCCTCTGCTAGTCCCAGGGCTTAGGGCACAGCCTGGCTCTGAGCGTCCTAGTGGCATGGAGCCTCCCGCGAGGGTCTGGCTGGGAGCCGGGACACTGAACTGGGCCCCTCACCTGCTACCACCAGCTCCATGGGGTCGCTGGGCTGCGAGGAGACGAAGGGCTCTAACCGGGGCCGGTAGCTGCAGCTGTAGCTCCCTCCGTGCTGCCGGCCCACGCTGGGGATGCGGAACTCGGCCCCGGCCCCAGCAGGGTCCATGTGTTGCTGCGGGTTCCGGTCTCCAACCTTGTGCAGGAAGAACCTCACGTCCCGGCGCAGCTCCTGACACCGGATGGTGACGTCTGCCCCTGGGGCCATGACCCCAGTGAGGCTCAGAGAGATGTTGGGTCTGCGTAAGCTGGGATCTGCGCACAGGAGACAGGCTGTGAGAGCCAGACCCAGGCACCCACCCAGCCCCGGCATCCCCAGCCGGCCCCAGCCACGGGCAGATCCAGGGGCCCCCAGGCAGAGATTCTCTCCCAGATCCCAGAGTTCCCCCCACCCAGAATCCCGGCCCTGCGAGCTGGGCTCCCAGCCCCACAGACATGGAGCCGCGGCTCCCTAGTTCTTGGGATCCTCATATGCCGTGTGTGGCCCCGCCTCATTCACTGCATCCAGCCCCCGAGCACAAAGCGACTCACGGGCTGGTCTCTGGTGTCCGGCACCGCCCAGCACCACAGGCCCCGAGCCGCACAGAAGAAGGGAGTCGGCCTCCCATTCTACAGAGTGGGAAACTGAGGCACAGACAGATTCACTTTCCTTACTGTGCTCCCAGGGGCAGGGACTGTCTCTTCACTTTGTGTTTATGCAGCACCTGGCACAACAGGGTCCTGATAATGGCGGGGACCCCACATGCTCCCAAAACACAAGGGATCCGGCGCGATTGAGGCCAACGTTTCCAGAGGTCTCCAGTAACTGTGGGCGTCTCGGTTTGTGGGCATTTGGCTTGAGATCCCTGAATATTGAGCCCCCGCCACAAGGA
This sequence comes from Mauremys reevesii, assembly GCF_016161935.1. Taxonomy (NCBI): domain Eukaryota; kingdom Metazoa; phylum Chordata; order Testudines; family Geoemydidae; genus Mauremys; species Mauremys reevesii. Next base: position 20,871,819 of record NC_052644.1, read on the forward strand.
AGGACACTTTTGAAAACCGCGATGTGCTCCCATTACACAGAGTCTGTGGCTGCGCCAGGAGCTGGGCCAGATCTCCTGAGTCCCAGCCCAGCACCGTGTCCACCAAACCACTGATTCTCCTGCATCCCCTGCCTCATTCAGCCCCAGCCGGGGCACTGCCTGGGGCAGGGCCTGGAGAACAGAGAGGTTGGGATCACGGCATTAAATAGCGACTCCCGGTTCCTATGCACAAGGGGCAGCGTTAAAGTAGCCTCTCTGCCCTGAGACTTCAGGGGCTGCTGCTCCCCCCTAGCTAGTGAGCCCCCAGTGACTCCGTCCCCACTCCCCGGCCGGGTGTCCCCTCTGCGGTGTCAGGGCTCAGGCCAGAGCCTGGCTCTGAGTGTCCCATTGGCACCGAGTCCCCGTGAGGGTCTGGCTGGGGGTGAGGCTGGGAACAGGGACGCCGAGCCGGGCCCCTCACCTGTCACCACCAGCTCCATGGGGTCACTGGGATACGACACGTTGAACGGTTCCAATCTGCTGTGATAGGAGCAGCTGTAGATCCCGCCGTCCTCCCGGCGCACGTTGATGATGGGAAACAGAGCCTCTGAGTTCGCATCCATACTTGTGAAATGACGTCCCTCTTTATTCAGCACAAACCGCACGGCCTGGTGCTGCCTCTTACACCAGATGTTCACGGTTACCCCCAAGGAAATCCTCTCGCTGGGGATCCCATAGATGGTGGGTTTGGGGTAGCTGGGCTCTGCAGTGGGGAGCAGACAGGCCGTGAGACGCAGACCCCGGGCAGGGAGGGGCCGACACGACGACCCAGGCACCGGCCCCTCCCCAGAACAGCTCCCGACTGAGTACTGGGTTTCCAGGGGAGTGGGGAGGGGCCAGCTGAGCAGCCCCTGGGCCCCTAGTTCTCTGGGTGTCCCCCGAGATGGGGAGTGTCCCCCTGGGAAAGGCCCCCTGCTCCGCAGCTCCCCTGGGGACAGGGCTCCCCGCTCCCTCAATCTCCAGTGGCTGCTGCTCCCCCCAGTGACTCCATCCCCCATGGGCAGTGGGTGGACCCCCCTTTCCAGGATGCTGGCCCTGCAGCCCCACCACACACACACACACTGCACAAGGCCCCGTTTCTAGTGGCAGGAGCCGCGAGTGCCCCTCGCCACTCCCTCCCCTGGCTGGAGAGACCCCAAGACAGCCAGAACCCCAAGACAGCCCCCCACCCCCGTTGCCAGAGGACCCCCGGCACAGCCCCAGTCCCCGGTCAGCCCCAGCCAGCCAAGCAACTCCAGTTCCAGCCGTGCGATGCTGAGCAGCTCCAGCTACGTTTGCCAGCCCAGGTGACCCCATCCCTGTGCTAGGCCAGAGCAGCCCCAGCCCCCGTCCTTCCTCTGCCCCAAATCTCCAGGGGCTGTGTCATAAATAAACAGATCAGGGTTAAGGTCTCTTTTACCTGTAAAGGGTTAACATGCAGTACCTGATGACCACCTGACCAGAGGACCAATCAGAGACAAGATTATTTTCAAATCTCTGTGGAGGGAAGCCTTTGTCTGTGTTCTTTGTGAGAGCTCTTTTTGGATTTAAAAGAGACCAGTCATGTCTCCAAGTTCTCCTGGAGTAGTTTCTACTATGTAATAGTGAGTATTAATTAGAAAGGCGGATTAGTCTTTTGAGTTGCTTTCTATATTTGCAATTGTGTGTTTGCTAAAGGAAATTCTTTATTCCTGTTTGCTGTTACTTTGCTTTCACTGAGAAAGAAAGGGGGAGGGGGATTCTCTCCAGAGATTGATAAGCTTAGACCCTGTATTGTTCTATCTTGAGTTACAGAGACAAGTTACTTTCTTTTTATTCTTTAATAAATTCTTTTCTATTAAGGACTTGTTTGGTCTTTCCTTGGGTGGATTCTCAGGGAAAGGGGAGGGGGAGGTATCCCTCTGTAGTTAGATCCTGGTATCTCTCCTAGGAAAAGGGAGGGGGGAGGAAGCAGGGGGAATGGTTTGTTTCTCCTGGGTGTAAGAACTCCATGGGTTTGGGGCTCTTGGAATCCCCTAGGATTTTGGGGAAGGACTGTGTCTCAATCCACATTTCCTGATTGAGTGGTGGCAGCTTACTAGATCTAAACTAGGATTTTAGTTTAGAGGGAAACCAAGTCAGGTCCCCACATTGGAACCCAACAGCTCCAAGTGGGGGTGAGGCCTATGACATGGTGGCAGAATACATGCGGGTCCCCATCTTTGAACCCACAAGCTCAAAGTGGGGGTGAGACCCTATGACATAGTGGCTAGGAGAGAGAGAGGGGGGAAGTGGGATGCTTCCCTGTGTGCAGAGATTCAAGGGGTTTGAATCTGGGTTCCCCAGGGAAAGCTTGGGGGACAGGCAGTGTGTCAGACACTTTAACCTGACTGGTGGCAGCGAAGGAGACCTACCCTAGGATTTTAGGGTGGGGGAATACATGCTGGTCCTCAACTTGAAACCCCCCAGTTTCAAGTGAGGGTAAGACTAGGACAGGCTGCTTCTCCCCACTGGCTGGGGAACCCCCAAGTGACTCCGTCACCACTCCCCGGCCAGGGGTCCCCTCTGCTGGGCCCAGGGATCAGGGCAGAGCCTGGCTCTGAGCGTCCCATCCCTGCAGAGACCCCTTGTGGGTCTGGCTGGGTGTGGGGCTGGGAGCCCGGGCACTGAGACGGGCACCTCACCTCCTACAATGACCTTGACGGGGTCGCTGGGATAGGATGAGTTACTCGGTTCCGTTATGGAGCGATAGTCGCAGGTGTAGCTCCCTCCATCTTCCCGGCTGACGTTGGCGATGGGAAATTCAGCCACGGTCCCATTAGGCACCGTCTGCACCTGCGGGTTCGGGTGTCCAGCTTTACGCAGAAAGAACTCCATGCCCGGGTCCTGACCCTCACAGCGGATGGTGACGCTTCCCCCGAGTGCCACCACCCTGCTGGGGCTCACCCAGATGGTGGGTTTGAGAAATTCTTGCCCTGCTTTCAACAAGAGACAGGAGTTAAACAGGGGAGACACAGCCCCCCCCACCCCTCCCCAATTCAGTCCATCCGTCATTCGGCCTCTCTAGGAGTCTCTCCCCTACCAGGGTTGGCACTGCCTGCCCATGGGGCTCGGGGGCAGGGGGTTCACCCAGACGTAGCTCAGGGCCTGGCTGCATGAGAGATCACCTGCCTCCCTCCCCGGCCTGAGGCCAGCCAGGGAGCCTGACCACTGGGCCCCTGCAAGGGTAACCAGATGTCCTGATTTCATAGGGACAGTCCCAATTTTTTGTGCTTTTTTTTATATAGGCTCCTATTACCCCCCACCCCCACCCCGTGTCCCGATTTTTCACACTTGTTGTCTGGTCACCCTACCCCCTGCAGCTCTGCCCCCCACCCCGGGGTTGGAAATAGAGTCTGTGACTGGCAGGAATCTCACAAGACCCACCGTTCCCCAGGCCTTGGGAAGGGGGGCGGAGGAGGGGCTGTGAGTGCAGGGGAGGGAGCTGTTGGGGGTGGATCTGGGGGTGGGGGTGGATCTGGGGGGTTCTCCCCATGGCTGCATTGACCGTGAACGTTTCGGTTCCCCGAGGGGATCTAGAGCCCACAGACAGGGCCCTATTAGCGTTTGTATGAGCTGAAATAAATCCACCTGCCGCCCCCAACCCCGATCCCCACAGCCGGGCGGTGGGGAGTGGAAGAGGACAAACGAGGAGACGGTTCCCGTCTGCTTCATCAGACCGCATGAGCCTGATTCGGCTCCTAGTTATTCCCTAGCAGGGCCGGGATGGGTCTGAGCTCACAGGGGAGTTTGGGTTGAGTTTGGGGGAAGGTTCAGGGCTCAGTTCCTCTTTTCCCCACCCCATGCATCCCCTCCCCCGTCCTTGATGTTATCGTCCTCCCCACAAACTGATACTCACCTCCCCACACTCTGCTGTGCCCGGCCAGCCAGCAGCCTGGAGAGGAGACGGCTCGTTAATAACCAGAACCCAGAGCAACTGGATCCTACACCCTAGTCTCAGACTCCCACCCCCACCCCATGGGCACATGCCCTGGCGTCAGTTTCCCTGCATGGACACATGCCCTGGACTCAGATTCTGCCACCACCCCCCCCACTGCCCATGGGCACACAGCCTGGTCTCATATCCCACCCCCCATGGACACACGCCCTGGTCTCATATGGCACCCATGGGCACACACCCTGGCTTTATTCGATACTCACCGAGGAGGAGGACGGTGAGAGCAGATGCCATGACGGGGGTAGCCAGGGGCCCCTCAGCGCTGCCACCAACACCCCGAAGCCCAACTCAACCGAGCCCCAAATGAGGAACTCAGCTGGTGGCTCCAGCTACAGGAAGTCCACGATGTGTCGTCTCTTCCTGGGTCCATCACATGCTGTCTCTAATCTGCAGGTGAAATCTAGGGCAGGCAAAGCAAGCAGAGGTCCCTGCAAAACCCAGGCAACCCTGGCAGAGGTGAAAGTTAGCCGGTACCGGCCGGTACGGAGGACCAGTAAGAAAAGGTGAAGTAGCTACCGGCAAGAAAATGGATCATCCTCTCCCTCACTGCCTCCTCCTCCTGGCTCCAGCAATATTGAGGGTCCAGGGGCTCCGGCTCCACGAATGTTCGGGGCCAGGTCTTCCCCTTGCCCCACCTGCTGCCTCCCCTGAGTGTGCCCCGGACCCACTTTGCTGCCCCCCATGCACCTCCCTGGGTCCCGGAGCAGAGCGTTGGTCTCTCCCCGTCCCCTGCAGCTCCATGCTGCCTGCCTGCATTAACTGCCGCCACAGGGCAGGCGGCCCTTCCCCCTCGGACCCTTTCATTTTCCAGTGGGACCCTCCACCAGTATAGCCGCCCCCCCTGCCCGCAGTCACTGCTCTTCCCCCAGCTGGGCAAGGGGCAGCCCCGGTGAGGGGCAGCAGCAGAGGAGGAGGCGCACATGTAATGGCAGCCCCCCTGCCCGGCATGGCACCCACCACAGGGAGGCGAAGGGGATTCCTGGACCTGAGAGGGGCCCTAGGAACACGTGCAGTCATGGTGGGGGGGTGAGTGTGCTGCCAGGGGGGGGAGAAGGAGGTCCCTACCCCAGAGCTCGCTGCTGCCGGCAGGGAGAGGGCTGGGGAGGGGCGGGGGGTGGAGTCCTTCTCTCTGGCTGCAGTCCCGGGGCAGCCTGCCTGCACCCTGCACCTGTGACCCATGTAGGTAAAATTAATACGTGATCATGCAATTAAAGGGGGCAGAGTTAAGGAAAACTTAACTGTGGCATTTCCTGGTGCTGGAGGGTTTGACTCTGCAGCCTTCCCTCTCACCCTGCCAACCTGCCCGCCTGTGACACGAGCCGTGGCACCGAGTGAGGAGCGGGTGCGATGGGAGATGCCTGGGTTTGCTGCCCCTTGCACCATAGCTGAGCGGTGATGACGTGTTTACACTGGAACACCTGGTTCCAAGGCGCTTTTCTCAGCATGTGAATTAAATCAACCAGGTTCAAAAGAAAACGAGAGGAAGAGAAATTCCATCCCGGGCCCCCAACGGGTCACCAGCCCCTGGAGACCCAGGGACCTTCTAATGCTCCCGCAGAGACCCTGCCCCCGAGCTGGAGGAGACACTGTCAGGGGTTATGTGGCCAGACCCCAAGAAAGGGATGTGACACAGGCTTGTTTATATAGACATCCCATCTTCCCTCAAATCCCCATCCTCTCTGCCCCGCCCTGTCCCACCTCAAACCCTGCTCCCTGCACAAACCTCCACCTACCTCCCCCTCATCCCTGTCCCCCCAAACCCACACTGCCCTCTCCCATCCCCACTGCAACACCCACCCCCTTTCTGTCTCCCCTCGAATTTCTGTTCCCACTCATTCCCTGATCTCAGCCCATCTCCCCTCTAATCCCTTCCCCGCCCCACCCTCGGCCTGTCCCCCAAAATCCCGTACCCGACTGCTCTTTGCAAAGGGTCTCACAGGCCCAGAGCCCTCAGGGGGTTAGAAACTCTCTCCCTCGCCAGCGTTACCCAGGCCGGGGGCCGGGGCTCATTTCAAACCAAGGCCCTGGGGGGCTGAGTGACCGCGGCCAACAGCCGGAGTCAGCCCGGCTCCAAGTCTCGCTCCTTCGGGAGTCACCGGAGCAGAGCCGCTTGTGTTCAGACCAGCCGGGCTGTGGGGGGAGGAACCGGTTCATTTCACTCTCCGGACGGACGGGCAGGGCGGCCACTGACCCCGTTCCTAGTGTAAGCGGGGGAAGGGTCCCGCTATTGTGGGGAACTTTCCTGGCTTATACACGCCCCTTAAAATGGTTCTGTGTAATCACACTGCCACTTTGATAAGGGTACATGGAATCTCTGTAAGAACAAAAGAAACAGTCACACCTTCTGTAAAAATTGCTCTGGCGAATGTTTTAAAAGTTATAGTATAGAAGGAATGTGCATTTTCCCTAGGACATGAGCAGTGTATATTGTAGAAAGGGGTAAAAGAAATGCAAATGAAACATGCTGCTGAATTAAAATCCTATTAGGGCTCCAAAAAGAGAAGCAATAGATCTCTGTGTGTTCTCTGAGCTCTGCTGATGGTTTTGAATCCAAAAGCCAAGCCTGTGTGGATGCAAATTACCTAACTGATAAAGGAAGGTGAGAACGGCCAGCACAAAAGAAGCTGCAAATAAAGGACATATCTTTATATCAGCAAACAAATTGCCTACGTAAAAGGCCTGGTATGACAAGATCCCTTTAATAGATTTGACGCTAATGTTCTTGTCTATATTAAACGTTGAAATAAATGTCATGTTAATAAGCACCCCTGTAACAATGACTAGTGTGTATGATTTTTGGAAAAATCCTTTAAGGTAATATGGTAATGATGCTTCTCAACTATTACCTGTGAATAAAATTAAAGCTTAACACAGCAGGAAAAACATTACAAACTTGGTCTGCTATATAAGAAGAAAAAGTGAGGTACGTCACCTCATGGATTTAATGACTAAACAGTGGGATAATTTCCCCATAACCCTTAAAAAGTAGAAGCCATTAAAGCCTGGCCTGCCTATGGAACAAAAACACAGGAAAATATGGGGGTGATTCCTCTGTTTTGCCTACAATCAGCAAGGGTCTTTGTAAAAGAAAGGAATCTTTGAAGCAATAATCAATGCGACTCCGAAAGGGGTAGAAAAATGTTATTTTTGTCGTTCAGAAAATCAGAAAAAGCTAATACCAGCTTGTGACGAACTGGGACTGTTCTTACTGTGGGTTGTAAGTGCTGAGTGTGGGGTGTTGGCCTGGGAGGACGATCTGCATTGGGGGATGGGAGACTGGCCTGAGGGAGAGTCATGGTGAATCGCAGGAAGCCGGGGGTGCAGGACCCTGACTCCCCCATACTCCGTGACACAGCTACAGAACAACCTATTACAAAACCAAATGAAAGTAAAAAAACATCCTGCGATAGCTGTGGAATGTACTGAAATGCAGATATTTAGAATATACGATGTTTTGGGTAATCTCAGAAAATAGTAAGGTTTTGATGCATCTGTTAGAGCAAAGGAAAAGATCATTGTCTGATACCTATCGATATAAATGGATGCGGTCTGTCTCCAGTACGGTGAGACCAAATTTGTTAAGTGAAGAAATGGTTGTTAACATCGCACGCCAACAGGCTCTGGACGCAAAGCTATGGAAAGTTAGCCCACTCCCCGGATTGCACTTGGGATCCTTCTGGCTACCCTGGACCTTGAGCCAGTGGGCTGGGGAGGGAGGGAAGCTATTGGGCACCAGAAGTAGTACCAAGTGGACTCCTCAAAAGCGGGTAGGCTTATCCACGCCTGTTGCTCCAAAGCCCTGTAGCAAAGACATTTCACTAGACTCCTGTATGTGTGATAAAATGAATAATGAGACCAAAGTGCTGTGTAATGGGCTCTGGGTGTGTGTTCATTCTTGGGGGAAAGTGTTTTAAAAGTGTTCGCAACCCACCAGTAGACAAATGTAAAGGTAATGTAAGGACTGTGTTTGCCAATAATCACATTTACTATTTGCCACAGCCAAAAAAAAGTCTCAGCTTCCTGTGCGCCCTGATCTAGCTGAGTTCTCTATCGGTCTTGGCATTGAACTGCAAACAGTTACCAATCGTCTGTTAAAAGGTAACATAGTTCCTAGACAAACCAATGTGGGAAAGCGAACCATTCCTATTTGTGACAGACCCAGAGCAGTGGGATACAGGAGTCTGGTAGAGGGCAAATATACTGGTCACTGGATGAGGAGTTTTCTGTTCCCTGAGTGACCAGAGCAGGGGCTGCACTAGAGTAATCCGGAACCTGCTAGAACCAATTCAGGCCGACAGGCTGATTAGATCACCTGCAGCCAATCAAGGCAGGCTAATCAGGGCACCTGGGTTTAAAAAGGAGCTCACTCCAGTCAGGTGGGGGGATCCAGAGGAGAGGAAGTGCGTGTGAGGAGCTGGGAGCAAGAGGTGCAAGGAGCTGAGTGAGAGGGTGCTGCTGCTGCTGCTGCTGGAGGACTGAGGAGTACAAGCGTTATCAGACACCAGGAGGAAGGTCCTGTGGTGAGGATAAAGAAGGTGTTGGGAGGAGGCCATGGGGAGTAGCCCAGGGAGTTGTAGCTGTCATGCAGCTGTACCAGGAGGCACTATAGACAGCTGCAATCCACAGGGCCCTGGGCTGGAACCCGGAGTAGAGGGCGGGCCTGGGTTCCCCCCAAACCTCCCAACTCCTGATCAGGCACAGGAGGAGCTGACCCAGACTGTAGGGAAGATCACTGAGGTGAGCAAATCTACCAATAAGCGCAGGACCCACCAAGGTAGAGGAGGAACTTTGTCACATATTACACGCGCAAATGGGGACACGTTAAGAATTGCCACTGCAGAAAGACATAACAGCTTACCATTGGTATAACAGATCTTCTGGATGGTCTCCCACAACTACTGGCACACTAATGTTACTACTTCTAATTGTTTTGGTTTTAAATTGTATGTGTTTAATTGCAATGTTTGGAATGTGCTGTTGGATAAAACAAATGTTTGCAAAGCTAGAGTCACGGGCCCAAATCACCTTCCGGTATTTTCTATTACGCGGACTAAATAAGAAGTGACACTGGCAATTAATAATCTTAGTGTCCAAAGGGGGATATGTAGGAGCAGGATTTTATAACGTCCCGTAAGAATGAATGTATGATTTGATTTCATCCTGCTAGCCACCCTTTTTGAATAGCAGAACGAAATGACCCTCTGGGACTATAAGATTCTGGTTTCCCATATGCAAATTGGGCCCTCTCTAAGTCTTTGTTTTAAGATTTAGTTAGTAAGAGACAGGATTCTCTATTGTGTCTATATGTTAAGTAAATTAGAGAAACATTGAAGGCCTGGGTCTCAATGTAAATTGTCTTGGTTATTGATTGTAAAACTTAGCAAGGTTTAATTTGCAATGCCTCTTTGCTCGATATAAAATACTGCTGTTTGTATTCTCAATCTGTTTGTGTGAATGAGGAATGTATGCATGTCACGGAGTGTAGGGGAGTCAGGCCCTGCACCCCCGGGCTACCTGCCGATTCATCAGGACTCTCAGCCAGCCAGTAAAGCAGAAGGTTTATTTAGACGACAGGAACACAGTCCAACACAGGTCTTGCAGACACAGATAACAGGATCCCCCCGGTTAGGTCCATCTTGGGGCCTCACAGCCCCCCTCAGGGATCAGAGCCCTCTCTCCCTGCTTCCCCCCCTTTCCCCAGCCAACTCCAGTCTGCCCAACCCCCTCCAGCCCCTCCCCTCTCCTCCGCTTCTTTCCCGGGCCAGGAGGTCACCTGACCCCTTTGTCTCCAACACCTTTAGCCACCACCTTTGCAGGGAGGGGCCCGGCCATCAGTTGCTAGGAGACAGAGTGTCAGGCATTTGGCTGCATGGACTTTTGCTGCTAGAAACTTAGGATCTGTACCCAGCCCCCAGTAAGACCAGTCCCACTTCGTCACAATGCATCAGGAAAAGATAAGGTGTGAAGGCCTTTGTTATAGCCAGAGTCAAAGAAGAAGTAGTAAAGAGATTTGAACATCAAAGAATCATCAGGTACTGCTTACTATTCAGATGGCTGTTAAAGTGTCTGGCACCGCAGAGTGGATACATGCTTCGCAGTGTAAGAATGCACCACCCCCAGTGAACCAATCACCTCAGGACCACGCAGAGTCAATTTTGACTCCAGAAGACGACGTAGAGGAACAGCTTGCAATACCTTACTATCTACGCTCTCGTAAGGGTTGCCAGAAGCAGACGACGACCCTAAAGCAAGGCCCAAGAAGAAGCAGTAGCGAGCCTCGCACCTGCGCCTGGTGGACGTAAACCCATGACTGCGGTTTCCTCAGTTGAGGTTGTCAGAACCAGAAGGGCCCTGCCTCCAACATGCACCTCTCGTGGCGCCTGTTCCTCGGCTGCTGGTGTCTTAAGGTCTGGGGAGTCCACAATGACAATTCTTTTATCCAGCAGCAAGTGTGGATAGCTCAGACCCTTAATATTTCTAAATGCTGGGTCTGCAGCCACATCCCAGCCCACTCTCAACTGGGGTTCCTGTCCTGACTATCCCACTCAATTCCCCAGACCTCACTGGAGGACCTTGTCCGTTTAACACAATATGGAACAGCAATAACACGTGGGGGAGTAATAGACCAGGCAAAAAGGCTCCTGAGGTTACAAGCAGTAGTTAAAATAATGGCAAATAAAACTGGAAAAAGTTTGAGTCCTGGCCAAACAACCAGGGGCAATCCAACATGGGGCCCTCCAAAACAGTCAGGCATTGGACATAGTGCTGACGGCCAAAGGAGGGACCTGTGCTCTCACTGGAAAAGAATGTGGTGTCTATATACCTGACAACACCAACGAGGTAATAGATCACGCTAGCCACTTAGAACAAATCGCACATCTTCCCCATGAAGAGCCGAGTTCTTTATGGAAGTGGCTAAGTAACCTGTTCAATTTCTCTGACATAGGAAACTGGTTGCTTCAGGGAGCCCTGACCATCCCGTTTGGAATCCTAATAATTTTTTAATGTTTTTAGTCTCCTGTTGTATCCAAAATTGTGTAAGGCCCGCCACCCAGGTGACTTCCCCAGAACAGAGTGCTAATATCATGATTTGAAATATCGCTGATAAACAAAGAGATAAAGAACGGATAATATGTGGAACCCAGTAAATTGTTGGTAATGGCGTAGCGTGACCAAAAGGAGGGATTGTGAAAGTAGAATGAATTATATTGTAAAAATAAAAAGGATTAAAGAAATGCTGTGTGTACCTTTAAGCAAAAGAGCTGAAATGTTAAAATACAGGTGTCAGGAAGAGGAACATTAAGGCATAAACAATGCGCTAATGGTGAAACATTAGCCGGAGATTGGTAAAAGTTGGCAAGGAAATTAACTACGTATGTCTAGCCTCCGGTGAACTTGTCAGTTCTGCTTTCTTTGTAACCTTGTCAAGTTCGCTCCTTTTGATCTGTATAAATTGAGATAGTTTGTGTCTTGCATGGTGCTCACATTATCTGGGTGTCATTAGCAGAGCGCTGTGCTAATAAAACAGAGTGGTCTGACAAACTGTGAGTCCAGAGTCTGACTTAGACATTTTATTTAATTAACAAACATATTCAAAATGCTGTTTCTGTGAATTTGAATTTCCATCCAAACAGAGCTTGGACAAATCAGAAGTAAAAATCCATCATCATCATCTAGGAAATAAATGAATCATTTGCCATTTTCCAACATTATCAAAATGTAAAAATTAGACAGAAGAAATGTAAATTACTCCATAGAACTGCTGAAATCAATGTGCACAGCGATAGTTTGCCATCATGGTTAGCAACAGAAAAAGGAACAGATTTAGCATAAAGACTCTATTGAGTTGCAAATTAACCATTTTCATGGTTATCAACTAATGAGAATCAACCTATCATTAGGAAAATAACTAAAAAGTACAACATTAAAACCTCCTCACCCCCCTGTTGTAACCACTAGACACCACTTCCCATCCCGAGCCGGGGAGAGAACCCAGGAGTCCTGAATCCTAGCGCAGGTAGATCAGGGTGGGGAGCAGAGCTGGGGTCTCATCTGCTCTGTCTCGGGGCTGGTCCTTATCCTGCACAGACACGAAGCAGATTTGTCCATGAGTCAACCCGGATCCCCATGTATCAGCCCTGCCCCTCAGCCCTACAGGGCAGCTGGGACGGGGGTGCGAGGGAGGACCCAGGAAAGAGTCCCTGCCCCCCACGCTCTGCCAGGGGAAGCCCGCCCCCCTCCAGCTGATGAGCCTGGATACCCTAGAAACAGGTTCCCGCCCCTTGCAGCACAGCGCCCCCTAGTGCTGCCCAGGGGCTTTGGGGCCAGCTCTCCCTGCCAGGGGAGACGCCCCCTGCTGGGCCCCTGCCCCACCCCCTGGGTTTCCTTCCCCGTCTCCCATCCAAGCCGTGACCCCTTCCCAGCCCGGCTTAGCAGCGGGTTTAACCCTTCCCTTGCTGGGCAGAGCACTCACTTATTTGGGTTTTCCTGTAGCAGAGGAAGGCCAGGAGGAGAAGGAGGAGGCCAAACGGGGCTGTATCAAGCCAGGGGGCGCTAATACTGACAGCCCAGACTCGCTCTGAGACCCCTGCGAGGGTCTGGCTGGGGGTGGGGCTGGGAACGGGGATGCAGAACCGGGCCCCTCACCTCTCACCACCAGCTCCACGGAGTCGCTCCACTCAGTGAATGGCTCCAATCTGCTGTGATGGGAGCAGCTGTAGTTCCCGCCCTGCTCCCGCTGCACGTTGTTGATGGGAAACACAAACTCCAACCTCTCCGTATCCACGTGTGCAACATGGCGTCTCCCTTTATTCAGCACGAACCGCACGCCCGGGCGCAGCCCCTGACACCGGACGGACACAGATCCCCCCAGGGAGATGTTCCCGCTGGGGCTGATGGAGGGCTTGGGCAGAGTGGGCTCTGGGAGCAGAAGGAGACAGGCCGTGAGACACAGACCCTGGGCGGGAAGGGGCCGACACGGTGACCCAGCCACCGGCCCCCACCCAGCACAGCTCCCCATTGAGTGCTGGGCCTCCAGGGGAGTGGGGAGGGCCGGCTGGGCAGCCCCTAGGCCCCAAAAGCTCTGTGTGTCCCCCGAGATGGGGCCCTGGAGCCAGGGATCCCCCAACCCTTGGACTGAAATCTCCAGTAGCTGCTGATCCCCTCAGTGACTCCATCCCCCATGGGCGGTGGGTGGACCCCCTTTCCGGGAGGCTGGCCCTGCAGCCCCCCCCCCCCAACACACACACACTGCACAAGGCCCCGCTTCTAGTGGCAGGAGCCCTGAGTGCCCCTTGCCACCACCTCCCCCGGCCAGAGAACCCCCGGGGCAGGCCGGAACCCGGAGACAGCCCCCCACCCCCACCGCCAGAGGACCCCCGGCACTGCCCCAGGCCAGGGTCAGCCACAGCCAGACAACCGACCTGAGCCCCAGCTGACTGAGCCCAGCCCCAGCCTGGCCAGCCCCAGTCACGCCAGCTGGCCTGAGCGACCCCAGTCCCCGGCTGGCCAGCCCCAGCCCCCGGCTGGCTGGCCAGCCCCAGCCCAGTCCCGGGTCAGCCACAGCCGCCCAACCAACCCGAGCCCCCGCCATGCCATGCCAAGCAGCCCCAGCAGCGCCAGCCAGCCCGGGTGACCCCAGCCCCAGGCCCCGGCCAGCTGGCCAACCACAGCCCAGCGTCCCTCAGCAGCGGCTCCAGCCAGGGAAGGCAGAGCTTTCTCTGGACTATTATACCCGCCATCCATGTCATCCCTGCTCCCCGGCCGGGCATCCCCTCTGCTGGGCCCAGGGCTTAGGGCACAGCCTGGCTGTGAGCGTCCTAGCAGCATGGAGCCCCCCACGAGGGTCTGGCTGGGAGCGGGGACGTGGAGCCGGGCCCCTCACCTGCCACCACCAGCTGCACGGGGTCGCTGGGCAGCGAGGAGATGAAGAGCTCTGACCGGGGCCGGTAGCTGCAGCTGTAGTTCCCTCCGTGCTGCCGGCCCATGCTGGGGATGCGGAACTCGGACACGTTCCCAGCAGTGTCCATGTGTTGCTGTGGGTTCAGGTCTCCAGCCTTGTGCAGGAAGAACCTCACGTCCCGGCGCTGCCCCTGACACCGGATGGTGACGTCTGCCCCTGGGGCGGTGACCCCAGTGAGGCTCAGAGAGATGGAGGGTCTGGGTAAGCTGGGTTCTGCACACAGGAGACAGGCTGTGAGAGCCAGACACAGGCACCCACCCAGCCCCAGCCTCCCCAGCCGGCCCCAGCCACGGGCAGATCCAGGGCCCCCGGGGCAGAGATTCTCTCCCAGATCCCAGAGTTCCCCCCACCCAGAATCCCAGCCCTGCGAGCTGGGCTCCCAGCCCCACAGACACTGAGCCGTGGCTCCCTAGTGCTTGAGACCCTCATATACCCATGTGTGGCCCCTGCCTCATTCACTGCATCCAGCCCCCTGAGCACAGAGCGACTCACGGGCTGGTCTCGGGTGCCCGGCACCACCCAGCACCACAGGCTCCGAGCATCACACAAGAAGGGAGTCAGCCTCCCATTCTACAGAGCAGGAAACTGAGGCACAAAAAGATTCACTTTCCTCACTGAGCTCCCAGGGGCAGGGACTGTCTCTTCACTCTGTGTTTATGCAGCGCCTGGCACAAGGGGCCCTGATCATGGCGGGGGCCCTACATGCTCCCCCAACACAAGGGATCCAGCGCTATTGGGGCCAGGGTTTGTAGAGGTCTCCACTAACTGTGGGTGTCTCGGTTTGTGGGTGTTCAGCCTGAGATCCCTGAACATTGAGGCCCCCCCACCATGAAGGACACTTTTGGAAACCAAGACGTGCTCCCATCACACAGAGTCTGTGGCTGCTCCAGGAGCTGGGCCAGATCTCCTGGGTCCCAGCCCAGCGCCATGTCCACCAAACCACTGATTCTCCTGCAGCCCCTGCCTCATTCAGCCCCAGCCGGGGCACTGCCTGGGGCGGGCGCTGGAGAACAGAGGGGTTGGGATCACGGGATTAAATAGCAACTCACGGTTCATATGAACTGGGGACAGCATTAAAGTAGCCTCCAGGGCTGCTGCTCCCCCCTGGCTGGGGAACCCCCCAGTGACTCCGTCCCCGCTCCCCGGCCGGGAGTCCCCTCTGCTGGGCCCAGGGCTTAGGGCACAGCCTGGCTCTGAGCGTCCTGGCAGCATGGAGCCTCCCGCGAGGGTCTGGCTGGGAGTGGGGAAGCCAAGCCGGGCCCCCCACCTGCTACCACCAGCTGCACGGGGTCGCTGGGCGGCGAGGAGACGAAGGGCTCTGACCGGGGCCGGTAGCTGCAGCTGTAGTTCCCTCCGTGCTGCCGGCCCACGCTGGGGATGCGGAACTCGGCCCCGGCCCCAGCAGGGTCCATGTGTCGCTGCGGGTTCAGGTCTCCAGCCTTGTGCACGAAGAACCTCACGTCCCGGTGCTGCCCCTCACACCGGATGGTGACGTCTGCCCCTGAGGCCACGACCCCAGTGAGGCTCAGAGAGATGTTGGGTCTGGGTAAGCTGGGATCTGCGCACAGAAGACAGGCTGTGAGAGCCAGACCCAGGCACCCACCCATCCCCAGCCTCCCCAGCCGGCCCCAGCCACAGGCAGATCCAGGGGCCCCTGGGGCAGAGATTCTCTCCCAGATCCCAGAGTTCCCCCCACCCAGAATCCCGGCCCTGCGAGCTGGGCTCCCAGCCCCACAGACATGGAGCCGCGGCTTCCTAGTGCTTGATACCCTCATATGGCCATGTGTGGCCCCTGCCTCATTCACTGCATCCAGCCCCCCGAGCACAGAGTGACTCACGGGCTGGTCTCTGGTGCCCGGCACCGCCCAGCACCACAGGCCCCAAGCCGCAAACAAGAAGGGAGTCAGCCTCCCATTCTACAGAGCAGGAAACTGAGGCACAAAAAGATTCACTTTCCTCACTGAGCTCCCAGGGGCAGGGACTGTCTCTTCACTCTGTGTTTATGCAGCGCCTGGCACACCGGGGCCCTGATCATGGCGGGGGCCCTACATGCTCCCCCAGCACAAGGGATCCAGCGCTATTGAGGCAGCGTTTTCAGAGGTCTCCACTAACTGTGGGTGTCTTGGTTTGTGGGTGTTCAGCCTGAGATCCCTGAACATTGAGGCCCCCCCACCATGAAGGACACTTTTGGAAACCAAGACGTGCTCCCATCACACAGAGTCTGTGGCTGCTCCAGGAGCTGGGCCAGATCTCCTGGGTCCCAGCCCAGCGCCGTGTCCACCAAACCACTGATTCTCCTGCAGCCCCTGCCTCATTCAGCCCCAGCCGGGGCACTGCCTGGGGCGGGCGCTGGAGAACAGAGGGGATGGGATCACAGGATTAAATAGCAACTCATGGTTCATACGAACTGGGGACAGCGTTAAAGTAGCCTCCAGGGCTGCTGCTCCCCCCTGGCTGGGGAACCCCCCAGTGACTCCGTCCCCGCTCCCCGGCCAGGCGTCCCCTCTGCGGGGTCAGTGCTCAGGCCAGAGCCTGGCTCTGAGTGTCCCATTGGCACCGAGTCCACGTGAGGGTCTGGCTGGGGGTGAAGCTGAGAAGGGGGACGCCGAGCCAGGCCTCTCACCTCTCACCACCAGCTCCACGGGGTCGCTGGGGTCTGACATGTTGAATGGCTCCGATTTGCTGCGATAGGTGCAGCTGTAGTTCCCGCCTTGCTCCCGGCTCTCGATGTTGATGAGAAACAGAGCCTGTGAGTTCGCATCCACACTTCTGTTATGGCGTCCATCTTTATACAGCATGAACTGCATGAACTGGTTCTGCCCCTTACACAAGATGCTCACGGATCCCCCCAAGGAAACCCCCTTGCTGGGGATCCCAGAGATGGTGGGTTTGGGGTAGCTGGGCTCTGCGGTGGGAAGCAGACAGGCTGTGAGACGCAGACCCCAGCGGGGAGGGGCCGACACGACGACCCAGGCACCGGCCCCTCCCCAGAACAGCTCCCGACTGTGTACTGGGTTTCCAGGGGAATGGGGAGGGGCCGGCTGAGCAGCCCCTGGGCCCCTAGCTCTCTGGGTGTCCCCCGAGATGGGGAGTATCCCCCTGGGAAAGGCCCCCTGCTCCGCAGCTCCCCCGGGGACAGGGATCCCCCCTCCCTCACTCTCCAGTGGCTGCTGCTCCCCCCAGTGACTCCCCCCATGGGCGGTGGGTGGACCCCCTTTCCAGGACGCTGGCCCTGCAGCCCCACCACACACACACACATTGCACAAGGCCCCGCTTCTAGTGGCAGGAGCTCCGAGTGCCCCTCGCCACCCCCTCCCCCGGCCGGAGAAACCTCGGCTAGCCAGCACCCCACGACAGCCCCCCACCCCCGTCGCCAGAGGACCCCCGGCACAGCCCCAGTACCCGGTCAGCCCCAGCCAGCCAACCGACTCCAGTTCCAGCCATGTGATGCTGAGCAGCTCCAGCTACGTTTGCCGGCCCGGGTAACCACAGCCTTGTGTTAGGCCAGTACAGCCCCAGCCCCCGGCCTTCCTCTGCCCCAAATCTCCAGGGGCTGCTTTCCCCCCTGGCTGGGGAACCCCCAAGTGACTCCATCCCCGCTCCCTGGCCAGGGGTCCCCTCTGCTGGGCCCAGGGATCAGGGCAAAGCCTGGCTCTGAGCGTCCCATCGGTGCACCCCGCTCCCCCCTACCGCCACCCCACCGTCCCAATTCAGTCCATCCGTCATTCAGCCTCTCTAGGAGTCTGTCCCCTACCAGGGTTGGCACTGCCTGCCCGTGGGGCTCGGGGGCAGGGGGTTCACCCAGACGTAGCTCAGGGCCCGGCTGCATGAGAGATCACCTGCCACCACCACCCCCTGCCTGAGGCCAGCCAGGGAGCCTGAGCCATGGGCCCGATGCAGCTCTGCCTCCCATCACAGGGTTGGAAATAGAGTCTGTGACTGGCAGGAAACTCACAAGACCCACCGTTCCCCAGGCCTTGGTGGGGAGGCTGTGAGTGCAGGGGAGGCAGCTGTTGGGGGTGGATCTGGGGGCAGGGGAGGATCTGGGGGGGTTTCCCCCATGGCTGCACTAACTGTGAATGTTTCGGTTCCCAGAGGGGAACTAGATTAGGGGCGTTTCTTGGGGTTTTCTGTGGTTTCCAGTGGGTTGCATGGACAGGGGGTGGGACTCAGTGTCCTTGGGTTTTACTGGTTTAAGGAGGTGAGGGGAGAGGGAGTTTGTTGTTACAGAGGACCAGAGAGAGACTCGAGACCCCGGCCGATGGCCTGGAGGATGGAGACCCCAGTGACTGGTGACCTGGTGACCCGGAGACCCGGCTCAGGAGTCACAGCTGGTTCTGGCCAGTGGGAGGACAATGGGCTGCAGAGAGAGGACCCCAGTGACCTGACCAGCCGGTTCCAGCCAGAGGGGCCAGAGGAGGGCTGAGAGGAGAGGAGACCCAGGCCTTCCTGTTTAGGTCCCTGTTTACCTGGAGAGAAGACAATGGACAAAGGAGGCCTGGGGCTGGTGATATCAGAGGCCCAGCTGGGAAGCAGGGGGGCTCTGGGCTGGAGAGGGGGAGCAGGAAGAGCCCACCTGGCTGCAGGGGAGACTGGGATGTGCTGGGCTGAGGGAGGCCAGGCCTGAGGCCCGGAGAGTTTCCTGTGCTGTGCTCAACTCTCAATAAACCCTCCTGTTTTATGCTGGCTGAGAGTCACTCTGGGCTAGAAAGCAGGGTGGCATTATCCCCTTCGGGGGTGAGGAGG
The DNA here is from genome assembly GCF_016161935.1 of Mauremys reevesii. NCBI lineage: Eukaryota > Metazoa > Chordata > Testudines > Geoemydidae > Mauremys > Mauremys reevesii. The sequence continues at coordinate 20,890,520 of NC_052644.1, forward strand.
CCCGGGGGATCCAGAGCGCGTGGGCTGAGAGACAGGGGCGCTAAGGCTCAGAGAGGTGCAGCTCAGGGAGGTCGAGGGGCCTGACCCCAAGAGAGAGAGGACCCCCGAGAAGGGCTGTCGCTCTGAAAGGGGCACCCCCCACGGACCGCATGGGGCCAAGAGTGGGCACGATCTGTGAGTCCATGACAGAAATAAATCCACATGCCGCCCCCAACCCCGATCCTCACAGCTGTGGGTGGGGAGTGGGAGAGGAGATTGAACGAGGGGACAGTTCCCGTCTGCTTCATCAGACCCCACAAGCCTGATTCGGCTCCTAGTTATTCCCTAGCAGGGCCAGGACGGGTCTGAGCTCACAGTGGGAGTTTGGGTTGAGTTTGGGGGAAGGTTCAGGGATCAGTTCCTCTTTTCCCCACCCCATGCATCCCCTCCCCCGTCCTTGATGTTATCGTCCTCCCCACAAACTGATACTCACGTCCCCACACCCCACTGTGCCCGGCCAGCCAGCAGCCTGGAAAGGAGACGGCTTGTTAATAACCAGATCCCAGGGCAACTGGATCCTACACCCTAGTCTCAGACCCCCACCCCCAAACCACGGGCACATGCCCTGGTGTCAGTTTCCCTGCATGGACACATGCCCTGGACTCAGATTCTGCCACCCCCGACCCCCCACGGACACACGCCCTGGTCTCATATCCCACCCCCCATGGGCACACACCCTGGTCTCATATCCGACCCCCCATGGGCACACGCCCTGGTCTCAGATCCCACCCCCCATGGGCACACGCCCTGGTCTCAGATCCACCCCCCATGGGCACACGCCCTGGTCTCAGATCCCACCCCCCATGGGCACACGCCCTGGCCTCAGATCCCACCCCCCACCATGGGCACACGCCGTGGTCTCAGATCCCACCCCCCACCATGGGCACACGCCCTGGCTTTATTCAATACTCACCGAGGAGGAGGACGGTGAGAGCAGATGCCATGATGAGGGCAGCGAGGGGCCCCTCAGCGCTGCCACCAACACCCCGGTGCCCAGCTCCACCGAGCCCCAAATGAGGAACTCAGCTGGTGGCTCCAGTTACAGGAAGTCAACGATGTGTCGTCTCTTCCTGTGTCCATCACACATTGTCTCTAATCTGCAGGCGAAATCTAGAACAGCCAAAGCAAGCAGAGGTCCCTGCAAAACTCAGGAAACCCTGGGCCCCTCAGCCTGGCCACGCATCAGGCAGCTCCGAACTTCTTTATGTCTCTGTGGGGACTCGGGAAAGGTCACTGTGATGCAGCAGGGAGTGGGGAGTATTGACCTGGGAATGTTGCAGGGGAGTTTTACTGGGACTGTGTGTGCAATGGGAGACTTTCCTTGAGGGAAGATAGCTGAGCACGTAACGTGAGAGCCCAGGATGGGGGGTTGGGGCCAGGTGACACCTTCTGCCCGGGAAACTGGACAAAGGCTGGAGGAGGAACCAGGAGGAGGGGGTGTGAGACAGCTGGACACGGTTTCAGTTTGAAGCTGGCTGGGGAAATGGAGGGAACCCCAGGATTAATCCCGGCAATTACAGACCAGTAAGTCTAATGTCAGTTCTGGGCAAATTAGTTGAAACAATAGTAAAGAATAAAATTGTCAGACACATAGAAGAACATAAATTGTTGGGCAAAAGTCAACATGGTTTCTGTAAAGGGAAATTATGTCTTACTAATCTATTGGAGTTCTTTGAAGAGGTCAACAAACATGTGGACAAGGGGGATCCAGTGGACATAGTATACTTAGATTTCCAAAAAGCCTTTGACAAGGTCCCTCACCAAAGGCTCTTACGTAAATTAAGCTGTCATGGGATAAGAGGGAAGGTCCTTTCATGGATTGAGAACTGGTTAAAAGACAGGGAACAAAGGGTAGGAATAAATGGTAAATTCTCAGAATGGAGAGGGGCAACTAGTGGTGTTCCCCAAGGGTTAGTCCTAGGACCAATCCTATTCAACTTATTCATAAATGATCTGGAGAAAGGGGGAAACAGTGAGGTGGCAAAGTTTGCCGATGATACTAAACTGCTTAAGATAGTTAAGAACAAAGCAGCCTGTGAAGAACTTCAAAAAGATCTCACAAAACTAAGTGATTGGGCAACAAAATGGCCAATGAAATTTAATGTGGCTAAATGTAAGGTAATGTACATTGGAAAAAATAACCCCAACTATACATACAACATGATGGGGGCTAATTTAGCTACAACGAGTCAGGAAAAAGATCTTGGAGTCATCGTGGACAGTTCTCTGAAGACGTCCATGCAGTGTGCAGAGGTGGTCAAAAAAGCAAACACGATGTTAGGAATCATTAAAAAGGGGATAGAGAATAAGACCGAGAATATCTTATTGTCCTTATACTAATCCATGGTACGCCCATATCTTGAATACTGCGTACAGATGTGGCCCCCTCATCTCAAAAAAAGCTATACTGGCACTAGAAAAGGTTCAGAAAAGGGCAACTAAAATTATTAGGGGTTTGGAACGGGTCCCATATGAGGAGAGATTAAAGAGACTAGGACTTTTCAGCTTGGAAAAGACGAGACTAAGGAGGGATATGACAGAGATCTATAAAATCATGAGTGATGTGGAGAAAGTGAATAAGGAAAAGTGATTTACTTGTTCCCAAGTATCAGAGGGGTAGCCGTGTTAGTCTGGTTCTGTAGAAGCAGCAAAGAATCCTGTGGCACCTTATAGACTAACAGACGTTTTGCAGCATGAGCTTTCGTGGGTGAATACCCACTTCTTCGGATGCAAGCAGTGGAAATTTCCAGGGGCAGGTGTGTATAAATAAGCAAGCAAGAAGTAAGCTAGAGATAAGAAGCAACTAGAGATAATAGGGTTATTCTATCTACTACCCAAGATCCACAAACCCGGAAATCCTGGACGCCCCATCATCTCTGGCATTGGAACTCTCACTGAAGGACTGTCTGGATATGTGGACTCTCTACTCAGACCCTATGTTACCAGCACTCCCAGCTATCTCCGTGACACCACTGATTTCCTGAGGAAACTACAATGCATTGGTAACCTTCCAGAAAACACCATCCTAGCCACCATGGATATAGAGGCTCTCTACACAAACATCCCACACACTGATGGAATACAAGCTGTCAGGAACAGTATCCCTGATGATGCCACAGCACAACTGGTTGCTGAGCTCTGTGCCTTTATCCTCACACACAACTATTTCAAATTTAATGACAATATATATCTCCAGATCAGTGGCACCGCTATGGGCACCCGCATGGCCCCACAATATGCCAATATTTTTATGGCTGACCTGGAACAACGCTTCCTCAGCTCCCGTCCACTCACGCCCCTTCTCTACCTATGCTACATTGATGACATCTTTATCATCTGGACCCATGGGAAGGAGACTCTGGAAAAATTCCACCATGATTTCAACAGCTTCCACCCCTCCATCAACCTTAGCCTGGACCTATCTACACGGGAGGTCCACTTCCTAGACACCACAGTGCAAATAAGTGGTGGTCGCATTAACACCACCCTATACCGAAAACCTACCGACCGCTATGCCTACCTTCATGCCTCCAGCTTCCATCCCGGGCACACCACAAGATCCATTGTCTACAGCCAAGCACTGAGGTACAACCGTATCTGCTCTAACCCCACAGACAGAGACCAACACCTAGAAAATCTCCACCAAGCATTCTCAAGACTACAGTACCCACACGAGGAAATAAGGAAACAGATCAACAGAGCCAGATGTGTACCCAGAAGCCTCCTACTGCAAGACAAACCCAAGAAAGAAACCAATAGGACTCCACTGGCCATCACATACAGTCCCCAGCTCAAACCCCTCCAACGCATCATCAGGGATCTACAACCCATCCTGGACAATGATCCCACACTTTCACAGGCCTTGGGTGGCAGGCCAGTCCTCGCCCACAGACAACCTGCCAACCTGAAGCATATTCTCACCAACAACTGCACACCGCACCATAGTAACTCTAGCTCAGGAACCAACCCATGCAACAAACCTCGATGCCAACTCTGCCCACATATCTAAACCAGCAACACCATCACAGGACCTAACCAGATCAGCCACACCATCACCGGTTCATTCACCTGCACGTCCACCAATGTAATATATGCCATCATATGCCAGCAATGCCCCTCTGCTATGTACATCGGCCAAACTGGACAGTCTCTAAGGAAAAGGATAAATGGACACAAATCAGACATTAGGAATGGCAATATACAAAAACCTGTAGGAGAACACTTCAACCTCCCTGGCCACACAATAGCAGATTTTAAGGTGGCCATCCTACAGCAAAAAAACTTTAGGACCAGACTTCAAAGAGAAACTGCTGAGCTCCAGTTCATCTGCAAATTTAACACCATCAGCTTAGGACTAAACAAAGACTGTGAATGGCTTGCCAACTACAGAACCAGTTTCTCCTCCCTTGGTTTTCACACCTCAGCTGCTGGAACAGGGCCCCATCCTCCCTGATTGATCTAACCTCGTTATCTCTAGCTTGCTTCTTGCTTGCTTATTTATACACACCTGCCCCTGGAAATTTCCACTGCTTGAATCCGAAGAAGTGGGTATTCACCCACGAAAGCTCATGCTGCAAAACGTCAGTTAGTCTATAAGGTGCCACAGGATTCTTTGCTGCTTTTACTTGTTCCCATAACACAAGAACTAGGGGCCACCAAATGAAATTAATGGGCAGCAGGTTTAAAACAAAAAAAAGGAAGTTCTTCTTCACACCCGCAGAGACCCTGCCCCGAGCTGGAGGAGACACTGTCAGTGGTTATGTGGCCAGGCCCCTAGAGAGGGACGTGCCACAGGCTTGTTTATATAGACATCCCTTCTCCACTCAAATCCCCGTCCTCTCTGCCCCCGTCCTGTCCCCCCCTCAACGCCTGCTCCCTGCACGAACCTCCGCCCATCTCCCCCTCATCCCTGTCCCCCCCAACCCCACACTGCGCTCTCCCATCTCCCTTCCATCACCCACCCCCTTTCTGTCTCCCCTCGAATTCCTGTCCCCACTCGATCCCTGATCTCAGCCCATCTCCCCTCTAATCCCCCCCGCTCCACCCTCGGCCTGTCCCCCCAAACTCCAGTCCCGGCTGCTCTTTGCAGAGGGTCTCACAGGCCCAGAGGGCTCAGGGGGGTTGGAAACTCTCTCCCTCGCCAGCGTTACACAGGCCGGGGACCGGGGCTCATTTCAAACCGAGCCCCTGGTTCTACTCGGCTCCCGGGCAAACCCCCAGCAGCAGCCACTCACAGGCAAAGCTTTCGGGTTACACCCCCAGACAAGGAATCACACCCGGCCTGTCTATTGAAACGGGGGCTGAGCGACCGCGGCCAACAGCCGGAGTCAGCCCGGCTCCAAGTCTCGCTCCTTCGGGAGTCACTGGAGCAGAGCCGCTTGTGTCCAGACCAGCCGGGCTGTGGGGGGAGGAACCGGTTCATTTCACTCTCCAGACAGACGGGCAGGGCGGCTGCTGACCCTGCTCCTAGTGTAAGCGGGGGAAGGGTCCTGCTATTGTGGGGAACTTTCCTGGCTCATACCCGCCCCGGTGGGATTGGCTAGTGAAAGGATCTGAGTCCTCGCTCCCACTCCCTTTACCCAGAGGCCTGCCTGACCTCGAGGGCTCCCCTTCCTCCCTCCCGTGCGGCAGAGTCCTCGTAACCCCGGCCAGGCTGGGCCCCGGATCCCTGGGGGTTCGACCCCCAGTCTTGTCATGGTCACTTAAGACAGGGGTGAGGATGTCCCCACTCCGGGGCTCTCTCTTTGCACCGGCTGCTTCCCGGACCCACTGATCAGTACATAGAGTTCAGAGCACGCACAATTTATTAAACAGTAACTGATAAACAAATAAGGAAATGATGGGGAAGGTGAAAGTAAACAAGTCACCCGCCCTGTGAGCACAGGGACACCACAAACAGTCGCCTCTGCAAGGGAAAGGAAGTTCACAGCCTCTTCCTCAAACGTTACACGTCTCTTTCCCAGGCCCTGGTCACACCGCGGTGATACCACAGGGTGACAATCTGTATCTCAAAGTAGCACTGAGGAGCCCCCGTATTCACCACTACGATGGTGGTGGGTACAAAGTTGCCTTGGGAGGCATCATTTTATAAGCCTTGATCTCTTGAACATTCATGTCCTGTTGCATTGTATGTGCTGTCGTCGTGTGGGACGTTCTGAAGCATTGCTGTGTGTGCTACGGAAATACGTTGTGAGGTTGGGAGATTCCCACAGCCAACCTTTCAACTGCAACAAAGGACCAGCCAGACACTGTTAATGGGTCATCAACACCCATCAAGGAAAGAATCCACTATCTCAGGGACTGTGCACAATGGAGATTGCTGGACCAATGGGGACTGCCTGATCCATGTCACAGCAAAGATCTTTCCAGCAAGCTGGAAGAAAATACAAATGAGGGGAAGGGACATAATCCCTGGGCTTCTCTTCCCCAAAACTCAACACCTGGAGGAACATCTGGAGGACAAAGACTTGAACTGGGGAAGGGTCATCCCAGGCTGGGATGGAGGCCAGTCTGTGTATTGAGGATCTGTAACCTGCTTGTACCATCTGTCGGGGGAGACACTGCCTGATTCAAATCCTCTTTCGTTTGTAGAAATTAGACTGTGAATATATTTTTATTTCTTAAGTAGCCAACTCTGATCTCTGCGCCTGCTCCTTATAACCACTTAAAATCTCTCCTTCTGCACTTAATAAATCTGTTTTATATTTGACCTAAAACAGTGTGTTTTGGTTGAAATGCTGGGAAATCTCAGCTCAGTTTACAAAGGCTAGTGCGTGTCCTCGCCACACTGAGGGAGGGGGGGACTTAATGAACTGACACCAGACTGGCTTCTGAGAACTGCAGGATGGTATCGGTCTGGGGTGCAAGGCTGGGGAGCTGGGGGTAATTGACTGGAGCCCCCTATTGCTGGTACTTGAGTGGCTGGGAGATCATTTGTGTAACACAGCTGGGTGGGTCCCTGCCTGTGGCTGGCTGTGTGAGTGCAGAGCCTCAGAGGTTCATAGCTTGACATCAGCATCACAGTGTCAAAGGCAGCCCAGGATAGTGGCTTTGGAGGGCTCGGTGGTCTCACAATCCAGGTTTCACCCTGGGGACCCCGTCACACACAGCTCAGACACTTGCTCTGGCGGGGGCCACACGCTCTCAGGAGCTAGGTGGCAGGACCCTTCTTCCCAGCGTCCCCCCCCACCCCCGTCTGTGTTATGATCCCCCTCCGAGTCCGGCCTGCAGGGCCTCTTGGCTGGGGCTTCTCTCTGTGCTGGCCCAAAGTCCCTCCCACCAATTTGGGGCTATTAACTCCTGCTTCCAGCTTCTGTTTTCACCCAGCGCGATGTCAACAGTCCTTGGGCTGTAGCCAGGAGGCTTTTTGGGTCAGACCAACCCAGCATCTGTGGCTGGTTCTCTCGCCCGGGTTACAACGTTCAGCGTCGTCCCCAATTTCCCCTGGTTCTCGGGGCCCTGGCACAGCTGGGGAACTTGCCCGTGAGCTTGCAGCCGGGCCGCTTCGCAGGCTCAACAACCACAACAGTGCGAACGACCCCCAGCTTCCTTGTAGGGCCCGGAGCTCTCCCCTAGGGTTCCCGTGTCCCAATGGCTGCAGCCGCTTGAGGCCCGAGTGCGAGGGGAATGAGGAACTGCGCCGGGGGCTGCAGCCCCAGGAAGCCCGTGATGCGCTCGGCCCCTTTCTTCCCCATCAGATGGTTTCTCTGCAATCTCCAGCCCAAATCTACCGTGGTCAGAGCAAAGCCAGCTCCCTGCAACGCCCAGCAAACCACATCCCCTCCTGCAGCTGCCTGGTCCCTCTCCGGCCTCAGGATGTTGAGAAAGGGACACTGGGGGAGGGGGAGCCGACCTGCTCCCCAGAAAGGGGAGGGGACAAGATCACGGGGACAGAGCTCAAGATAAACTGCCCCCCCAGCAGATTCCCCAGCTGATTTGCCTTTCACCCCTGATGTTCACCCATTGGACCCCTCAGCCCCCATTTTGCCCCCTTTGCCTGCATCCTCCCCATTCATGTGCCCCCCCAACCCCACCCCCGTCCTGTTAGGTGTAAGAAGTATCAACGGTTTAATATGTTCAATTAGTTGCTTAATAAAGTGTTTATGAAGTAAATCACTGGCTTTAAAATAAGATCCAATATGGAGCAGATAAACTATTGACCCCTGGACTCCATCTCTGAGAGGGGACTTGTTTACCATGAGGGGACAGGCTCAAACTGGTCAAAACCTTCCCGGGGCATAGGAATTTGGGGGAGATGGTTGGGAGATGTCCAGGTAATCTCCACACCAGAATTTAACATTGAGAGGGAAGAAAACAAAGTAAGAGAGGATACAGCCGTGGGCAGGAGAATGGACATAAAGAGGACGGGTAGTGTAGATACCAGTCTAATAGGTGATACTGGTGGTAGAATGTCTGGGCCTAACCAGATAATGTCAGTGAAGCCAAACAGCAAGAATTAAGATGTTTGTACACTAATGCGAGGAGCCTAGGTAACAAAATGGAGGAACTAGAGTTATTGGTGCGGGAAGTGAACCTGGATATTATAGCGATAACAGAAACATGGTGGAACAGTAGTCATGACTGGAGTACAGGTATTGAAGGGTCTGTGCTGTTTAGGAAAGACAGAAATAAAGGCAAAGGTGGTGGAGTAGCGTTGTATATCAATGATGAGGTTAACTGTAAAGAAATAAGAAGTGATGGAATGGATAAAACAGAGTCTGTCTGGGTGAAAATCACACTCGGAAAGAAAGCTACTAGAGCCTCCCCTGAGATAGTGCTTGGGGTGTGCTACAGACCGCCGGGATCCAATTTGGATATGGATAGAGACCTCTTTAATGTTTTTAATGAAGTAAACACTAATGGGAATTGTGTGGTCATGAGAGACTTGAACTTCCCAGATATAGACTGGAGGACAAGTGCTAGTAATAATAATAGGGCTCAGATTTTCCTGGATGCAATAGCTGATGGATTCCTTCACCAAATAGTTGAAGAACCAACAAGAGGGGATGCCATTTTAGATTTGGTTTTGGTGAGTACTGAGGACCTCATAGAAGAAATGGTTGTAGGGGTCAACCTTGGTTCGAGTGATCATGAGCTAATTCAGTTCAAACTAGATGGAAGGATAAACAAAAATAGATCTGGGACTAGGGTTTTTTATTTCAAAAGGGCTAACTTTAAAGAATTAAAGAAATTAGTTAGGGAAGTGGATTGGACTGAAGAACTTGTGGATCTAAAGGCAGAGGAGGCCTGGAATTACTTCGAGTCAAAGTTGCAGAAACTATCAGAAGCCTGCACCCCAAGAAAGGGGAAAAAATCATAGGCAGGCATTGTAGACCAAGCTGGATGAGCAAGCATCTCAGAGAGGTGATTAAGAAAAAGCAGAAAGCCTACAAGGATTGGAAGATGGGAGCGATTAGCAAGGAAAGCTACCTTTTTGAGGTCAGAACATGTCGGGATAAAGTGAGAAAGGCCAAAAGCCATGCAGAGTTGGACCTTGCAAAGGGACTTAAAAAGCAATAGTAAAAGGTTCTATAGCCAGATAAATAAGAAGAAAACAAAGAAAAAAGAAGTGGGACCGCTAAACACTGAGGATTGAATGGAGGTTAAGGATAATAGGCATGGCCCAATATCTAAACAAAATACTTTGCCTCAGTCTTTAATGAGGCTAATGAGGAGCTTAGGGATAATGGTAGGATGACAAACGGGAATGAGGATATGGAGGTAGATATTACCACATCCGAGGTAGGAGCCAAACTCAAACAGCTTAATGGGACTAAATCGGGGGGCCCAGATAATCTTCATCCAAGAATATTAAAGGAACTGGCACATGAAATTGCAAGCCCATTAGCAAGAATTTTTAATGAATCAGTAAACTCAGGGGTTGTACCATATGACTGAAGAATTGCTAACATAGTTCCTATTTTTAAGAAAGGGGAAAAAAGTGATCCGAGTAACTATAGGCTTGTTAGTTTGACATCTGTAGTATGTAAGATCTTGGAAAACATTTTGAAGGAGAAAGTAGTTAAGGACATTGAGGTCAATGGTAATTGGGACAAAATACAACATGGTTTTAGAAAAGGTAGATTGTGCCAAACCAACATGATCTCCTTCTTTGAGAAGGTAACAGATATTTTAGACAAAGGAAACACAGTGGATCTAATTTACCTCAATTTCAGGAAGGCATTTGATATGGTTCCACATGGGGAATTATTAGCTAAATTGGAAAAGATGGGGCTCAATATGAAAATCGAAAGGTGGATAAGGGGAGACTACAATGGGTCATACTGAAAGGTGAACTGTCAGGCTGGAAGGAGGTTACTAGTGGAGTTCCTCAGGGATCAGTTTTGGGACCAATTTTATTTAACCTTTTTATTACTGACCTTGGCACAAAAAGCGGGAATGTGCTAATAAAGTTTGCGGATGACACAAAGCTGGGAGGTATTGCTAACACAGAGAAGGACCGGGATATCATACAGGAAGATCTGGATGTCCTTGTAAACTGGAGTAATAGTAATAGAATGTAATTTAATAGTGAAAAGTGCAAGGTCATGCATTTAGGGATTAATAACAAGAATTTTAGTTATAAATTGGGGACGCATCAGTTGGAAGTAGCAGAGGAGGAGAAGGACCTCGGAGTATTGGCTGATCACAGGATGACTATGAGCCACCAATGTGATATGGCCGTGAAAAAAGCTAATGCAGTTTTAGGATGCATCAGGCGAGGTATTTCCAGTAGAGATAAGGAGGTGTTGGTACCATTGAACAAGGCGCTGATGAGACCTCATCTGGAATATTATGTGCAGTTCTGGTCTCCCGTGTTTAAGAAGGATGAATTCAAACTGGAACAGGTATAGAGAAGGGCTACTAGGATGATCCGAGGAATGGAAAACCTGTCTTATGAAAGGAGACTCAAAGAGCTTGGCTTCTTTAGCCTAACCAAAAGAAGGTTGAGTGGGGATACGATTGCTCTTTACAAATATATTAGAGAGATAAATATTAGGGAGGGAGAGGAATTATTTAAGCTCAGTACCAATGTGGACACAAGAACAAATGGGTATAAACTGGCCATCAGGAAGTTTAGAGTTGAAATTAGACAAAGGTTTCTAACCATCAGAGGAGTGAAGTTCTGGAACAGCCTTCTAAGGGGAGCAGTGGGGGCAAAAGACATATCTGGCTTCAAGACTAAGCTTGATAAGTTTATGGAAGGGATGATATGATGGGATAGCCTAATCTTGGCCATTAATTTGGCAACTGATCTTTGATTATCAGCAGGTAAGTATGCCCTGTGGTCTGTGATGGGATGTTAGATGTGGTGGGATCTGAGTTTTCGAGCTTTCAAACCTTTCTTTGAAGCTCACAGTCACCAACTGCCAGCCACATCACACGGTTCTTCAAACAACCAACCAACCAACCAGACTGACAAACACAAGCTCAGCACACAGCAAGTAACCCCCAAGCACAAACAAACACACACTACAGACAGTCAGTCACTTACCCCAAGGGTGCTGTATTTGCTCCTCCTTCACCTGGAGAACTCCCTTGCGAAACTCCCTGTTAGCAGCCCCTGGTCGCAAAGCTTTAAAATTTAATGACTTTAAATATCGCTGATAAACAAAGAAATAAAGAACAGTTAATATGTGGAACCGAGTAAATTGTTGGTCATGGCGTAGCGTGACCAAAAGGAGGGATTGTGAAAGTAGAATGAATTATATTGTAAAAATAAAAAGGATTAAAGAAATGCTGTATGTACCTTTAAGCAAAAGAGCTGAAATGTTAAAATACAGGTGTCAGGAAGAGGAACATTAAGGTATGTGATGGAGCAAGGCCGGATGGCTACAGGAAAGTACTCAGGAACACGTATGTTAGCCCCAGGCTAAGCAAATCCCTAGTACCATGGGAACCAAAATGGCAGTTGCTCCAGGGTAATTAAGGCACCTGAGGCCAATTAAGAACTTTCTAGAAGGCACCAGAGAGAGAGCTACATTGATTGGAGCACCTGCAGCCAATCAGGGCAGGCTAATCAGGGCACCTGGTATAAAAAGGGGAGCTCACTCCAGTCAAGGAGGAGGAGCTAGAGGAAGGAAGGGTGTACGAGGAGCTGGGAGACAAAGAACTAAGAGGGGGTACTACTGGAGGATTGAGGAAACAGCATACAATCAAGCAGTATCAGACACCAGGAGGATCCTATGGTGAGGATAAGAAAGGTGTTTGAAGGAGGCTATGGGCATAGGCGGCAGGTTCGTATAATTTTTGGTGGGGCCCAAAATGGTGGTCCCCCCCCCCCCCCGCTCTCACCCTGTAAGCTGATATAAAATGAAGCTACAATGCGTCAGCACCACAAGATTACAAGGGTCAATTAAAAGTGGAAAGTCAGAAGCAGCACTTGCCTGCTTTAATATACAGTATTAAATTTTGTTGCACCTGTTGTGACAAAGTGGGAATGTTCTTAATGTTTTCTCTGAATACTGTGTGGGTGCCTCAGTTTCCCCTGCAAAGTGCCAACTGACGGTGTTGGGGATAAAGAGATCAGGTGGCCTCCTTGTCCGGAAGAGACACAAAGGCCAGATGAGGGAGTGTCAGTTTGGAGCTGGCTGGGGAAATCGGGAGAGGCCCAGAACTTGGGTCTGGGCTCCCCACCCCCCAAGATGGACCTGACTGAGGGGTCCTGTTTTCTGTACCTACAAGCTCTGTTTTAGACTGTGTTCCTGTCATCTAATAAACCTTCTGTTTTACTGTCTGGCTGAGAGTCACATCTGACTGCGGAGTTGGGGTGCAGGGACCTCTGGTTGCCCCAGGACCTGCCTGGGCACACTCGCTGCAGAAAGTGCATGGTGTGGAAGGGCATGCTGAATGCTCCGAGGTCAGACCCAGGAAGGTGTAAGCTTCTTGCCCTGGAGACAGTCTGCTCAGAGAGAGGAGGCTCCCCCAGAGTCCTGACTGGCTTTGTATGGAGTTGTTCCAAAGCATCCCAGCATCCCCTTCCACACCATGCGCTTCCCGGAAGTCCGCACAGGCACTGCCACTCCCTCCTCTGGCCTTTGTCTCTTTTCCAGGCATTAGGAGGCCACCTGATCTCTTTGTTCTCCAACACCTTCAGTTGGCACCTTGCAGGGGGGTGGCCCAGGCCATCAGTTGCCTGGAGACAGGGTGTCGGCCATTCTCTGTGCAGACAGCATCACACTGGCCCTCTAGGGCTTTACAACAATCACACCCCCTTATCCCACCATCTAGAGCCTTAAGAAATGCATTGGGGAAACTGAGGCACACAGACAGTATTCAGAGAAAACACCTGTATATGACCAGTTACATACTTTGAAGGGTGTAAAATAATCAAATATTGTGCTAAATACAATGATACTCCAAACTGACCACCAAATTTAAGTTGCACGTTTTTCCCCTCAGGTGAGGGTTCTGGGGTGGGGCTGGGGATGAGGGGTTCACAGTGCAGGAGCGTGCTCGGTGCTGGGGGTGGAGGCTTTGGGGTGAGCCAGTGCTGAGGATGAGGAACTTGGGGTGCAGACAGGCTGCCCCAGGGCTAGGGCCAGAGAGGACTCCCCATCACCACCACTGGCAGCAGCAAGCTCCAGGGGAGGGACCCCTCCTCTGTCCCCCTACCCCCCACAGCACACTCACTCTGCACCACAGTCACTGCACATGCTCCTAGGCCCCCTCTCAGGTCCAGAAAGCTCACTCACCTCCTCTATGATGGGTACTAGGGGGTGGGGGTTGCCATCACAGGTGGCCTTCCATGTTACTGCCCCTCACCATAACTTCACTGTGGATGGGGCTGCCCCTTGCCCAGCATGGGGCAGAAGTGGGGTCTGCATGGTGATGGCTATGGGGCAGGGGAGCAGGGTGTCATAAAATTCACCCAAGCCCCAGCTGCTCAGGTAGGTCTATGAATCCCCTCCCCCATCTGCCCTGTGGTGGGTGCTGGAGGGGAGGGGCACTGCCTTCACATATGGCTTCCTGCCTCCCTGACCCCTGCTGCAGGCTGGAGCCTGCTGCCCCTCACCGTAGCGTCACTGGGGGACGGTGGGAGGGGATGGCATGGGGCTGCCCCTTCCCCAGCGTTGGGCAGGAGTGGGGGCTGGGGCTGGGGGGAATCATAGAGTCAAACACTCACGGAAGCCCCAGCAGCTGCTCAGGTGAGTGAGGTCAGTCTCCGAGTCCTGGCCGGAAGTCCCCTTTGCCTCTCCTCCAGGTAGGGGGAGGGGAGGGCTGCCAAACATGGCACAGCCCCCTCCACTCCGCTCCCCTCCCCCGGCCGGTGCTCCAGCAAGCAACAGCAGCTTGCATTGCCTTAGGCAGCAGCCGGCAGCAGCAGAGGCAAGGGAGAGAGACACGCTGTCTGGTCTGTGTTCAGGCAGGGAAGCTCTGGGGCCGGGCGGCAGGGCCGGCTCTAGGTTTTTTGCCGCCCCAAGCAAAACATTTTTTGGCTGCCCTCCCCTGCCCCCAGACATGAGCCCCCCCCCGCCCACCAGTGCCCCCCACTCACACCCCCTGTTGCCCCAGCACTGGGCTCCCCCCCAAATGTGGGATCCACTACCAGCACACTGCAGCCGAACCCTGGCCCAGCTGCGACTCTGTCCCCATGCGGGTGGAGCTGCTGGGCGGCGCGGAGCGGGAGTACTTCCAGGTGGCGGCGTGGCTACGGGGTGGCGCAAAGAACACGGCCCCCTCCCTGGGCTTCGCAGCACTGCTGGAGGCCAAGGTGGATCAGTTCGCGCTCACCGCCCTCACCCCCGACATGCTGGCGGCCGAGGACCTGGAGAGCCCCCCGGACCTGCTGCTCTTCAGCCTCACGGTGCCCTGGCCCAGCCCCGGCGGGAGGGAAGGCGAGGATCTCCAGCTGCGGGGCTACCTGCTCAGCACCGACGAACCCAGTCGGCCGCTCACCTCCTCACACACTCCAGGAGCCCCTCGCCGCCATCGCAGCCCGGGCTCGGCTCCAGGAGACCCCGTTTCCCTCTCTCCCTGGCTCCTCACACACACTGGGTAGGGCCGCCCAGAGGATTCAGGGGGCCTGGGGCAAAGCAATTTTGGGGGCCCCTTCCATAAAAAAAAGTTGCAATACTATAGTAACATGTATTTGGAAATGTAAAAAATAACTAGTGAAAATTAATTTGTAATAATTTGAAAATACACCAAATACATTATTTAAAAACATTAAATGCTTTACTGGTCTGTCTACATTTGCAATTACATAATGGGCTGTTGCTGGGTGATGGTTGGTGCTGCTGTTGCCCAGGGCTGGGTGGGGAGCTGGGCTCTGGGGGGTGCCCGGCTCACAGGGGCTGGGCTCAGGACTGTGGGGAGGTGGGGTCGGGGGGTGTCTGGCTCAGAGGGGCTCACCTCAGAGCTGGGGTCTGGGGTGGGGATGGGGTCGGGGGTGCCCGGCTCAACGGGGCTGGGCTCGGCGGTGGGGGTCGGGGGTGAGGGAGATGGGGTTGGGGTGTGCCCACCTCAGAGCAGCGGGGCTCAGCGCGGGGGGCCTGGGCTGTGGGGAATGGGGTCGGGGGCGCCCACCTCAGAGCAGCTGGGCTCAGAGCTGGGGGTCAGGGCTGTGGGGGATGGTGTCGGGGGTGCCCAGCTCAGAGGGGCTGGGCTCAGAGCTGGAGGTCAGGGCTGTGGTGGGAATGGGGTCAGGGGGGTGTCCAGCTCAGAGGGGCTGGGCTCAGAGCTGGGGTCAGGGCTGTGGGAAGAATGGGTACAGGGGTGTCCGGATCAGAGGCGCTGGGATCGGAGCTGGGGGTCAGGGCTGTGGGAGGAATGGGTACAGGGGGATGTCCGGATCAGATGGGCTGGGCTCGGAGCTGGGGTCAGGGCTGTGAGGGGGATGGGGCCGGGGGTGTGTCCAGGACCGAGGCGCTGGGCTTGGAGCTGGGGTCAGGGCTGGGTGGGGAGGATGGGTTTGGGGGGGTGCCCATCTCACTGGGGCTGGGCTTGGAGCTGGGGGTCAGGGCTGGGTGGGGAGGATGGGTTTGGGGGGGTGCCCACCTCAGTGGGGCTGGGCTTGGAGGGTAATGGGGTTGGGGGGTGCCTGACAACCACCTCCCTGCGACCCCCCCCAGCCAACCCCCCATCCCCGGCCCCTGACCGCCCCTCCCCCCACAGAACCTGTGCCCCCTGAGTGTCCCTGGGACTCCCTGCCCCTTAGCCACCCCCCCGGCCCCGGCTGCTCACCCCCCGCTCACTGCGCGCCTCGAGAAGCGGCCCTGCCCAGCGAGGCAGCCGCGTGGCTCCGGAGGGGGCTGAGCTCTTCCCCGCTCAGAGCCGCGTGGTCAGGGGAGGAGCCGCTCGGCCCGGAGCTCGCAGCCCCGCCCCCTCCCCACGCGGCTCTGAGCGGGGCGGAGCTCCTCCTCCTACCGGTAAGGGGCCATCCCTCTCCCCCAAGCGGAGCCAGTAGCGCGGCCCTGCCCCGGCTGCAGGGGACGGGCTGCTCCTCGGCTCGCAGCGGCAGGATGAGCTGGGGCCCCAGCCTTTTGTTGCCCCAGGCACCAGCTTGTTTTGCTGGTGCCTAGAGCCGCCTGCCGGGCGGGAGGGGGAAGCTCCAGCCCTGGTGGTGGCGGCGGTGGGGGGGGGCACTCCAAGCAGGGGAGAAAACATTGGTGGAGCAGAGCCCCTGCTTGGGAATATTCCTGGGGCTAAAGCCCCAGGGAGCCCATATAAGTCGGCGCCTATGGCTATGGGGAAGTAGCCCAGGGAGCTGTAGCAGTCAAGCAGTGGTTACAAGTAGCACTATAGAGACTGCTGCAATTGACAGGGCCCTGGGCTGGAACCCAGAGTAGAGGGCGGGCCCGGGTTCCCCCCGAAGCCTCGCTACTCCTAATCAGACATAGGAGGAGGTGATCCAGACCGTGGATTTCATCCAAGGGGAAAACCACTGAGGGGAGGAAATCCGCCAATAAGCGCAGGACCTACTAGAGGAGAGGAGGAACTTTGCCACAGGTATAAACAATGAGCTAATGGTGAAACATTAGCCGGAGATTGGTAAAAGTTGGCAAGGAAATTAACTCCGTATGTCTAGCCTCTGGTGAACTTGTCAGTTCTGCTTTCTGTGTAACTTTGTCAAGTTTGCTCCTTTTGATCTGTATAAATTGAGATAGTTTGTGTCTTGCATGGTGCTCACATTATCTGGGTGTCATTAGCAGAGCGCTGTGCTAATAAAACAGAGTGGTCTGACAAACTGTGAGTCCTGAGTCTGACTTTGACATTTTATTTAATTAATAAACATATTGAAAATGCTGTTTCTGTGCATTTGAATTTCCATCCAAACAGAGCTTGGACAAATCAGAAGTAAAAAACCATCATCATCATCTAGGAAATAAATGAATCATTTGCCATTTTCCAACATAATCAAAATGTAAAAATTAGACAGAAGAAATGTAAATTACTCCATAGAACTGCTGAAATCAATGTGCACAGCTATAGTTTGCGATCATGGTTAGCAACAGAAAAAGCACCAGATTTAGCATAAAGATTCTATTGAGTTGCCAATTAACCGTTTTTCATGGTTATCAACTATGAGAATCAAGCTATCATTAGGAAAATAACTAAAAAGTACAACATTAAAACCTCCTCACCCCCCTGTTGTAACTACTAGACACCACTTCCCATCCCGAGCCGGGGAGAGAAACCAGGAGTCCTGACTCCCAGCCCCCCTTATCTACCCATTAGATCCCACTCCCCTCCCTGAGTGGGGGAGAGAAACCAGGAGTCCTGAATCCTAGCGCAGGTAGATCAGGGTGGGGAGCAGAGCTGGGGTCTCATCTGCTCTGTCTCGGGGCTGGTCCTTATCCTGCAGAGACACGAAGCAGATTTGTCCATGAGTCGACCCGGATCCCCATGTATCAGCCCTGCCCCTCAGCCCTACAGGGCAGCCAGGATGGGGGTGCCCAGGAAAGAGTCCCTGCCCCCCACGCTCTGCAAGGGGGAGCCCGTCCCCCGCCAGCTGATGAGCCTGGATATCCTAGAAACAGGCTTCTGCCCCCAGCACCACGGCACCCCCTAGTGCTGCCCAGGGGCTTTGGGGCCAGCTCTCCCTGCCAGGGGAGACGCCCCCTGCTGGGCCCCTGCCCCACCCCCTGGGTTTCCTTCCCCGTCTCCCATCCAAGCCGTGACCCCTTCCCAGCCCGGCTTAGCAGCGGGTTTAACCCTTCCCTCGCTGGGCGGGGCACTCACTTCCTCGGGATTTCCTGTAGCAGAGGAAGGCCAGGAGGAGGAGGAGGCCAAACGGGGCTGTATCAAGCCAGGGGGCGCTAATACTGACAATCCAGACTCGCTCTGAGACACCTGCGAGGGTCTGGCTGGGGGTGGGGCTGGGAACGGGGACGCCGAGCCGGGCCCCTCACCTCTCACCACCAGCTCCACGGGGTCGCTCCACTTGGTGAACGATCTGCTGTGATGGGAGCAGCTGTAGTTCCCACCCTGCTCCCGCTGCACGTTGTTGATGGGAAACACAAACTCCAACTTCTCCGTATCCACGTGTGCAACATGGCGTCTCCCTTTATTCAGCACGAACCGCACGCCCGGGCGCAGCCCCTGACACCGGACGGACACAGATCCCCCCAGGGAGACCTCCCCACTGGGGCTGATGGAGGGCTTGGGCAGAGTGGGCTCTGGGAGCAGAAGGAGACAGGCCATGAGACACAGACCCTGGGTGGGGAGGGGCCGACACGGTGACCCAGCCACCGGTCCCCACCCAGCAAAGCTCCCCATTGAGTGCTGGGCCTCCAGGGGAGTGGGGAGGGCCGGCTGGGCAGCCTCTAGGCCCCAAAATCTCTGTGTCCCCCGAGATGGGGCCCTGAAGCCAGGGACCCCCTACCCTCGGACTGAAATCTCCAGTGCTGCTGCTCCCCTCAGTGACTCCATCCCCCATGGGTGGTGGGTGGACCCCCTTTCCGGGAGGCTGGGCCTGCAGCTCCCCCCCCCCACACACACTGCACAAGGCCCCGCTTCTAGTGGCAGGAGCCCTGAGTGCTCCTCGCCACCCCCTCCCCCGGCCAGAGAACCCCCAGGCAGGCCGGAACCCCGAGACAGCCCCCCACCCCCACCGACAGAGGACCCCTGGCACAGCCCTAGTCCCGGGTCAGCCGCAGCCAGACAACCGACCTGAGCCCCAGCCAACTGAGCCCAGCCCCAGCCTGGCCAGCCCCAGCAGCCCGAGTCATGCCAGCGAGCCTGAGTGACCCCAGCCCCCGGCTGGCTGGCCAGCCCCAGCCCAGTCCAGGGTCAGCCACAGCTGCCCAACCAACCAGAGCCCCAGTCATGCCATGCCAAGCAGCCCCAGCGGTGCCAGCCAGCCCGGGTGACCCCAGCCCCTGGCCCCGGCCAGCTGGCCAACCACAGCCCAGCGTCCCTCGGCAGCGGCTACAGCCAGGGAAGGTGAAGCTTTCTATGGACTATTACACCCCCGACCCACATCGTCCCCGCTCCCCGGCCGGGCGTCCCCTTCTGCTGGGCCCAGGGCTTAGGGCCCAGCCTGGCTCTGAGCGTCATAGCAGCATGGAGCCCCCCAGGAGGGTCTGGCTGGGAGTGGGGATGTGGAGCCGGGCCTCTCACCTGCCACCTCCAGCTCCACGGGGTCACTGGGCAGCGAGGAGATGAAGGGCTTTGACTGGGGCCGGTAGCTACAGCTGTAGCTCCCTCCGTGCTGCCGGCCCACGCTGGGGATGCGGAACTCGGCCCCGGCACCAGCAGGGTCCATGTGTCGCTGCGGGTTCAGGTCTCCAGCCTTGTGCAGGAAGAACCTCACGTCCCGGCGCTGCCCCTCACACCGGATGGTGACGTCTGCCTCTGTGGGGGTGACCCCAGTGGGGCTCAGGGAGATGTTGGGTCTGGGTAAGCTGGGATCTGCGCACAGGAGACAGGCCGTGAGAGCCAGACCCGGGCACCCACCCAGCCCCAGCCATCTCGCCCAGCTCCAGCCACGGGCAGATCCAGGGCCCCCGGGGCAGAGATTCTCTCCCAGATCCCAGAGTTTCCCCCACCCAGAATCCTGCCCTGCGAGCTGGGCTCCCAGCCCCACAGACACGCGCCGCGGCTCCCTAGTGCTTGAGACCCTCATATGACCGTGTGTGGCCCCTGCCTCATTCACTGCATCCAGCCCCCCGAGCACAGAGCGACTCACGGGCTGGTCTCCGGTGCCCGGCACCACCCAGCACCACAGGCCCCGAGCCGCACACAAGAAGGGAGTCTGCCTCCAATTCTACAGAGCGGGAAACTGAGGCACAGACAGATTCACTTTCCTCACTGAGCTCCCAGGGGCAGGGACTCTCTCTTCACTCTGTGTTTAGGCAGCGCCTGGCACACCGGGGCCCTGATCATGGCGGGGGACCTACATGATCCCCCAGCACAAGGGATCCAGCGCTATTGAGGCCAGCGTTTGTAGAGGTCTCCACTAACTGTGGGTATCTTGGTTTGTGGGTGTTCAGCCTGAGATCCCTGAACATTGAGGGCCCTCACAATGAAGGACACTTTTGGAAACCAAGCCGTGGCTGCTCCAGGAGCTGGTCCAGATCTCCTGGGTCCCAGCCCAGAGCCATGTCCACCAAACCACTGATTCTCCTGCAGCCTCTGCTTGATGGAGAACAGAGGGGTTGGGATCACGGGATTAAATAGCAACTCATGGTTCATACAAACTGGGGACAGCATTGAAGTAGCCTCCAGGGCTGCTGCTACCCCCTGGCTGGGGAACCCTCCGTGACTCCGTCCCCACTCCCTGGCTGGGAGTCCCCTCTGCTGGGCCCAGGGCTTAGGGCACAGCCTGGCTCTGAGCGTCCTAGCAGCATGGAGCCCCCCGTGAGGATCTGGCTGGGAGAGGGGAAGCCAAGCCGGGCCCCTCACCTGCTACCACCAGCTCCACGGTGTCGCTGGGCTGCGAGGAGACGAAGGGCTCTGATGGGGGCCGGTAGCTGCAGCTGTAGCTCCCTCCGTGCTGCCGGCCCACACTGGGGATGCGGAACTCGGCCCCGTCCCCAGCAGGGTCCATGTTTTGCTGCGGGTTCTGGTCTTCAGCCTTGTGCACAAAGAACCTCACGTCCCGGCGCTGCCCCTGACACCGGATGGTGACGTCTGCCCCTGAGGTCACGACCCCAGTGGGGCTCAGAGAGATGGAGGGTCCGGGTAAGCTGGGATCTGCGCACAGGAGACAGGCTGTGACAGCCAGACCCAGGCACGCACCCAGCCCCGGCCTCCCCAGCCGGCCCCAGCCACGGGCAGATCCAGGGGCCCCCGGGGCAGAGATTCTCTCCCATAATCTAGAGTTTCCCCCACCCAGAATCCCGGCCCTACAAGCTGGGCTCCCAGCCCCACAGACATGGAGCTGCAGCTCCCTAGTGCTTGGGACCCTCATATGCCCATGTGTGGCCCCTGCCTCATTCACTGCATCCAGCCCCCCGAGCACAGAGCGACTCACGGGCTGGTCTCTGGTGCCCGGCATTGCCCAGCAACACAGGCCCCGAGCCGCACACAAGAAGGGAGTCAGCCTCCCATTCTACAGAGCGGGAAACTGAGGCACAGACAGATTCACGTTCCTCACTGAGCTCCCAGGGGCAGGGACTGTCTCTTCACTCTGTGTTTAGGCAGCGCCTGGCACAACAGGGTCCTGATCATAGCGGGGGCCCTACATGCTCCCCCAGCACAAGGGATCCAGCGCTATTGAGGCCAGGGTTTGCAGAGGTCTCCACTAACTGTGGGTGTCTCGGTTTGTGGGTGTTCAGCCTGAGATCCCTGAAGATTGAGGCCCCCCCACCATGAAGGACACTTTTGGAAACCAAGACGTGCTCCCATCACACAGAGTCTGTGGCTGCTCCAGGAGCTGGTCCAGATCTCCTGGGTCCCAGCCCAGCACCGTGTCCACCAAACCACTGAATCTCCTGCAGCCCCTGCCTCATTCAGCCCCAGCTGGGGCACTGCCTGGGGCGGGCGCTGGAGAACAGAGGAGTTGGGATCACGGGATTAAATAGCAACTCATGGTTCATACAAACTGGGGACAGCATTAAAGTAGCCTCCAGGGCTGCTGCTCCCCCCTGGCTGGGGAACCCCCCAGTGACTCCATCCCCACTCCCCAGCCGGGCGTCCCCTCTGCGGGGTCAGGGCTTAGGGCACAGCCTGGCTCTGAGTGTCCCATTGGCACCGAGTCCCCGTGAGGGTCTGGCTGGGGGTAGGGCTGGGAAGGGGGACACCGATCCGGGCCTCTCACCTCTCACCACCAGCTCCACGGGGTTGCTGGGGTCTGACATCGTGAACGGCCCCGATCTGCTGCGATAGGAGCAGCTGTAGTTCCCGCCTTGCTCCCGGCTCACGATGTTGATGAGAAACAGAGCCTGTGAGTCCGAATCCACACTTCCGTTATGGCGTCCATCTTTATACAGCATGAACTGCACGGTCTGGTGCTGCCCCTTACACCAGATGCTCACGGATCCCCCCAAGGAAACCCCCTCGCTGGGGATCCCAGAGATGGTGGGTTTGGGGTAGCTGGGCTCTGCAGTGGGAAGCAGACAGGCCGTGAGACGCAGACCCCGGGCGGGGAGGGGCCGACACGACGACCCAGGCACCGGCCCCTCCCCAGAACAACTCCCGACTGAGTACTGGGTTTCCAGGGGAGTGGGGAGGGCCGGCTGAGCAGCCCCTGGGCCCCCTAGCTCTCTGGGTGTCCCCCGAGATGGGGAGTGTCCCCCTGGGAAAGGCCCCCTGCTCCGCAACTCCCCCGGGGACAGGGATCCCCCCTCCCTCAATCTCCAGTGGCTGCTGCTCCCCCCAGTGACTCCATCCCCCATGGGCGGTGGGTGGACCCCCCTTTCCGGGAGGCTGGCCCTGCAGCCCCACCACACACACACTGGCCAAGGCCCCGCTTCTAGTGGCAGGAGCCCCGAGTGCACCTTGCCACCCCCTCCCCCGGCCGGAGAAACCTCGGCCAGACCGCACCCCACGACAGCCCCCCACCCCCATCGCCAGAGTGCCCCCAGTCAGCCCCAGTCCCTGGTCAGCCCCCACCAGCCAACCGACTCCAGTTCCAGCCGTGCGATGCTGAGCAGCTCCAGCTACGTTTGCCGGCCCGGGTGACCACAGCCTTGTGCTAGGCCAGAGCAGCCCCAGCCCCCGGCCTTCCTCTGCCCCAAATCTCCAGGGGCTGCTTCTCCCCCCTGGCTGGGGAACCCCCAAGTGACTCCATCCCCACTCCCTGGCCAGGGGTCTCCTCTGCTGGGCCCAGGGATCAGGGCAATGCCTGGCTCTGAGCATCCCATCGGTGCACCCCGCTCCCCCCTACCGCCGCGCCACCGTCCCAATTCAGTCCATCCGTCATGGTGCTGCCCCTTACACCAGACTGCTCTCTCTAGGAGTCTGTCCCCTACCAGGGTTGGCACTGCCTGCCCATGGGGCTCGGGGTTCACCCAGACGTAGCTCAGGGCCCGGCTGCATGAGAGATCACCTGCCACCCCCACTCCCTGCCTGAGGCCAGCCAGGGAGCCTGAGCCATGGGCCCGATGCAGCTCTGCCCCGCATCCAGTGGTGAGCTGGAGCAGGTTCCCAAGAACCGTTTGCTAAAATTAGACCTCCATGGAGAACCGGTTGTTAAGGGGCCAGGAGGTGGGCAAAGAACTCCGGTCCGTGGGCCGGACCATCCTGTTGCTCCCAGGATTCCCAGCTGGGGAGGCTGAGGCTCCCCCGGCCCTTCCCCGCTTCCCTGCAGCTGCAGCGTGGCCAGCCGCCGGCACCAGCTGGGCAGCTCAGCTGAGCTCCAGAGTTGCTTTGAGCCATCAGCAAGATAAGGGGGGAAGAGAGCTGCAAGCTCTAGGGCTGCTTGGGGGGCAAGTGGGGCAATTTGCCACAGGACCTGCAGGGGCCCCCAGCCACACAAGTATGTCTCCGCCTGCCCTGGCCCCTCCCCCGCTCCCCCCCCCTTAAATCAGAACTTTTTATAGGGAACCGGTTGTTAAAATTTTGGCAGCTCATCACTGCCCCCATCCCAGGGTTGGAAATAGAGTCTGTGACTGGCAGGAAACTCACAAGACCCACCGTTCCCCAGGCCTTGGTGGGGAGGCTGTGAGTGCAGAGGAGGGAGCTGTTGGGGGTGGATCTGGGGGCAGGGGAGGATCTGGGGGGTTTTCCCCCATGGCTGCACTAACCGTGAATGTTTCGGTTCCCAGAGGGGATCTAGAGTGGGGGGTTTTCTTGGGGTTTTCTGTGGTTTCCAGTGGGTTGCATGGACAGGGGGTGGGACTCAGTGTCCCTGGGTGTTACTGGTTTAAGGAGGTGAGGGAAGAGGAAGTTTGTTGTTAAAGAGGACCGGAGAGAGACTCGAGACCCCAGCCGATGGCCTGGAGGATGGAGACCCCAGTGACTGGTGACCTGGAGACCCGGCTCAGGAGTCACAGCTGGTTCTGGCCAGTGGGAGGACAATGGGCTGCAGAGAGAGGACCCCAGTAACCTGACCAGCCGGTTCCAGCAGAGGGGCCAGAGGAGGGCTGAGAGGAGAGGAGACCCAGGCCTTCCTGTTTACGACCCTGTTTACCTGGACAGAAGACAATAGACAGAGGAGGCCTGGGGCTGGTGATATCAGATGCCCAGCTGGGAAGCAGGGAAGCTCTGGGCTGGAGAGGGGGAGCAGGCAGAGCCCACCTGGCTGCAGGGGAGACTGGGATGTGCTGTGCTGAGGGAGGCCAGGCCTGAGGCCCTGAGAGTTTCCTGTGCTGTGCTCAACTCTCAATAAACCCTCCTGTTTTATGCTGGCTGAGAGTCGGTCCGGGCTAGAAAGCAGGGTGGCATTATCCCCTTCGGGGGTGAGGAGGCCCGGGGGATCCAGAGCGCGTGGGCTGAGAGACAGGGGCGCTAAGGCTCAGAGAGGTGCAGCTCCGGGAGGTCGAGGGGCCTGACCCCAAGAGAGAGAGGACCCCCGAGAAGGGCTGTCACTCTGAAAGGGGCACCCCCACAGACCGCACGGGGCCAAGAGTGGGCACGATCTGTGAGTCCATGACAGAAATAAATCCACATGCAGACCCCAACCCCGATCCTCACAGCCGGGGGTGGGGAGTGGGAGAGGACATTGAACGAGGGGACAGTTCCCGTCTGCTTCATCAGACCCCACAAGCCTGATTCGGCTCCTAGTTATTCCCTAGCAGGGCCGGGCCAGGTCTGAGCTCACAGGGGAGTTTGGGTTGAGTTTGGGGGAAGGTTCAGGGATCAGTTCCTCTTTTCCCCACCCCATACATCCCCTCCCCCGTCCTTGATGTTATCGTCCTCCCCACAAACTGATACTCACGTCCCCACACCCCGCTGTGCCCGGCCAGCCAGCAGCCTGGAGAGGAGACGGCTTGTTAATAACCAGATCCCAGGGCAACAGGATCCTACACCCTAGTCTCAGACCCCCAACCCCAAACCACGGGCACATGCCCTGGTGTCAGTTTCCCTGCATGGACACATGCCCTGGTCTCATATCCCACCCCCCATGGGCACACGCCCTGGTCTCAGATCCGACCCCCCACCATGGGCACACGCCCTGCTCTCAGATCCCACCCCCATGGGCACACGCCCTGCTCTCAGATCCCTCCCACCATGGGCACACGCCCTGGCTTTATTCGATACTCACTGAGGAGGAGGACGGTGAGAGCAGATGCCATGATGGGGGCAGCGAGGGGCCCCTCAGCGCTGCCACCAATACCCCGAAGCTCAACTCAACCAAGCCCCAAATGAGGAACTCAGCTGGTGTCTCCAGTTACAGGAAGTCGACGATGTGTCATCTCTTCCTGTGTCCATCACACATTGTCTCTAATCTGCAGGCGAAATCTAGAGCAGCCAAAGCAAGCAGAGGTCCCTACAAAACCCAGGAAACCCTGGGCCCCTCAGCCTGGCCACGCATCAGGCAGCTCCCAGCTTCTCTATGTCTCTGTGGGGACTCGGGAAAGGTCACTCTGATGCAGCAGGGAGTGGGGAGTATTGACATGGGAATGTTGCAGGGGAGTTTTACTGGGACTGTGTGTGCAATGGGAGACTTTCCTTGAGGGAAGATACCTGAGCACCTAAAGTGAGAGCCCAGGATGGGGGGTTGGGGCCAGGTGACACCTTCTGCCTGGGAAACTGGACAAAGGCTGGAGGAGGAACCAGGAGGAGGGGGTGTGAGACAGCTGGACGGGGTTTCAGTTTGGAGCTGCCTGGGGTAATGGAGGGAACCCCAGGATTAATCCCGGCAATTACAGACCAGTAAGTCTAACATCAGTACCAGGCAAATTAGTTGAAACAATAGTAAAGAATAAAATTGTCAGACACATAGAAGAACATAAATTGTTGGGCAAAAGTCAACATGGTTTCTGTAAAGGGAAATTATGTCTTACTAATCTATTGGAGTTCTTTGAAGAGGTCAACAAACATGTGGACAAGGGGGATCCAGTGGACATAGTATACTTAGATTTCCAAAAAGCCTTTGACAAGGTCCCTCACCAAAGGCTCTTACGTAAATTAAGTTGTCATGGGATAAGAGGGAAGGTCCTTTCATGGATTGAGAACTGGTTAAAAGACAGGGGACAAAGGGTAGGAATAAATGGTAAATTCTCAGAATGGAGAGGGGTAACTAGTGGTGTTCCCCAAGGGTCAGTCCTAGAACCAATCCTATTCAACTTATTCATAAATGATCTGGAGAAAGGGATAAACAGTGAGGTGGCAAAGTTTGCAGATGATACTAAACTGCTCAAGATAGTTAAGACCAAAGCAGACTCTGAAGAACTTCAAAAAGATCTCACAAAACTAAGTGCTTGGGCAACAAAATGGTAAATGAAATTTAATGTGGCTAAATGTAAGGTAATGTACATTGGAAAAAATAACCCCAACTATACATACAATATGATGGGGGCTAATTTAGCTACAACGAGTCAGGAAAAAGATCTTAGAGTCATCGTGGACAGTTCTCTGAAGACGTCCACGCAGTGTGCAGAGGCGGTCAAAAAAGCAAACAGGAGGTTAGGAATCCCATTTAAAAGGGGATAGAGAATAAGATGGAGAATATCTTATTGTCCTTATATAAATCTGTCACGGAGTGTGGGGGAGTCCGGCCCTGCACCCCTCCTCCTGAACTCACAGTGACTCTCCGCCAGCCAGTAAAACAGAAGGTTTATTGAACAACAAGAACACAGGATACAGCCCAGCTTGTGTGCAGAGCTAGGACCCCTCAATCTGGCCTTTCTGGGGGTTCAGGGTGCTTGGATCCCAGCCTAGGATCCCCTGAAACCCCACCACCCAGCTTCCCAAAATGAACTGACTCCACTCCCCCGTTCCCTTTTGTCTAGCTTTTGTCTAGCTACCAGCCAGAGGTGAGACCTCCCCTCCCCCAGGCCAGGTTCATGTTACAGCTGCATACCTGTCTCTGCCTACCAAGCACACAGACAGTCCCTATTCCATCACAAAATCCATGGTACGCCCAAATCTTGAATACTGCGTACAGATGTGTCCCCCTCATCTCAAAAAAAATATTCTAGCACTAGAAAAGGTTCAGAGAGGGCAACTAAAATGATTAGAGGTTAGGAACGGGTCCCATATGAGGAGAGATTAAAGAGACTAGGACTTTTCATCTTGGAAAAGAGGTATGGCTACACTTACGGTTTGCAGCGCTGGTAGTTTGCAGCGCTGGTCATCCAGCTGTGTAGGAGCAGCGCTGGTGTGTGGCCACACTCACAGCTACCAGCGCTGGTGTATGGCCACATTTGGAGCATTTGCAGCGCTGTTGGGAGTGCTGCATTATGGGCAGCTATCCCAGCATTCAAGTGCACCAACGTGCTTTTCAAAAGAGGGGGGTGGAGGGTGGTGTACTGTGACAGGGAGCGGGGAAGATAGAGAGTGGATTTTTGGAGCCAACACTGTGTGTTAGCTTCCTGATTGGAAAAATCACAAAATGTTCATGAGCCCTTAGTCTTAACTCTAATTGCAAACAGCCTGCCTCCAACACGGACTGCCCCCTGTTTCACTCACTCCCTGTGGTGTACTGTGACAGGGAGCGGGGAAGAGAGAGATTGGAAAAATCACAAAATGTTTGTGAACCCTAACAGCCTGCATCCAACACTGTTTCCCCTGCCTCTCATTTGATCGTTCACAGCCAGGTACAGATAGCTCCTGTTTGCTGTGATCAGTGTTTGTTTTTATAGATAAGCAGTTCAAACGGAGCTCCGATCGGCTCCGTTCTGTTTCATTCACTCTCCCTGCCTGCCTCTCATTTGATTGTTTACAGCCAGGTACAGAACGGAGCTCCGATCGGAGCTCGTTCACAACAAAACAAAGAGAGGCTGAATAACAAAACAAAGAGAGTAATTTATAAAAGCATTCTGGGATACACCTTATTCCCTGGAGGCCAATCACAGCGCTGGTGTGTGGCCACACTTGATGACCAGCGCTGCAGCACCAGCGCTGGAATCCTTATTCCCCATGCTGAGTGAGGTGTACGGCCAGCGCTGCAGCCAGGGAGTTGCAGCGCTGGAAGTGCCCTGCAGGTGTGGACAGTTACTAATTGCAGCGCTGGTGGAGG
Organism: Mauremys reevesii; assembly: GCF_016161935.1. Lineage (NCBI taxonomy): Eukaryota > Metazoa > Chordata > Testudines > Geoemydidae > Mauremys > Mauremys reevesii. The sequence continues at coordinate 20,919,069 of NC_052644.1, forward strand.
CTTTCCAGCGCTGCAAATCGCCAGTGTAGCCATACCCTAAGGAGGGATATGACAGAGGTCTATAAAATCATGAGTGATGTGGAGAAAGTGAATAAGGAAAAGTGATTTACTTGTTCCCATAGCACAAGAACTAGGCATCACCAAATGAAATTAATGGGCAGCAGGTTTAAAACAAAAAAAAGGAAGTTCTTCTTCACACCCGCAGAGACCCTGCCCCGAGCTGGAGGAGACACTGTCAGGGCTTGGCTACACTTACAATTTGCAGCGCTGGGAGTTACAGCGCTGGTCATGCAGCTGTGTAGGGCCAGCGCTGGAGTGTGGCCACACTGACAGCTACCAGCGCTGCAGTGTGGCCACACTTGCAGCACTTTCCAGCGCTGTATTGAGAGGTGCATTGTGGGCAGCTATCCCACAGAGCACCTCGTCCCATTTTGGCGCTGAGTATTGTGGGAAGGGGAAGGAAGTGTGCGGGTCATTCCGCTTCCTGTTTGCCAGCGCCCCGTGGTGCATCGCTTCACATCCCAGCATTCACTCTTTCCGGCAGCGTTTGGCGCCATTGTGAGTGTCTTTCTGTTACTCTCTGTGTGAATCGCGATTTCTGTGGCAAATGGAGCCCAATCTGCTGAGGACTGTGCTGATGAGTGTCACCAGCACAACACGTTTGGCAGTCGAGCTATTCCTTCAGCTCCAAAGTGACAGTGAGGAGTCCGACGATGATATCAATATGGATTTGCCTGCCGCGTGTGACACTACAGTGCTTGTGGCATTCACGGAAATGCTCAGCACCATTGAACGCTGCTTTTGGGCTCGGGAAACAAGCACTGAGTGGTGGGATCACATCGTCATGGAAGTCTGGGATGACGAGCAGTGGCTGCAGAACTTTCGTATGAGAAAAGCCACTTTCATGGGACTGTGTGCTGAGCTCGCCCCCACTCTGCGGCGCAAGGACACAAGATTGAGAGCTGCCCTGATGGTGGAAAAGCGGGTGGCTATTGCAATCTGGAAGCTGGCAACTCCAGACAGCTACCGGTCGGTCGGGAACCAGTTTGGTGTGGGAAAGTCGACCGTGGGAATCGTTTTGATGCAAGTTTGCAAGGCAATTAATCGCATCCTGCTAAGAAAGACCGTGACTCTGGGGAGCGTGCAGGACATTGTGGATGGCTTTGCACAAATGGGTTTCCCTAACTGTGGCGGGGCGATTGTTGGGACGCATTTTCCTATTCTGCCCCCCCCCCAACCTGGCATCAGAGTACGTTAATCATAAGGGGTATTTCTCTATGGTTCTCCAGGCGCTTGTGGATCACCGCGGGCGTTTCATTGACATTTACACAGGCTGGCCTGGAAAGGTGCATGATGCACGCATCTTTCGGAACAGTGGTCTGTTCAGGAAGATGCAGGCAGGGACTTTTTTCCCAGACAGGAAGATCACAGTAGGGGATGTCGAAATGCCCACTGTGATCCTTGGAGACCCAGCACCGTTACTGCCTTGGCTCATGAAACCCTATACAGGGAAGCTTGACAGGAGCAAGGACCGGTTCAACTACAGGCTGAGCCGGTGCAGAATGACTGTGGAGTGTGCTTTGGGCGTTTAAAGCTCGCTGGAGATGTTTGTATGGGAAGCTAGACTTGGGGGAAAGCAGCATCCCCGCGGTTATAAGCGCTTGCTGTACCCTCCATAATATTTGTGAAGGGAAGGGTGAAACATTCAGTGAGGCATGGACCACTGAGGTTCAAGTCCTGGAGGCTGAATATGCACAGCCAGAGAGCAGGGCTAATAGAGAGGCCCAGCACAGGGCTACAAGGATTAGGGATGCCTTGAGGGAAGAATTTGAGGCTGAAAGCCAACAGTAATGTTTGCTGCCTTGCATGGGAGTGAATTGCACTGCTTACACTGTTATTCTATTATCCATAATAATAATATGATTTGCAGTGCCTCTTTCTTTACTGGGCTAAGGTATCTTTCACTATCTGCTATAATAAAGACTGTTTTCAAAGCCAAGAATTGTTTTATTGAAAAGAAAAAAACTTCCTTGACAGACAGACAGACACACAACATTTCATGAACACAAGAGGGCAGGGGTGTGGGTTGGTGAACTGTACAGTCACAAGTTTGCATATGCCCTGTCTGGATTGCTGTTTAATGAATCCTGCACTTCAGGGTTCATATACTGCATGGTGATGGGGGTTGAATGCAGAGGGTAAGGGTGGTGGTAGGTATCAGGGCTGGTTGGGGAACGTACAGGTGTTGGAGGCAGCTGGTGGTGGTAAGAACCTGGATGCTGGGGAAAGGTGGTTTGAGCTGACATTGGGGCACAAGGCACAAAGGACGGGGCGGGTGGGGGAGTAGCACGGTAGTGCTCTGCTTGCATGGCAACGAGTGACTCTATAGACTCCGCTTGGTGCTCCAGGATGCTTAGCAGCCGCTCCGTGCTTTTCCTCTTGGCCACTGCATTTCTCTTGCGGGTCCTGCTTTCTTTCTCTTGCCACTCCTTCAAGTCTTTACTCTCTCGAGCAGACTGATTAAGAACAGTTTTCAGCATGTCCTCTTTGCTCTTTCGGGGATTTTTTCTCAAATTTTGAAGCCTCTGTGATGTTGAACATCTGGGCAGTCCAGTAGTCAAGGTCACTGTAGAAACAGAAATGACAACATTTAACACGGGCAGCATTGTATCCACTATCTCCAGACATGAATTGTTACACTGAGGGAGTTCTCACTTTAGCATTCTTTTCCCCACACGCATAACACAACAGAAGCCACGAAATGGTGAGTGAGGAGTGCTTACTTATATAGGGAGAAGTGGGGCTTGAGTGATAGAGGGGAGCTGGTTGCTTCGGGTAATCTGGAGTGCTAGAGGGGTTGAGTGAAGATGCAGATGCAGGGGTGATCTTATCTCCCTATCTCTTCACTAAAGAGTCTCCCAACATTTTTCACAGGACTTAATCCTGGAAGATGTTTCCCTACTGCGAGTCACTAGGGAACAGCGGGGGGCTCTTTTAGAGCAATGTGGATTCCGCCCGGGACCCTATGCGGCGTGCCTGTGTTCAGAAATGGTCCCCCCACCACTGGCAGAAGAGTGGCGCGGACGCGTCACCGTCACTGGGACAAGGGACACAGTGGCTCTGCCTATAAACCTGCGCAGGCATATTGCCCACGCTCTGGATGAAGCTTTTGCTGAGATAACTGAAGCAGATTACCGCGACGTGATAGACCACATCAACAGGCTATTCCACATCTAGAGGCTGGCATGCATGCATCCATAACCCCCCTTCCTCTCCAGAAACATTTCACCCAGAAAATAAAAGCCGCTTACCGGTAACCCGCTCCCCTTGTCCTTCTGCAACTGCTGGCTGCTGCGATTGGGTACTTTCCTCCTGGCTTGAGAAGAGCTCCTGGCTGCATGCCTCCAGGGAATCTGCGGTTTCTTCCCCCATCCCAGGAGCTTCACTCGCGGTTTCCTCTCCCCCCCCCGCCGCCTCCTCCGCCTCCTCCTCCTGTCCCCCAGCCTGCTCAGAAGTGTCCATCGTTATCCTGGGATTGGCAGTGGGGTCACCCCCAAGTATCTCGTCCATCTCCCTGTAAAAACGGCAGGTCGTGGGAGCAGCTCCGGATCGTCGATTCCCCTCTCGGGCTTTGTAATAGGCACTCCGCAGCTCTTTAACTTTCACCCTGCATTGTAGTGCGTCCCGATCATGGCCCCGATCCAGCATGGCCCTTGATATCTGCTCAAAGATATCGTAATTCCTACGGCCGGAGCGCAGCTGTGCCTGAACAGATGCCTCACCCCAAACACTGATGAGGTCCTGCAATTCACCAGTGCTCCATGCTGGGGCTCGTTTGCCGCGTGGAGGCATGGTTACCTGTAACTGATTAACTGATTGCACTCCACACCTGGCTGCAGCAAACAGGAAGGAGATTTTTAAATTTCCTGGGGCATTTAAAGGGCGGGTCACCTGAGGCAAGAGCAGTAGAGTGCAAACTGATGTGCAGAGTGGCTGAACAGGAATTCTGGGATAACTCCTTATTCCCTGGAGGACAGGTAAAGCGCTGGTGAGTGTCCACACCTGCTGAGCAGCGCTGTATCACCAGCGCTGCACTCCTTATACCCCTGCCGGGATGGGTTTTCAGCCAGCGCTGCAACCAGGGAGTTGCAGCGCTGGTTGTGCCCTGCAAGTGTGGATGGGGTGTTGTTGCAGCGCTGGAAAGCCTCCACCAGCGCTGCAACTTGTAAGTGTAGCCAAGTGGTTATGTGGCCAGGCCCCTAGAGAGGGACGTGTCACAGGCTTGTTTATATAGACATCCCTTCTCCCCTCAAATCCCCGTCCTCTCTGCCCCTGTCCTGTCCCCACTCAACCCCCGCTCCCTGCATGAACCTCCACCCATCTCCCCCTCATCCCTGTCCCCCCCAACCCCACACTGCGCTCTCCCATCTCCCCTCCAACACCTGCCCCCTTTCTGTCTCCCCTCAAATTCCTGTCCCCACTCGATCCCTGATCTCAGCCCATCTCCCCTCTAATGCCCCCCGCTCCACCCTCGGCCTGTCCCCCCAAACTCCAGTCCCGGCTGCTCTTTGCAGAGGGTCTCACAGGCCCAGAGCCCTCAGGGGGTTGGAAACTCTCTCCCTCACCAGCGTTACACAGGCTGGGGGCCAGGGCTCGTTTCAAACCGAGCCCCTGGTTCTACTCGGCTCCTGGGCAACCCCCAGCAGCAGCCACTCACAGGCAAAGCTTTTGGGTTAACCCCCCAGACAAGGAATCAAACCCGGCCTGTCTATTGAAACGGGCTGAGTGACTGCGGCCAACAGCCGGAGTCAGCCCGGCTCCAAGTCTCAATCCTTCGGGAGTCACCAGAGCAGAGCCACTTGTGTCCAGACCAGCTGGGCTGTGGGGGGAGGAACCGGTTCATTTCACTCTCCGGTGGGACAGGCAGGGTGGCCGCTGACCCTGCTCCTAGTATAAGCGGGGGAAGGGTCCTGCTATTGTGGGAAACTTTCCTGGCTTATACCTGCCCCGGTGGGATTGGCTAGTGAAAGGATCTGAGTCCTCGCTCCCACTCCCTTTACCCAGGGGCCTGCCTGACCCCGAGGGCTCCCCTTCCTCCCTCCCGTGCAGCAGAGTCGTCGTAACCCCGGCAAGGCTGGGCCCAGGATCCCTGGGGGCTCGACCCCCAGTGTTGTCATGGTCACTTAGGACAGGGGCGAGGGTGTCCCCACTCCGGGGCTCTCTCTTTGCACCGGGTGCTTCCCGGACCCACTGATCAGTACATAGAGTTCAGGGCACGTACAATTTATTGAACAGCAACTGATAAACAAATAAGGAAAAGATGGGGAAGGTGAAAGTAAACAAGTCACCCCACCCTGTGGGCACAGGGACACCACAAACAGCCGCCTCTGCACGGGAAAGGAAGTTCACAGCCTCTTCCTCAAACGTTACACGTCTCTTTCCCAGGCCCTCGTCCAGGGCCGCCCAGAGGGGGGGTAAAGGGGGCAATTTGCCCCGGGCTCCGCAGGGGCCCCCAAGAGAACAGCTGAGGCTCCCGCCTCCGCCCCCTCCTGGAGCCTCAGCGCATCAAGTGGCATCCTCAGATCAGCGCCGCAGCGTGTCTCCGGCGGGGCCCCTGAGCCCCACCCCGTTCAGAGCCGCGTGGGGAGGGGGCGGGGCTGGGAGCTCCGGGCTGAGCTCAGCTCCCTCCGCTCGGCGTGGAGCTCCCAGCCCCGCCCCCTCCCCACGTGGCTCTGAGCGGGGCGGGGCTCAGCCCCCCCCCCCCAGGACACGCTGCAGCTGTCAGGTGAGGCGCTGATGCTCCAGGTAAGGAGGGAGCCGGGGGTAAGAGGCTGGGGGGGGTGGGTAAGGGGCAGGGAGTCCCGGGGACAGTCAGGGCATAGGGAGGGGGCAGGGAAGGGGGGGGTTGGATTGTGGGTATTCCGGGGGGGGAGTGGATAGGGGTTGGGGCAGACAGGGAGCAGGGGTGGGGTCCGAGGGTTGGGGGTCTGTAGTGGGGTGGCTACTCGCTCCTGCCCTTTGGGGCTTTAAAACAGCCCTGGGAAGGGGCTTTAGGCTGTGCTGATTGGGGGAAGTGGTTGCAGCTGGGGCCACGCCCCAAACTGAGCAACAGGGCCTTATAAGAAGGCCAGGGGCGCCAGAAGAAAAACAGTCTCTCTCTGTATTGGGGGGGAGGGGTACACGCACACACGCACGCGTGGCTGGGGAAAGGCTGAGGAGCTGGGGAGCTCCAGCCTAGCTCTAGGCCATGAGGTACTGGGGGTTGCAAGGGGCAACCCAGGGGTAGGCAAAGGCAGCAGGTCCAAACCCCTTTGCCTGTGGTGAGTAGGCTGATACTGCAGTCTGCCCTAGGGTGTGAGGCTAGACAATGACTGGCAGTAGCCAATACTGAGGCAAAGTGGGGATAGTGGGGTGGGGGGTTCCCCTGGGAGGGGGAGACCCAGTTGAAGGGGCACCGAGGTCCTGGGAGGGACACGGGGGCCAGTAGCTGGAAGGCGGATCACCAGCCTGCAGAGGGCGCTCCGGACGCTGGACTGAGCTAATTCCCAAGGACAACCAGCAGGAGGCGCCGCAGGGGTGAGTCCGACCTGGTTACAGCGTCTCTGGGGGACGGTGAGGGGACAAGGAGCAGGATGGGTCAGGGATTCTGAGGGAGGCAGTCAGGAGCAGGAAGTGGATGGGGGTTGGATAGGGGGTAGGGCCAGGCTGTTTGGGAGGCACAGCCTTCTGCACCCTAAAGCTCATTCAGCAGTTTGAGGCTTGCAGAAGAGCCAAGCTGTTAGCTTTTCCATTAGAGCAACCATCCATTTCACTTCTCAAATGCCAAATTATAGTCTATATGTAATTTCAGTGCCATAGGGAGATTCATGTCAGGGGAGGGTAGCTTCATTTAAAATTAGCCACTGGGGGGAGGGATCACATGAGAAGAGCAATATCCTTCCCAACCCTACCAAGGGAGACCCCTCTCCCCTGCATTCCCTGAGGCTTCAGAGGGGTTAATTCAGAGGTACTCAAACCTTTGTCCTGGTGACCCTTTCACATAGTAAATCTCTGAGTGCAACCCGCACCCCGCCCCCCATAAATTGAAAACACTTTTTTATATATTTAACAGTATTATAAATGCTGGAGGCAAAGCGGGGTTTGAGGTGGAGGCTGACAGCTCACGACCCCCAGTAATAACCTTGTGACCCCCTGAGGGGTCCTGACCTCCAGTTTGAGAACCCCTGGATTAATTTAATTTTAGCACCCTGTGTCCATTCACATGCATGTGCTATTTTGAGCATTTCAGTTTGGACAACATAGGCTCATCCCAGATTCTGGAACAAGCTCAAATGCTCAGTTCGTGGAGTATGTACATAGTCTATACTAAAGACAAACCCACAGTAACTGTCTCCCATTTGTGAGGGATCACATGGAGCCATTCTCTAGGAAACAGATAAATACATGGAGATTAAGTCCATTAATGGCTGTTAGCCAGGATGGGTAAGGAATGGTGTCCCTAGCCTCTGTTTCTCAGGCTCAGGTGTTTGGTTACAAGCTGAGGTGGTTCAAAAGTTTTGGATTTTTTTTTAAGCAGAATTTTTTTATTGTTTCTTTAAACAATCAAACACAGCAAGCAGCAGATATTTGGCCACATACTTCTGAAACCTCAAACCATGTTCAGGTTTTGGCAGACTAATTTCAGCTTTTCAATCAAAAAAACCACAACAACTTTTGAAGGAAAGCAGACGTTGTCCATGATTTTTTTTTCTGCTTTTTAAAACCCCCTAGTTTTCGATCCAGAAAAAGTTTTGATGGAAAATATTTGTCCAACCCTTTTAATGAGCTTTAGTGCCTTTTAGCACTAGCTGATGCTGAGAACCAGTGATACCTTGTAAAGAAGTTTTCTCAAAACTGGGTTTGTGCCAAAATGCGGAAGGTTTATTTTTCCCAGGGGCGCCCGTGGGGGGGAGCAAGTGGGGCAATTTGCCGTGGGCCCCGCAAGGGCCCCCACAAGAATATAGCATTCCACTTTTTTTTATAGAAGGGGCCCCCAAAATTTCTTTGCCCCAGGCCCCCTGAATTCTCTGGGCGGCCCTGAGTCAGGTGTCCATCCCCACTATCCTGGACTACTTATGGTCCCTTAAGGAGCAGAACCTGTCAGTCTCGTCTATACGAGTGCATCTTGCAGCCATTTCCGCCTTCCATCCGGGCGAGGCGGGCAGTACAGTCTTCTCTCACCACATGGTTTCCAGGTTTCGTAGAGGCTTGGAACGACTGTACCCTCAAGTCAGGAGACCTACCCCTACCTGGGACCTGAACCTCATGTTGGCTAAGCTCATGGGTCCCCCCTTTGAGCCTTTGGCTACCTGCTACTTGCTGTACCGCTCCTGGAAGACGGCCTTTCTTGTTGCTATTACATCGGCGAGACGAGTTTCGGAACTTCACGCTTTCACTGCAGATCCCCCTTATACTGTCTTCCATAAGGACAAGGTACAGCTCCGACCACACCCGGCATTCCTCCCTAAAGTGGTTTCTTCGTTCCACGTCAATCAAGACGTTTTCCTCCCTGTTTTCTTCCCAAAACCGCACTCATCGCGTCGGGAACAACAATTACACACGTTGGATGTCCGTAGGACTCTCGCATTTTATATTGAGAGAACCAAGCCCTTCAGGCGGTCTCCTCAACTCTTTGCGCTGACCGAATGAAGGGTATGCCGGTCTCCTCCCAGTGAATTTCTTCTTGGGTGACATCATGTATCTGGGCATGCTATGACTTGGCGCATGTTCCCGCAGGACATCTCACTGCCCATTCTACTCGGGCTCAAGCCTCCTCTGCCGCCTTCCTGGCCCATGTGCCCATCCAGGAAATTTGTAGGGTGGATACCTGGTCTTCCATCCACACCTTTGCATCACATTACACATTGGTTCAACAATCTGGAGACGATGCTGCCTTTGGCTCAGCGGTCTTACACTCCGCGACGTCTCACTCCGACCCCACCGCCTAGGTAAGGCTTGGGAATCACCTAATTGGAATTGATATGAGCAAGCACTCGAAGAAGAAAAGACGGTTACTCACCGTTGTAACTGTTGTTCTTCGAGATGTGTTGCTCATATCCATTCCAAACCCGCCCCCCTTCCCCACTGTCGGAGTAGCCGGCAAGAAGGAACTGAGGAGCGGATGGGTCGGCAGGGGTATATATTCGGCACCATAGCGGCACCACTCCAGGGGGCGCCCAGCCGACCCATCGAGTGTTGCTAGGGTAAAAGTCTTCCGACAAACGTGCACGCGGCGCGCGCACACCTAATTGGAATGGATAGGAGCAACACATCTCGAAGAACAACAGTTACAAAGGTGAGTAACCGTCTTTTCTCGTGACGCTGCCTGAACTTCTCACTCACCTTCATTGGCTGAACCCACCACGAGGGGACATTTGGAGGCTCCGGTATCACAGCCACCCCCTGGGGTGGGGAGATTGGGGGGCAGGGGAGCAGGAAGCTCTGGGGGTTTGTAAAATAGAAACACAGGGCGGGGGAGGTCTAGGGAAAACGGGGGCAGAAAAGGGGCTGGGGGACCCCGCTGCAGAGAGAGGAGGGGGACAGACGCCTGGGGGGGCAGTAAGGGCCGTTATTCCAGCGCCAGGGTCAGATGCAGCGTCCCCGCTCCCCACTGACAGCCCCAGGCAGAGACCAGCCCAGCTGGGGCAGCGAGTGGGACCCCGACACCCACCAGGGGCTGCTCTGTGGGGAGCCTGATACGCCCAGCGCTGGGGCAGCTCCTCTAGCTGGTGCCACAGTGACTGGTGCCCGCGGGGCCAGAGGTCAGGGTTCAATCCTGGGGTGCAGCACTTGGGTTGGGAACACTCTGGGGGGCAGGATTCTCTGAGGCAGGGGTGTTTAGGGGCAGGGAATTTGTGCTGGCATCTCAGCCCCCCATGGGGAAGCGGCTCTTCTCTGTACGGCCGGATCCAGGCTCCTGGGGGTGCAGAGAGACAGCATGTTAGAGGGGCTGGTGTCGCCCTGGGCCCAGCCCCTGGAGGGAGCAAGGAGCATGGGGGGGGGGTCATCTCACCTAGGTGCTCCCCTCAGGTGGCTGTAATAGGCCTCAGACAGGATCAGCCCCAGGACAAACAGGACCATGGCGCTCAGCACCAGGCGGGCGATGTTGGTGTAGGTGAAATCCGGGTGCCCTGGGGGGGCTGCTGTGGGGGGAAGGGGAGAGACACGCGGGGGCTCGGATGGGGAAATCAGCAGCTGGCGCTGCCCGAAAAGCAGAGCCCCCACCCCCAGTCCCCCATCTGGCAGGTCTGGCCCAGCTCCCCCCAGGGCTCTCCCAGGTGCTGCGGCTCTGGGGCCTCCCCGGGGCATAGGAATTTGGGGGAGATGGTTGGGAGATGTCTGGGCCTAACCGGATAATGTCAGTGAAGCCAAACAGCAAGAATTAAGATGTTTGTACACTAATGTGAGGAGCCTAGGTAACAAAATGGAGGAACTAGAGTAATTGGTGCAGGAAGTGAACCCGGATATTATAAGCGATAACAGAAACATGGTGGAGCAGTAGTCATGACTGGAGTACAGGTATTGAAGGGTCTGTGCTGTTTAGGAAAGACAGAAATAAAGGCAAAGGTGGTGGAGTAGCGTTGTATTTCAATGATGAGGTTAACTGTAAAGAAATAAGAAGTGATGGAATGGATAAGACAGAGTCTGTTGGGACAAAAATCACATTGGGAAAGAAAGCTACTAGAGCCTCCCCTGAGATAGTGCTTGGGGTGTGCTACAGACCGCCGGGATCTAATTTGGATATGGATAGAGACCTCTTTAATGTTTTTAATGAAGTAAACACTAATGGGAATTGTGTGATCATGGGAGATATATATATAGACTGGAGGACAAATGCTAGTAATAATAATAGGGCTCAGATTTTTCTGGATGTGATAGCTGATGGATTCCTTCACCAAGTAGTTGAAGAACCAACAAGAGGGGATGCCATTTTAGATTTGGTTTTGGTGAGTAGTGAGGACCTCATAAACTGGGATTGTTTAGCCTGCAGAAGAGAAGAATGAGGGGGGATTTAATAGCTGCTTTCAACAACCTGAAAGGGGGTTCCAAAGAGGATGGATCTAGACTGTTCTCAGTGGTAGAAGATGACAGAACAAGGAGTAATGGTCTCAAGTTGCAGAGGGGGAGGTTTAGGTTGGACATTAGGAAATCTTTTTCACTAGTAGGGTGGTGAAGAACTGGAATGGGTTACCTAGGGAGGTGGTGGAATCTCCTTCCTTAGAGGTTTTTACGGTCAGGCTTGACAAAGCCCTGGCTGGGATGATTTAGTTGGGTTTGTTCCTGCTTTGAGCAGGAGGTTGGACTAGATACCTCCTGAGGTCCCTTCCAACCCTGAGATACTATGATTCTATGAAATGGTTGTAGGGGACCGCTAAACACTGAGGATGGAATGGAGCTAAAGGATAATCTAAGGACGGCCCAATATCTAGACAATTCTTTGCCTCAGCACGAACCGCACGCCCGGGCGCAGCCCCTGACACCGGACGGACACAGATCTCCCCAGGGAGACCCCCCCCCCGCTGGGGTGGAAGGAGGGCTTGGGCAGAGTGGTCTCTGGGAGCAGAAGGAGATAGGCAGTGAGATGCAGAGCCTGGGCGGGGAGGGGCCGACACGGTGACCCAGCCACCGGCCCCCACCCAGCACAGCTCCCCATTGAGTGCTGGGCCTCCAGGGGAGTGGGGAGGGCCGGCTGGGCAGCCTCTAGGCCCCAAAAGCTCTGTGTGTCCCCCGAGATGGGGCCCTGGAGCCAGGGATCCCCCAACTCTCAGACTGAAATCTCCAGTGCCGCTGCTCCCCTCAGTGACTCCATCCCCCATGGGCGGTGGGTGGACCCCCCTTTCTGGGAGGCTGGCCCTGCAGGCCCCCCCCCCCCCCACACACACACACACTGCACAAGGCCCCGCTTCGAGTGGCAGGAGCCCTGAGTGCCCCTCGCCACCCCCTCCCCCGTCCAGAGAACCCCCGGGCTGGCCGGAACCCCGAGACAGCCCCCCACCCCCCCCGCCCGAGGACCCCCGGCACAGCCCCAGTCCCGGGTCAGCCGCAGACAGACATCTGACCTGAGCCCCAGCCATGCCGGCCGACTGAGCCCAGCCCCAGCCTGGCCAGCCCCAGTCACGCCAGCTGGCCCGAACGACCCCAGTCCCCGGCTGACCAACGCTAGCCCCCGGCCGGCTGGCCAGCCCCAGCCCAGTCCCGAGTCAGCCACAGCCGCCCAACCAACCCGAGCCCCCGTCATGCCATGCCAAGCAGCCCCAGCGGCGCCAGCCAGCCCGGGTGACCCCAGCCCCAGGCCCCGGCCAGCTGGCCAACCACAGCCCAGCGTCCCTCGGCAGCGGCTCCAGCCAGGGAAGCCAGAGCTTTCCCTGGACTATTACACCCCCCACCCACGTCGTCCCCGCTCCCCGGCCGGGCGTCCCCTCTGCTGGAACCAGGGCTTAGGGCACAGCCTGGCTGGGAGCGTCCTAGCAGCATGGAACCCCCCACGAGGGTCTGGCTGGGAGCCGGGCCGTGGAGCCGGGCCCCTCACCTGCTACCTCCAGCTGCACGGGGTCGCTGGGCAGCGAGGAGATGAAGGGCTCTGACCAGGGCTGGTATCTGCAGCTGTAGCTCCCTCCGTGATGCCGGCCCACACTGGGGATGCGGAACTCGGACACGTTCCCAGAAGTGTCCATGTGTTGCTGCAGGTTCAGGTCTCCAGCCTTGTGCAGGAAGAACCTCACGTCCCGGCGCTGCCCCTCACACCGGATGGTGATGTTTGCCCCTGGGGCCATGACCCCAGTGGGGCTCAGAGAGATGGAGGGTCTGGGTAAGCTGGGATCTGCGCACAGGAGACAGACCGTGAGAGCCAGACCCGGGCACCCACCCAGCCCCAGCCTCCTCGCCCAGCTCCAGCCACGGACAGATCCAGGGCCCCCAGGGAAGAGACTCTCCCAGATCCCAGAGTTTCGCCCACCCAGAATCCCTGCCCTCTGAGCGGAGCTCCCAGCCCCACAGACACTGAGCCGCAGCTCCCTAATGCTTGAGGCCCTCATATGGCCGTGTGTGGCCCCTGCCTCATTCACTGCATCCAGCCCCCCGAGCACAGAGCGACTCACGGGCTGGTCTCTGGTGCCTGGCACCGCCCAGCACCACAGGCCCCGAGCCGCACACAAGAAGGGAGTCAGCCTCCCATTCTACAGAGCAGGAAACTGAGGCACAGACAGATTCACTTTCCTCACTGAGCTTCCAGGGGCAGGGACTCTCTCTTCACTCTGTGTTTAGGCAGCGCCTGGCACAATGGGGCCCTGATCATGGCGGGGGCCCTACATGGTCCCCCAACACAAGGGATCCAGCGCTACTGAGGCCAGTGTTTGCAGAGGTCTCCACTAACTGTGGGTGTCTCGGTTTGTGGGTGTTCAGCCTGAGATCCCTGAACATTGAGGCCCCCCCACCATGAAGGACACTTTTGGAAACCAAGACGTGCTCCCATCACACAGAGTCTGTGGCTGCTCCAGGAGCTGGGCCACATCTCCTGGGTCCCAGCCCAGCGCCGTGTCCACCAAACCACTGATTCTCCTGCAGCCCCTGCGTCATTCAGCCCCAGCCGGGGCAGTGCCTGGGGCGGGCGCTGGAGAACAGAGGAGTTGGGATCACGGGATTAAATAGCAACTCACGGTTCATACAAACTGGGGACAGCATTAAAGTAGCCTCCAGGGCTGCTGCTCCCCCCGGCTGGGGAACCCCCCAGTGACTCCGTCCCCGCTCCCCAGCCGGGCGTCCCCTCTGCGGGGTCAGGGCTTAGGGCACAGCCTGGCTCTGAGTGTCCTAGCAGCTTGGAGCCTCCCGCGAGGGTCTGGCTGGGAGTGGGGAAGCCAAGCCGGGCCCCTCACCTGCTACCACCAGCTGCACGGGGTCGCTGGGCTGCGAAGAGACGAAGGGCTCTGACAGGGGCCGGTAGCTGCAGCTGTAGTTCCCTCCGTGCTGCCGGCCCACGCTGGAGATGCGGAACTCGGCCCCAGCCCCAGCAGGGTCCATGTGTCGCTGCGGGTTCAGGTCTCCAGCCTTGTGCACGAAGAACCTCACGTCCCGGCGCTGCCCCTGACACCGGATGGTGACGTCTGCCCCTGAGGCGATGACCCCAGTGGGGCTCAGGGAGTTGGAGGGTCTGGGTAAGCTGGGATCTGCACACAGGAGACAAACACTGAGAGCCAGACCCAGGCACCCACCCAGCCCCGGCCACCCCAGCCGGCCCCAGCCACGGGCAGATCCAGGGGCCCCTGGGGCAGAGATTCTCTCCCATATCCCAGAGTTTGCCCCACCCAGAATCCCGGCCCTGCGAGCTGGGCTCCCAGCCCCACAGACACGGAGCCACCGCTCCCTACTGCTTGGGACCCTCATATGGCCGTGTGTGGCCCCTGCCTCATTCACTGCATCCAGCCCCCCGAGCACACAGCGACTCACGGGCTGGTCTCTGGTGCCCGGCACCGCCCAGCACCACAGGCCCCAAGCCGCACACAAGAAGGGAGTCAGCCTCCCATTCTATAGAGTGGAAAACTGAGGCACAGACAGATTCACTTTCCTCACTGAGCTCCCAGGGGCAGGGACTCTCTCTTCACGGGATTAAATAGCAACTCACGGTTCATACAAACTGGGGACAGTGTTAAAGTAGCCTCCAGGGCTGCTGGGGAACACCCCAGTGACTCCGTCCCCGTTCCCCAGCCGGGCATCCCCTCTGCGGGGTCAGGGCTCAGGGCACAGCCTGGCTCTGAGTGTCCCATTGCCACCGAGTCCCCGTGAGGGTCTGGCTGGGGGTGGGGCTGGGAACGGGGACACCGAGCCGGGCCCCTCACCTCTCACCAGCAGCTCCACGGGGTCGCTGGGGTCTGACATCGTGAACGGCTCCGATCTGTTGCGATAGGAGCAGTTGTAAATCCCACCGTCCTCCCGGCTCACGTTGCTGATGGGAAACACAGCCTGTGAGTTCGCATCCACACTTCCGTTATGGCGTCCATCTTTATTCAGCACGAACCGCATGCCCTGGTGCTGCCCCTTACACAAAATGGTGACGGATCCCCCCAAGGAAACCCCCTCGCTGGGGATCCCAGAGATGGTGGGTTTGGGGTAGCTGGACTCTGCAGTGGAAAGCAGACAGGCCATGAGACGCAGACCCAAGGCGGGGAGGGGCCGACACGATGACCCAGGCACCGGCCCCTCCCCAGAACAGCTCCCGACTGAGTACTGGGTTTCCAGGGGAGTGGGGAGGGGCCGGCTGAGCAGCCCCTGGGCCCCTAGCTCTCTGGGTGTCCCCCGAGATGGGGAGTGTCCCCCTGGGAAAGGCCCCCTGCTCCGCAGCTCCCCTGGGGACAGGGATCCCCCCTCCCTCAATCTCCAGTGTCTGCTGCTCCCCCCAGTGACTCCATCCCCCATGGGTGGTGGGTGGACCCCCCTTTCCGGGAGGCTGGCCCTGCAGCCCCACCACACACACACACATTGCACAAGGCCCCGCTTCTAGTGGCAGGAGCCCCAAGTGCCCCTCGCCACCCCCTCCCCTGGCCGGAGAGACCCCAGTTAGCCAGAACCGCACGACAGCCTCCCACCCCCATCGCCAGAGGACCCCCGGTCAGCCCCAGCCAGCCAACCGACTCCAGTTCCAGCCGTGCGATGCTGAGCAGCTCCAGCTACGTTTGCCGGCCCGGGTGACCACACCCCTGTGCTAGGCCAGAGCAGCCCCAGCCCCCGGCCTTCCTCTGCCCCAAATCTACAGGGGCTGCTTCTCCCCCCTGGCTGGGGAACCCCCAAGTGACTCCATCCCCGCTCACTGGCCAGGGCTCCCCTCTGCTGGGCCCAGGGATCAGGGCAAAGCCTGGCTCTGAGCATCCCATCGGTGCATCCCACTCCCCCCTACCGCCGCCCCAACGTCCCAATTCAGTCCATCCATCTTTCGGCCTCTCTAGGAGTCTGTCCCCTACCAGGGTGGGCACTGACTGCCCGTGGGGCTCGGGGGCAGGGGGTTCACCCAAACATAGCTCAGGGCCCAGCTGCATGAGAGATCACCTGCAACCACCACCCCCGGCCTGACGTCAGCCTGGGAGCCTGAGCCATGGGCCCGATGCAGCTCTGCCCCCCGTCCCAGGGTTGGAAATAGAGTCTCTGACTGGCAGGAAACTCACAAGACCCACCGTTCCCCAGGCCTTGGTGGGGAGGCTGTGAGTGCAGGGGAGGGATCTGTTGGGGGTGGATCTGGGGGCAGGGGAGGATCTGGGGGGTTTCCCCCATGGCTGCACTAACCGTGAATGTTTTGGTTCCCAGAGGGGATCTAGAGTGGGGGGTTTTCTTGGGGTTTTTTGTAGTTTCCAGTGCATTGCATGGACAGGGGGAGGGACAGAGTGTCCCTGGGTGTTACTGGTTTAAGGAGGTGAGGGGAGAGGGAGTTTGTTCTTAAAGAGGACCGGAGAGAGACTCAAGACCCCGGCCGATGGCCTGGAGGATGGAAACCCCAGTGACTGGTGACCTGGTGACCCAGAGACCCGGCTCAGGAGTCACAGCTGGTTCTGGCCAGTGGGAGGACAATGGGCTGCAGAGAGAGGACCCCAGTGACCTGACCAGCCGGTTCCAGCCAGAGGGGCCAGAGGAGGGCTGAGAGGAGAGGAGACCCAGGCCACCCTGTTTACGACCCTGTTTACCTGGAGAGAAGACAATGGACAGAGGAGGCCTGGAGCTGGTGATATCAGATGCCCAGCTGGGAAGCAGGGGGGGTTCTGGGCTGGAGAGGTGGGGCAGGCAGAGCCCACCTGGCTGCAGGGGAGACTGGGATGTGCTGTGCTGAGGGAGGCCAGGCCTGAGGCCCTGAGAGTTACCTGTGCTGTGCTCAACTCTCAATAAACCCTCCTGTTTTATGCTGGCTGAGAGTCGCTCCGGGCTAGAAAGCAGGGTGGCATTATCCCCTTCGGGCGTGAGGAGGCCCGGGGGATCCAGAGCACGTGGGCTGAGACAGGGGCGCTAAGGCTCAGAGAGGTGCAGCTCCGGGAGGTCGAGGGGCCTGACCCCAAGAGAGAGAGGACCCCCGAGAAGGGCTGTCACACTGAAAGGGGCATCCCCCACGGACCGCACGGGGCCAAGAGTGGGCACAATCTGTGAGTCCATGACAGAAATAAATCCACATGCCGCCCCCAACCCCGATCCTCACAGCCGGGGGTGGGGAGTGGGAGAGGACACTGAACGAGGGGACAGTTCCCGTCTGCTTCATCAGACCCCACAAGCCTGATTCGGCTCCTAGTTATTCCCTAGCAGGGCCGGGACGGGTCTGAGCTCACAGGGGGAGTTTGGGTTGAGTTTGGGGGAAGGTTCAGGGATCAGTTCCTCTTTTCTCCACCCCATGCATCCCCTCCCCCATCCTTCATGTTATCGTCCTCCCCACAAACTGATACTCACCTCCCCACACCCCGCTGTGCCCGGCCAGCCAGCAGCCTGGAGAGGAGACGGCTTGTTAATAACCAGATCCCAGGGCAACTGGATCCTACACCCTAGTCTCAGACCCCCACCCCCAAACCATTTACCTGCATGGACACATGCCCTAGACTCAGATTCTGCCACCCCCCACCCCCTATGGACACACGCCCTGGTCTCATATCCCACCCCCCATGGGCAGACGCCCTGGTCTCAGATCCCTCCTCCCCATGGCACACGCCCTGGTCTCAGATCCGACCCCCCATGGGCACACGCCCTGGTCTCAGATCCAACCCTCCATGGGCACATGCCCTGGTCTCATATCCCACCCCCCATGGGCACACGCCCTGCTCTCAGATCCCACCCCCCCTGGGCCCCCGCCCTGGTCTCAGATCCGACCCCCCATGGGCACACGCCCTGGTCTCAGATCCCACCCCCCATGGGCACACGCCCTGGTCTCAGATCCAACCCCCCATGGGCGCACGCCCTGGCTTTATTCAATACTCACCTAGGAGGAGGACGGTGAGAGCAGATGCCATGATGAGGGCAGCGAGGGGCCCCTCAGCACTGCCACCAATACCCCAAAGCTCAACTCAACCAAGCCCCAAATGAGAAACTCAGCTGGTTGCTCCAGTTACAGGAAGTCGACGATCTGTTATCTCTTCCTGTGTCCATCACACATTGTCTCTAATCTGCAGGCGAAATCTAGAACAGCCAAAGCAAGCAGAGGTCCCTGCAAAACCCAGGAAACCCTGGGCCCCTCAGCCTGGCCACGCATCAGGCAACTCCCAGCTTCTCTATGTCTCTGTGGGGACTCGGGAAAGGTCACTGCGATGCAGCAGTGAGTGGGGAGTATTGACCTGGGAATGTTGCAGCGGAGTTTTTACTGGGACTGTGTGTGCAATGGGAGACTTTCCTTGAGGGAAGATACCTGAGCACATAATATGAGAGCCCAGGATGGGAGGTTGGGGCCAGGTGACACCTTCTGCCCGGGAAACTGGACAAAGGCTGGAGGAGGAACCAGGAGGAGGGGGTGTGAGACAGCTGGACGGCGTTTCAGTTTGGAGCTGGCTGGGGAAATGGAGGGAACCCCAGGATTAATCCAGGCAATTACAGACCAGTAAGTCTTACGTCAGTACCGGGCAAATTAGTTGAAACAATAGTAAAGAATAAAATTGTCAGACACATAGAAGAACATAAATTGTTGGGCAAAAGTCAACATGGTTTCTGTAAAGGGAAATTGTGTTTTACTAATCTATTGGAGTTCTTTGAAGGGATCAACAAACATGTGGACAAGGGGGATCCAGTGGACATAGTATACTTAGATTTCCAAAAAGCCTTTGACAAGGTCCCTCACCAAAGGCTCTTACATAAATTAAGTTGTCATGGGATAAGAGGGAAGGTCCTTTCATGGATTGAGAATTGGTTAAAAGACGGGACAAAGGGAAGGAATAAATGGTAAATTCTCAGAATGGAGAGGGGCAACTAGTGGTGTTCCCCAAGGGTCAGTCCTAGGACCAATCCTATTCAACTTATTGATAAATGATCTGGAGAAAGGGGTAAACAGGGAGGTGGCAAAGTTTGCAGATGATACTAAACTGCTTAAGATAGTTAAGACCAAAGCAGCGTGTGAAGAACTTCAAAAAGATCTCACAAAACTAAGTGATTGAGCAACAAAATGGCAAATGAAATTTAATGTGGATGAATGTAAGGTAATGCACATTGGAAAAAATAACCCCAACTATACATACAATATGATGGGGGCTAATTTAGCTACAACGAGTCAGGAAAAAGATCTTGGAGTCATCGTGGATAATTCTCTGAAGACGTCCATGCAGTGTGCAGAGGTGGTCAAAAAAGCAAACAGGATGTTAGGAATCATTAAAAAGGGGATAGAGAATAAGACAGAGAATATCTTATTGCCCTTATATAAATCCATGGTACGCCCACATCTTGAATACTGCGTACAGATGTGGCCCCCTCATCTCAAAAAAAGATATTCTAGCACTAGAAAAGGTTCAGAGAGGGCAACTGAAATGATTAGGGGTTAGGAACGGGTGTGGGTCCTATATGAGGAGAGATTAAAGAGACTAGGACTTTTCAGCTTCGAAAAGAGAAGAATAAGGGGGAATATGATAGAGGTCTATAAAATCATGAGTGATGTAGAGAAAGTGAATAAGGAAAAGTGATTTACTTGTTCCCATAGCACAAGAACTAGGGGCCACCAAATGAAATTAATGGGCAGCAGGTTTAAAACAAAAAAAAGGAAGTTCTTCACACCCGCAGAGACCCTGCCCCGAGCTGGAGGAGACGCTGTCAGTGATTATGTGGCCAGGCCCCTAGAGAGGGACGTGCCACAGGCTTGTTTATATAGACATCCCATCTCCCCTCAAATCCCCATCCTCTCTGCCCCTGTCCTGTCCCCACTCAACCCCCGCTCCCTGCACAAACCTCCGCCCATGTCCCCCTCATCCCTCTCCCCCCCAACCCCACACTGCGCTCTCCCATCTCCCCTCCAACACCTACCCCCTTTCTGTCTCCACTCAGTCCCTGATCCCAGCCCATCTCCCCTCTAATCCCCCCCGCCCCACCCTCGGCCTGTCCCCCCAAACTCCAGTCTCGGCTGCTCTTTGCAGAGGGTCTCACAGGCCCAGAGCCCTCAGGGGGTTGGAAACTCTCTCCCTCGCCAGCGTTACACAGGCTGGGGGCCGGGACTCGTTTCAAACCGAGCCCCTGGTTCTACTCGGCTCCCGGGCAAACCCCCAGCAGCAGCCACTCACAGGCAAAGCTTTCGGGTTACACCCCCAGACAAGGAATCACACCCGGCCTGTCTATTGAAACGGGGGCTGAGCAACCGCGGCCAACAACCGGAGTCAGCCCGGCTCCAAGTCTCGCTCATTCCGGAGTCACCGGAGCAGAGCTGCTTGTGTCCAGACCAGCTGGACTGTGGGAGGAGGAACCGGTTCATTTCACTCTCCGGACGGACGGGCAGGGCGGCTGCTGACCCTGCTCCTAGTGTAAGTGGGGGAAAGGTCCTGCTATTGTCGGAAACTTTCCTGGTTTATACCCGCCCCGGTGGGATTGGCTAGTGAAAGGATCTGACTCCTCGCTCCCACTTCCTTTATCCAGAGTCCTGCCCGACCTCGAGGGCTCCCCTTCCTCCCTCCCGTGCGGCAGAGTCCTCGTAACCCCGGCCAGGCTGGGCCCTGGATCCCTGGGGGCTCGACCTCCAGTCTTGACATGGTCACTTAGGACAGGGGTGAGGGTGTCCCCACTCCGGGGCTCTCTCTTTGCGCCGGCTGCTTCCCTGACCCACTGATCAGTACATAGAGTTCAGAGCACGTACAATTTATTAAACAGCAACTCATAAACAAATAAGGAAAAGATGGGGAAGGTGAAAGTAAACAAGTCACCCGCCCTGTGGGCACAGGGACACCACAAACAGCCGCCTCTGCAAGGGAAAGGAAGTTCACAGCCTCTTCCTCAAACGTTCCACGTCTCTCCCAGGCCCTGGTCACGCCGCGGTGATACCACAGGATGACAATCTGTACCACAAAGTAGCACTGAGGAGCTCCAGTATTCACCACTACGATAGAATTATGATCGGTTGGGTACAAAGTTGCCTTGGGAGGCATCATTTTTAAAAGCCTTGATCTCTTGAACATTCATGTCCCGATGCATTGTATGTGCTGTCTTTGTGTGGGACGTTCTGAAGCATTGCTGTGTGTGCTACTGAAATACGTTGTGAGGTTGGGAGATGCCCACAGCCAACCTTTCAACTGCAACAAAGGACCAGCCAGACACTGTTAATGGCTCATCAACACCCATCAAGGAAAGAATCCACTATCCCAGGGACTGAGCACAATGGAGATTGCTGGACCAATGGCGACTGCCTGGTCCCTGTCACAGCAAAGATCTTTCCAGCAAACTGGAAGAAAATACAAATGAGGGGAAGGGACATAATCCCTGGGCTTCTCTTCCCCAGAACTCAACACCTGGAGGAACATCTGGAGGACAAAGACTTGAACTGGGGAAGGGTGGTCCCAGGCTGGAATGGAGGCCATTCTGTGTATTGAGGATCTGTAACCTGCTTGTACCATCTGTCGGGGGAGACACTGCCTGATTCAAATCCTGTTTCGTTTGTAGAAATTAGACTGTGAATATATTTTTATTTCTTAAGTCGCCAACTCTGATCTCTGCACCTGCTCCTTATAACCACTTAAAATCTCTCCTTCTGCACTTAATAAATCTGTTTTATATTTGACCTAAAACAGTGTGTTTTGGTTGAAGTGCTGGGAAATTTCAGCTCAGTTTACAAAGGCTAGTGCGTGTCCTCGCCACACTGAGGGAGGGGGGGACTTAATGAACTGACACTGGATTGGCTTCTGATAGCTGCAGGATGGTATCGGTCTGGGGTGCAAGGCTGGGAAGCTGGGGGTAATTGGCTGGAGCTCCCTATTGCTGGTACCTGAGTGGCTGGGAGATCATTCATGTAACACAGCTGGGTGGGTCCCTGCCTGTGGCTGGCTGTGTGAGTGCAGAGCCTCAGAGGTTCATAGCTTGACATCAGCATCACAGTGTCAGAGGCAGCCCAGGATAGTGGCTTTGGAGGGCTCAGCGGTCCCACAATCCAGGTTTCACCCCGGGGACCCCGTCACACACAGCTCAGACACTTGCTCTGGCGGGGGCCACACGCCCTCAGGCGGTAGGTGGCAGGACCTTCTTCCCAGTGTCCCCCCCCCCCACCCCCGTCTGTGTTATGATCCCCCTCCGAGTCCGGCCTGCAGGGCCTCTTGGCTGGGGGTTCTCTCTGTGCTGGCCAAAAGTCCCTCCCACAAATTTGGGGCTATTAACTCCTGCTTCCAGCTTCTGTTTTCACCCAGCGTGATGTCAACAGTCCTGGGGCTGTAGCCAGGAGGCTTTTTTGGTCAGACCAACCCAGCGTCTGTGGCTGGTTCTCTCGCCCGGGTTACAACGTTCAGTGTCGTCCCCAATTTCCCCTGGTTCTCGGGGCCCTGGCACAGCTGGGGAACTTGCCCATGAGCTCGCAGCCGGGCCGCTTCACAGGCTCAACAACCACAACAGTGCGAACGACCCCCAGCTTCCTTGTAGGGCCCGGAGCTCTCCCCTAGGGTGCCCGTGTCCCAATGGCTGCAGCTGCTTGAGGCCCGAGTGCGAGGGGAATGAGGAACTGCGCCGGGGGCTGCAGCCCCAGGAAGCCTGTGATGCCCTCGGCCCCTTCCTTCCCCATCAGATGGTTTCTCTGTAATCTCCAGCCCAAATCTACCATGGTCAGAGCAAAGCCAGCTCCCTGCAACGCCCAGCAACCCACATCCCCTCCTGCAGCTGCCTGGTCCCTCTCTGGCCTCAGTATGTTGTGAAAGGGACACTGGGGGAGGGGGAGCCGACCTGCCCCCCAGAAAGGGGAGGGGACAAGATCACGGGGACAGAGCTCAAGAGAAACTGCCCCTCCCTCCCCGGCAGATTCCCCAACTGATTTGCCTCTCACTCCCCTGATGTTCACCCATTGGACCCCTCAGCCCCCCATTTTGCCCCCTTTGCCTGCATCCCCTCCCCCATTCATGTGCCCCCCAACCCCACCCCCATCCTGTTAGGTGTAAGAAGTATCAACGGTTTAATATGTTCAATTAGTTGCTCAATAAGGTTGTTGCTGGCTCAAAGAGCCCAAGGCGGAGCAACAGCGGGGTTCGTTGCCCGGTGTGCGTCGCACTAATTATCACACCAGGGTGGAGAAGCAAAACCAGGTTTATTTGTGCACAAAGAAAGGTGCCAGGGAGAACAGCCTTCTCAAATCCTGCACGCCCGCTCACAGGCGGGGTCCCAACATTTATACCCCCCTTGTTTGTGTGAGCCTTTTGTTCGGTTTTCCCCCTCACCCCTCCCTTCCCAGCAACAGCTACATTAGGCATTACATTTCAGCGTGTTAGAAAAGTTCTCATCCACAGGCTTATCTTCTGGCCTTCACAGAACAAACGCATACAAATTTTCCTTCCCCCTCTCCCCCTCCTCCCCGCCGCTTCTGCTATTCCAAACTCCTACATTTGCAAGCGGAGATTGCTGACAGCTACACATTTTGCTTGCAGTCTGTTAGCATCTTAGGCTGGTTAAAGTTCACAGCATGTAAGAACTTTGGTTCACTTCAGGCCCAAAGTCACAACTTTGGTTTACTCAGGCCTAGTGGCACCAACAATTCCCCCCTTTGAGAATACTCAACAAACTTTTGGCGAGTTTTCTCAAACTTTAAAAACAAAAAAACAATGAAGCTTTACAGATATATGTACAACTGCTCTTTTGAGCTTAGTTACCCCCAACCCAGGAATGAATGCATGGACAAAAGAGTGGAATGTTCATTTAACAACTAAGGGATTGGGGCACTGACTATAAATCAGGTAGGTATACCAAGTGGTTTAATTTTCCCAGATGTCTCGGTGAATAATTCAGTCCCATATGCATGCTCCCCATGGACCCAGCAGGATTCGGTATGTGGGAGCCCACACCCACCCTAACCGGTCCATATGCTTGGAAGGAGCACTCTGAATGTCCCCACTTCCATCCAGAAAGTGTCCAAGTATGTCTTCATGACCACAGATCAGATGGTACTCCTGATGTATCTGTAAGGGCAGTGGGCCAAGTCTGGTCTAGATCCCACTGCAATACCTTCCCAGCCTCAGTGATATTCAATACCATCTCTGTCAGTAACTTCTGGGTCATAGAACTAAGGGCTGAAATGACATGTAACTCCAGCCTGTACTTAAAATAGCTGAGTTTCAAGAATAAGGCTAGTAGCCTTTTCTAGTTGGCCCAATTTCTGATCATGTTCTTTGCTTTTAGATATTGGCTCTAGCCCACAGGGATCTGCTCAATTCTCTTTCTTTCCAGAGGAAATAACCCAGGCCTTCTGTTGTGCTAATCTAATGGCATCCCCTTGTGAGCAATCTGGGTATGTAGAAGTGATTTGAAAACTTGATAAGGGCAATGTCATTTAAAATCCAATTAGGAGGGCAATACATACTGAAGGATTTATCCAAAACACAGGGCACAGCCTGTAGATTAAACCCCAAAAGTCAATTAATACCACATTCCCAATCATGGGTCCCATAAATTTCTTCCTTGCCAGTGTACAATTCTTTGTTTCTTCACCAGGGTCAGTTCTCAATGTCCTTTTAGTCAGGAATTCCTGGACTTTGGCAATGTCAGTGGAGTGAGTGTTTCTTCTTCTTTCCCAAAACAATTGTGGTTTAGCATCCTACAGGGGAGAGGTTTCCAGCACTTATCACCCTGTAATAGCTTTGCTTTTTCTAGAAAAGTCTAAAGGCACAGTTGGTCTGTCAGTGGACAAGGGAGAGGTTGTCCAGAAGCTGTCCAAAAGCACAGTAGAACTAGAAGAAAGAATAGGCTAATCATCAATAGGAAAATTCTTCTGATGTGGAGGGGTCTTTTTGCAGTGAGAATCCTGGGTCCAAGCAGTCAGTCTTTGGCACTTCACAGCAGTGTTGGTAGACAGGAGGACTTGGAAAGGGCCTTTCCAGCGTGGAGCCAAGGCAGTCTTTCGTTGATGGATCTTTATGTAGACCCAGTCTTCTGGTTCCTAGGAGTGGTAGGGCTGCTAGGATTTTTGGGTTGTTTCTTCTTCACCTGTGAGAAAAAAAAACCTAACACATTGCATTAGTGTCTTTGCAGATTTTACAAATTTTATAGTTGCATGGGCAAATTGAAGTCCCCCCTTTTTCTGGTTTTTAGCCAAGTAATGGTTCTTATACTTATTAGTGCCAAAGGAAGGGCATCTGGCCACTTTAAGTTTGTCTCAGCACAAATCTTGGCCAGTTCATTTTTAGCATGTTAACTATTCTTTTTTTTTTCTCAGTTAATTTATTCTTTTTCCTTTTCCCATTTTTTTCTTTAACCTATAAAGGAAACTTTTACTTATACACCTTTTGTTAACAATAAACACATACACAGTACATTAGTCTTATTTAATGTATGCCACATATACCCTTTCACTAAAATAACCTTATTACAGAGCTTTAGAACAACAGGCCAGGACAAGCACACCCACTTTGATGAGTTCACTTAATACAACCTCTAGTCCAATAGCTTTCCACCATCCCCAGCCCTCTGGCTAGAAGTCTGAGGTAGCCAGAAGGATCCCATGTACAATATGGGGAGTGGGTTAACTTTCCATGTCCTTAATTTTAAAGACTGTTAGTATGAAAATTTTTATAACAATTCTTAATTAAAAGATTTGGCTAATAAAGTTTCTTTCTCTTACTTAGGAAAATGTATTAAGACTTTAGTATATCACATTTTTCTGATATATCCAAACACTTTGTATTCTAAATTGAACAAAACAAGTATCTGCATTTCAATTTAACACTGCCACTTGATTTTAAATTAGACCATCCCATAAAAATATTAGACACAACAATTCTGGCCACTTGAGACAGACACCACAAGACAGAACACAGAACACAAAACATAATTGTTACTCTGTCAGTAAATGCATGGTATGTTGAATGCTGTTCAGCTGGCATTAGTTTTCTTTGATTATCTGAAAGACAAAGCAAAAGTCTATCCCTTCTGGGCAGTCAATTATTACTTAAAATATACGAATACTCTTGTTAATTCAGGAGAATTACCCCATATTTTCTTTGCCTGAATTTATTTACAAACATTTCAAAGACACCAAAAACTTTTCTCTTTAGCATTTTTACAAAGTACAACTGCTGTTCCCTCCAGCAACTAAAGAGTTAACTTTTCACTTTCCCTTAAAAATCACATGCTCTTCCCTTAAATCACTTGCTTTTTCCTTCAGCAGCCACTTACCAATTCAAATCATCATTTCAAATATTCTCCTGAGTATTTGAAATTTTCATGCTTATACTCACTTACTCCTTCTCACTACACCCTCAAAAGTTTCCAACCTGTTTTCCCATCTCTCTGTTGCCTGCCTGCCTGGGCCCGATCCTGCTTTTTCCGCTGAATCGCCCCTATTCTGGACACAAACTTATTTCATTACCAGTTTAGCTAGGAGGGTGGGCTTCACAGCTAGCCCCCACCCTTCTGGTCTTTTCCCTAAAACATTTTACTCCCAAAACTACTCAAGTTCTCCCTAGTAAGGCTTGTCACCTGGCAAAAATACACAGCCATTGGATAAAGGCTATTTACTTAACACACAATCCAAACTCCTAAAGGGGGTCTACCCAGAGACCCACCCATTTGTCTGCTGACACTTAAACAGAAAAGAAAATTACACAGAGAGCAGAGAAAATTACAGTCTAAGCCAGATTTTTCCACTTCTAGTACATTGTCCGTCACGGGGGGGGGCGGCGGGACAGAAGGATCTCAATACAACCTCAGAGCTTCATCGCACACATGGCTTCCACCCTGAGGAATTACGAACGAGAAGTTCAGTTCCGCCCACACCCCCAACGCCCAAATAAACAGAGCAGAAAAACCAACAGTAACCGGTTAAACAAAACAGAGCTAAAACTAGATAGTGCACCAAAACCAGATAGTGTTTCCTTATTCTATTAGGGCTCACCTTTAACCATACAATCCTTATCATATAATACCAAACAATACCAAACAAAGCAAACATAAAATAACAAGGGTAAAACAGATGGTGTAAATTCTACAGGGCTCCCCAATTCTCTATTGCTCACCAAACTGTGACAAATTTCTGTTACCAATTATCCCTTATGTCAGGTGATCAAACTGACATTGCAGGACTGCGGGGGGGGGGTAGATAGAGAAATCACACCATATATCCAAATTTTAAAGCTTCATTAAAAATAATAAAACAACAATGGAGAGTATTGGGAACACTCCCACATCACTCAGGAAAAATATGAATGCCCCAAGCCTTAAGCCACTTTAATACTTACACATATCCAGACTGGCATGTCTGTGTATAATGTTCAGAGAAGGGAAATAGGTGGACGGGAGATTATCCTGTATACAGCTTGTCCAGCATTTCCAACATGCTTCCACTCTTGGGATGGCTGTTCTTTTACACCCTGGAATCTCCTGCGGCGTCTCTTTCAGAGATTCCAGTTCAGGTCAGCTGCCTGTCCGGCTTCAGGGTTGCAAAAACTGTTGGATCTCACTGAACCGTTAAGCTTTGCAAATGCAATCTCAGTTTTGTAACTTATACTGCTTTTTGTGTGCCTCTCTTTATTTTCCACAACCAGCTGGGGCTGAAAGCAATTTTACTTATCATAGTCTGTGTGCTGGCTCTTGACCTTGTATGCAGAGCAGCTCTCTCTCTTTATCTCTGGGGTTAGCCGAGTTTCAAATTAACCCGTTCCTAGACAAATTGCTCACACTGTGTCAGAGGCTTTTCTTTGTGATTAAAAGCTCCTCTGAGATATATGATCTTATCTAGATTGAAGATACCTTCTAATGGGCACTGTTTAGATGGATTTTTACACATGTGAAGATTCCAATTCTCTAAATACCTGCAGGTTTTAGGACCATAATGTACGTACATGTACTATGCTGGGGTACCCTTAGGGGGTGAGGTAGAATTTTTAGACTGTCCCTTTACCCACTTTCCACATGCACACACAGAGAGGGTACCCTGTCCGCACTAGCGGCTCATAAACTAAGAATCTCTCCCTACAGAACATTCACACAGGGGAGACTAACGAGGATGACTGACTTTCCTACATCCCCTTTCAGCAAAGAGCGCCGGCTAGTCTCTGGGAGACACAGCGCCGTATACTCTAATTGCATTCAATGAGATGATCAGACTGTCAGTAGCCCACACGGAAAGGAAGTGGGGGGGAGGGAAGATGGGTTCACACATTCCTAGACCCAGGCAGCTTCCTCGCCGGACGATGCCAGGCTGAGTCAGCCCACCGTGGGTCGGATCTCCTAAAGATCCACTAGTTACTGGGCTTGCGTTAGACTACTCCTGATCATTAGCAATCGCTTCACAGAGTAATCTGGGCGTCTTCCAGCAACGAACACTCACACAGATATACACACACCCACACACCAAGGCCATTGTTTCCTATTGCCACGATGCATCTTATCTTGCTGCACAGTCAATAAATTCAAATGGCATGAGCCCAGCAGAGACAGATATTCTCACAGACAGTTCTCCTCCCAGTGCAGCTCTGGGGCATATGATGAGGGATTTTTACAAGAGCTCTACATACAAACAGCTTCAGAAGCTACCCATTCACTGACAAAACAGAAATAATTGAAGGATCATGTTGTAATTAAGTGATCCTTCCGGTGGCCACCTTTCCTGGCTCTCTAGCTGATACTGAGGCCAGTCTACTGTACAAAATCTTTTCAGTTCACTTTTAGTCATTGGATCTGATTCAAACACTCTCCAATTCATCAGAATGCATTCTAAGGGTGTACACCATACACTGCCTGTACTCTGTTCCTGCCCCATACCATGGGAAGACACTGGGCGTCCCCAGGTCTTAACAGGCAAACAAAAGGTTATCAGCACTGGACTGTTCCTACCTTACCACAGGACCGGTTCCTCACCGTCGCCCGCAGCTGCTTCTCCACTATCTGAGTGCGTTGCACCGTTGTGTCCTCCAAGGTCAGCCTGACGCGTCTCTGCCAAGGCCCCCGGTAAAGGCACCGGTGCGCGCTGGGCATTGGCTGTGACCTTCGTCCACTGGCCATTGGAGGAGTCCGGGCAAGGCACAATTTTGCCTCGAGCCCACCCAGGGACGCCAAAACTGTTGCCGGCTCAAAGAGCCCAAGGCGGAGCAACAGCGGGATTCGTTGCAAAGGCCGTCGCACTAATTATCACACCAGGGTGGAGAAGCAAAACCAGGTTTATTTGTGCACAAAGAAAGGTGCCAGGGAGAACAGCCTTCTCAAATCCTGCACGCCCGCTCACAGGCGGGGTCCCAACATTTATACCCCCCTTGTTTGTGTGAGCCTTTTGTTCGGTTTTCCCCCTCACCCCTCCCTTCCCAGCAACAGCTACATTAGGCATTACATTTCAGCGTGTTAGAAAAGTTCTCATCCACAGGCTTATCTTCTGGCCTTCACAGAACAAACGCATACAAATTTTCCTTCCCCCTCTCCCCCTCCTCCCCGCCGCTTCTGCTATTCCAAACTCCTACATTTGCAAGCGGAGATTGTTGACAGCTACACATTTTGCTTGCAGTCTGTTAGCATCTTAGGCTGGTTAAAGTTCACAGCATGTAAGAACTTTGGTTCACTTCAGGCCCAAAGTCACAACTTTGGTTTACTCAGGCCTAGTGGCACCAACAAGGTGTTTATGAAGTAAATCACTGGCTTTAAAATAAGATCCAATATGGAGCAGATGAACTATTGACCCCTGGACTCCATCTCTGAGAGGGGACTTGTTTACCATCAGGGGACAGGCTCAAACCGGTCAAAACCGGTTTTTCCCGCCAAAACCAGCCCTCAGCGTTCCATCTCCTCAGCACTTTTCCCGCCACAAAAGCTTTATAAGGACGTGTTCAGCCCCGGCACGGGGCCGTCCCCCCCAGCGACGGCCCGTCCACGGTCGGGTCTTCGCAGAGGGTTTATGGGCCTGAGCTTTAAGCTCCCAAAGCCAGTCACTGTTTCATTGTATTAATTAAGTTTGCATTTCCCCCTCTTCCTCCCAGTTTTTCTGTACCTGTACCCTGACTACACTGACCTTTGTTTGTGCCACACCACCTTGTCTCCTCTTTATTTGATTTACACCACACAAGGAGGGAGGCTAAATCCACTGGTGATGAGAGACAGGAGGGAGTCGAGTTTGTATCTTCTGAGAAAAGGGGATTTCCTTTCCTATTTCTCCCCTACCATTTCTAAGTTTTCCTTTTGAAGCGTTGCCTTATTCCCCTTGAGGGAACAGTCCCATGTCCCTTCATGTCCCCGGCTGTCCCCGTCCCCCCATTCTGTAGTTCCCTCATGTCCCCGGCTGTCCCCCACCATTCTGTAGTTCTCTCACGTCCCCCCATCAGGTCCCTCTCCCCGCAATTCTGCCCTGTCCCTTCACCCTCCGTTGTGCCTCTCATCCTATCCCCTGTTCTGACCCCCCATCCCCCGTCCTCTCATGCCAGCCCCTGACCGCCCCCTTGTAGGGAAGGGACCCCTGGCTGCCCACAGTTAACATGGCCACCCCTGCAGCCCGGCCCCTCGCTGACCCCTGGTTAAGATGGCCAGACTGTCGGGGTGGAGCCCCGCCCCCCCGGCTTCTCTGACCCTAGCCTGACCTGCAGCCTGTGCCCCCCAACTCCCATCTCTTGAGCCTGCCCCATAGTCATGGGGGGGTCATTGCCTCCCCCCACATCCCTCCCCCCGGCTGGTGCAGCCTCAACAATCCTGCCCTGCCCCAGGTTGCTGTGTGGGGGGATCTATGTGGGAAAGACCCCCCCAGCCTGCTCCCCCCTCATGCTCACCCCCATCAGCCCATCTCCCCCAAAGCCCCATCTTCCACCTGGCCTGTCCCCATCAGGGAGAGAGGCTGAGGGGATGTGGGGGCAGTGGGAGGTAGGGAAGGAAAATGTGGGGGGAGGGGAAGGGGGGCTGATACTGAGGGGAGGCAGGGGCAGGACAGTGACCGGGGATGGGAGGATTTGGGGTCCCCCCCATGTGTGTGTAGATAAATCTCTGCATTAAGCATCTTCGCATAACTTTCCTACGACTTTGTATTGTGCCTCTTCATATAACCTTATACGAGGTTTATCCCTGTGTGACCCCTGTTTTCATACAACTTCGTATCAAGTCCTTTGAAATGGGAACTTTCTATCAAATCCTTATATAGAGACTTTGTATTGAGCCGCAGTATAATGTTATAGCCCCTAAGGATAGGTCAGGTAGAAGAAAAATGTCTTTTCGCTAGTAGAATAAGATCTCCCCGCCTTTTAATCAATTGCAGTTACGGGGAGCTTGTGTGTGTGTGTGAGTATGCGTGTAATATAGATCAGATGCATATGACACAGTGTTGATTGATGCCTGTATTACCAGTAAATGTGGCGCTTTGCCTTATCTCCCCTGAAAAGATCCTGTGCAGGACTTTAAGTACAACATGTGTTTCAGGCTGAACCTGTCCCCTGACCATTCAGGTGCCCCCATCCCCTCTCTCTCCCCGTCCTGCCTGGCTCAGCAGGGGTTTTGGTGGGAAACAATCCTGCCCCCTCACCTCAGACCCACTGGGGGGGGGCTATGTGGCAAAGTGGGGTAGCAGAAAAGGGGGGTCAGGAGAGGGCACTGGGGGGCTGTGAATGTGGTGGGAAGGAGTATTTAGAGGGGTGGAGAGGAGGAAGAGAGGAGGGGAAGGTGAGGCATGGAGGGCCATTATGGGGCAGGGAATGTGGGGCAGAGCGGTGTGTGGGGGCAGGAGACTGAGTGGCAAGAAAGTGGGGGATGCAGGACTGAGGGGGCAGGAGCAGGAGGGGGCAGTGAGAGGGGAAGTTGCCGAGGGGTTGCAATGGCAGCCCCCTCCTAGGCGGCACCGTCTGCCCCTCCCCCTCAGACACCCCAACAATCCTACCCTGCCAGCTCTGACCTTGGGGGAGCCTGTCTGCCCTCAAACGCCTGTCACCCATCCCGGCCCCCTCAACCCCCCTTCTGACAACCCCAACTTACTTCCCCCAAATGCCCAGAAGAGCCAGCGGCTAAATCACTCTGCACCCTGCTGTGTTCCTGGACACGCAATAAAGGGCCCAAGGTGCGAACACGCCCCAGCCCCTGCCCCACACTGAACAGGGTTAAACACAGGGTGAGGTCCAGAGCCCGTAGCCTGCTCAGCCCCACGGCAACCCCCCCCCTTGACCCCTGGGACCGGCTGTTACAGACACAGCAGAGCAGGAACCAGGGGAGCCGTGGCAGGCGCCGTGTGAAACGAGGGGTTTGTTCCAGCCCCGGACCCATTTGCTGGAGTGAGACTCTAGACGGAAAATCCTCCAGGTTTGGGTGTCTCCCCACTGGCCCCGGAGATGCTAGCAGCTGTGCTGGGGGCACAGAGGAGCCGGCAGAGCTGGGCTGGAGTCAGCGTCACCGTGGCTGCTGTTAAAGTCTGACACTGTTTCCTCCCGGGTTGGGGGTTCAGCCAGGGGAGGGGCGATGGCGTCAGGGTCCCTCTCTCCAGCTGCTCTGCTCAGGACGTCTCCGCGGAGCAGGGTGTGGATGGCTCAGGGGGCCCAGGAGATGGGGGGTGGCAGCCACAACAGTGAAGCGAGTCTCTTTCTTTAAGGCCCCCAAAGGGCGGTGGGCGGCACGACCCATCACCGCAATATTTTATCCACCAATGAGGCCTCATTTCCAACACTCCAATTTTGGATCACAGGTTTCTGCTCCCCCCCTTCTCCCGTGTCCCAGGTGGGCCCCAGCCCGGCCCGTGGGGTCTGTCCGGCGGCCGCTTGGGTTGGACTAATCCCGTCTTTCTGTCTCCCCGACTTTCCCCTCAACGTTCATTCATCCAGGTTCTCGTGACGCTGCCTGAACTTCTCACTCACCTTCATTGGCTGAACCCACCACGAGGGGACATTTGGAGGCTCCGGTATCACAGCCGCCCCCTGGGGTGGGGAGATTTGGGGGTCAGGGGAGCAGGAAGCTCTGGGGGTTTGTAAATCAGAAATACAGGGTGGGGGAGGTCTAGGGAAAAGGGGGGCAGAAAAGAGGCTGGGGGACCCC
The DNA here is from genome assembly GCF_016161935.1 of Mauremys reevesii. Classification (NCBI taxonomy): domain Eukaryota; kingdom Metazoa; phylum Chordata; order Testudines; family Geoemydidae; genus Mauremys; species Mauremys reevesii. The sequence goes on from NC_052644.1 coordinate 20,952,183, forward strand.
GCTGCAGAGAGAGGAGGGGGACAGACACCTGGTGGGGGCAGTAAGTACCATTATTCCAGCCCCAGGGTCAGACGCAGCGTCCCCGCTCCCCACTGACAGCCCCAGGCAGAGACCAGCCCAGCTGGGGCAGCGAATGGGACCCCGACACCCACCAGGGGCTGCTCTGTGGGGAGCCTGATGCGCCCAGTGCTGTGGCAGCTCATCTAGCTGGTGCCACAGTGACTGGTGCCCGTGGGGCCAGAGGTCGGGTTTCAATCCTGGGGTGCAGCAGTTGGGTCGGGAACACTCTGGGGGGTGGGATTCTCTGAGGCAGGGGTGTTTGGAGGCAGGGAATTTGTGCTGGCATCTCAGCCCCCCACGTGGAAGCAGCTCTTCTCTGTACGGCCGGATCCAGGCTCCTGGGGGTGCAGAGAGACAGCATGTTAGAGGGGCCGGTGTCGCCCTGGGCCCAGCCCCTGGAGGGAGCAAGGAGCATGGGGGGGGTCATCTCACCTCGGTGCTCCCCTCAGGTGGCTGTAATAGGTGTCAGACAGGATCAGCCCCAGGACAAACAGGACCATGGCGCTCAGCACCAGGCGAGCAATGATGGCGTAGGTGAAATCCGGGTGCCCTGGGGGGGCTGCTGTGGGGGGAAGGGGAGAGTCACTTGGGGGCTCGGACGGGGAAATCAGCAGCTGGCGCTGCCCCAGGAGCAGAGCTCCCACTCCCACACCTCCATCTGGCAGGTCTGGCCCAGCTCCCCCCAGGGCTCTCCCAGGTGCTGCGGCTCTGGTGCCTCCCCGGGGCATAGGAATTTGGGGGAGATGGTTGGGAGATGTCCAGGTAATCTCCACGCCAGAATTTAACATGGAGCGGGAAGAAAACAAAGTAAGAGAGGATACAGCCGTGGGCAGGAGAATGGACATAAGGAGGATGGGTAGTGTAGATACCAGTCTAATAGGTGATACTGGTGGTAGAATGTCTGGGCCTAACCGGATAATGTGAATGAAGCCAAACAGCAAGAATTAAGATGTTTGTACACTAATGTGAGGAGCCTAGGTAACAAAATGGAGGCACTAGAGTTATTGGTGCAGGAAGTGAACCCGGATATTATAGCGATAACAGAAACATGGTGGAATAGTAGTCATGACTGGAGCACAGGTATTGAAGGGTCTGTGCTGTTTAGGAAAGACAGAAATAAAGGCAAAGGTGGTGGAGTAGCGTTGTATATCTGTCATACGTCTCACCCCCACTTGGAGCTGTTGGGTTCCAATGTGGGGACCTGCCTTGGTTTCCCTCTAAACTAAAATCCTAGTTTAGATCTAGTAAAAGCTGCCACCAGTCAGTTTTTAAGTGTCCGACACACTCCCTGTTCCCCCAAAAACTTCCTGTAGCGAGTCGGTGTGGTTCCCCTCCGGTCCAGCAGAGGGAGCTCCTTGCCAGACGCCCAAGTGGGCTGAGACACCACTTCCTGTCCCGCCCCCCGGAAGTCAAGGGGCGGGACAGGAAGTATATAAGGAAGACGCCAGAGCTCAGTCAGGAGCCAGCAGCCGCCGGGAGCAGACGTGCCGGCGGGAGCTCCTGACCGGGAGCCTTCTAGGAACCAAGGCAGCTGCCCAGACTGGCCTCCGCTTCCCCGCGCCCACTACGAGGAGGAGGAGCCGCCCGAGCCGCCCCGTGACAGGTACTGGGACCACCCGCCGGACCGCCCCTGCGCCCCCCCCGAAGAGGAGCCGCCGGGGCTTCCCCGGCCCTGCTTCCCGGAGGAACCGCCGGAGCAGGCCTGGCCGGACTTTCTGGAGGCACTACCAGACCTCCCCCCAAGCCCAGACCCAGAGGAGCCGAGGACCTTTGGCTGGCCCGAACCGGATACAAGTGTGCAGGTAGGCCCCGAGGGGGATATGGAGTGTAGCCCGGGGATAGCCGACCCCTGTCAGGCTACGGACATTGAGGTGCCCATGTCGGTGTGTTTCGGTCAGGACCCCACCGACCAGCGGCCGTGAGAGCCGCTAATAGGGCCCCGGGCTGGAACACAGTGGAGTGGGCGGGCCTGTGTTCCCCCTGCCACCCCATTCACGGGTGGCAGTCTCCCCCTCACCCCAGCGCTCAGGCTTAGGCTTACCTGAACTACTGCTCAGCCCTGCCTAAGGGTCTGAGCCCTCTGTTTGTTGCTGCCCCGCCCTGAACTAGGGCCTGGGCTTATAAACTGAACTATTGCTCAGCCCTGCCGAAGGGTCTGAGCCCTCTGTTTGTTGTTGCCCAGCCCCTGCTCCAGAGGCCTGGGCCTATATTGACTCTGCTGTTGCCCAGCCCCTGCTCCAGAGGCCTGGGCCTATATTGACTTTGCTGTTGCCCAGCCCCTGCTCCAGAGGCCTGGGCCTATATTGACTTTGCTGTTGCCCAGCCCCTGCTCCAGAGGCCTGGGCCTATATTGACTTTGCTGTTGCCCAGCCCCTGCTCCAGAGGCCTGGGCCTATATTGACTTTGCTGCTCCCCAGCCCCTGCTCCAGAGGCCTGGGCTCATATTGACTTTGCTGCTGCCCAGCCCCTGCTCCAGAGGCCTGGGCCTATATTGACTTTGCTGCTGCCCAGCCCCTGCTCCAGAGGCCTGGGCTCATATTGACTTTGCTGTTGCCCAGCCCCTGCTCCAGAGGCCGGGGCTTACATTGCCCGTGCGATTGTCCAGCCCCTGCTAGAAGGGTCTGGGCCCAAGGACGGCTGTCCTGCTGCCCGCCCTGATCGAGGGTCGGGGCGTATACTTATTGACTGTGTGCCTTGAGGTCAGCCCCTGCCTGAGGGTCTGAACCCCTGCGACCTTCGCGAGACTGATTGCCGCCCGGCCCCTGCTCCAGAGGGCCCGAGGCGTAGGGTTGAGCTAACCCCGGACTCTTGTCGCCCACCTTTAGAGGGGACAAGGAGCGAGTCGGTGTGGTTCCCCTCCGGTCTGCAGGAGGGTTGAGCCCCGACTCGCCAGATTACACTTCCCCTGGGAACACAGATTCAAACACCTTGAATCTCACCAGAGAGAGCGAGAAACAGCCAAGTCCCCTCCCCCCTTCCCTCTCTCCAGCCTGCTCTGGAGCGATTACACCGAGTCAAATCCTTGACTCAACACAAAGAGGGACTCACCTCCCCCTCCCCTTCCCTTGAATCTCCACAAGAGAAGGAATTAACCAAGTCCTTAATAGAAAAGAATTTATTAAAGAATAAAAAAGAAAGTCACTGTCTCTGTGATACCAAGCTGGAACAATACACAGGGTCTAAACGTATCAATCTCTGGAGAGAATCCCCCCTCCCCCTTTCTTTCTCAGTGAAAGCAAAGTAACAGCAAACAGGAATAAAGAATTTCCTTTAGCAAACACACAATTGCAAATATAGAAAGCAACTCAAAAGACTAATCCGCCTTTCTAATTAATACTCACTATTAAATAGTAGGAACTACTCCAGGAGAACTTGGAGACATGACTGGCCTCTTTTAGATCCAAAGAGAGCTCTGAGCAAACAAGGAACACAGACGAAGGCTTCCCTCCACAGAGATTTGAAATTATCCTGTTCCTTGATTGGTCCTCTGGTCAGGTGTTTCTCAGGTTACTGAGCTTGTTAACCCTTTCCAGGGAAAAGAGACCTTAACCCTGATCTGTTTATTTATGACAATATCAATGATGAGGTTAACTGTAAAGAAATAAGAAGTGATGGAATGGATAAAACAGAGTCTGTCTGGGCGAAAATCACACTGGGAAAGAAAGCTACTAGAGCCTCCCCTGAGATAGTGCTTGGGGTGTGCTACAGACCGCCGGGATCCAATTTGGATATGGATAGAGACCTCTTTAATGTTTTTAATGAAGTAAACACTAATGGGAATTGTGTGGTCATGAGAGACTTTAACTTCCCAGATATAGACTGGAGGACAAGTGCTAGTAATAATAATAGGGCTCAGATTTTCCTGAATGCGATAGCTGATGGATTCCTTCACCAAGTAGTTGAAGAACCAACAAGAGGGGATGCCATTTTAGATTTGGTTTTGGTGAGTAGTGAGGACCTCATAGAAGAAATGGTTGTAGGGACAACCTTGGTTTGAGTGATCATGAGCTAATTCTGTTCAAACTAGATGGAAGGATAAACAAAAATAGATCTGGGACTAGGGTTTTTGATTTCAAAAGGGCTAACTTTAAAGAATTAAGGAAATTAGTTAGGGAAGTGGATTGGACTGAATTTTGCGAACAGGGGCTGCTAACAGGGAGTTTCGCAAGGGAGTTTAGAAGGGGAGTGGGAAGGGAGTGGGAGCCCCTCGCCAGCCCTAACCCCTTCCCCGTAGCCCCCCCATAAAACCTATAAACCGAACCACATTCCAAAACTACTTTCCATAAACCACCCTTTCACTAACTAGGAGACAATGCAGGCAGAACCCCAGCAGCAGAGTGGGGGCTATCCAGTTTATTGCACTGACTGTCGCATGTATGATTACCTGCCCTGTGGGCGGGTGGCGTATGTGTGCAGTCGGTACAAGGAGCTCCTGGCCCTCAGAGACCATGTACGGACTTTGGAGGCCAGGGTGGCGGAACTGGAGGAGCTGAGAGAGGCAGAGAGGTATGTTGATGAGGCTTTCCGGGACACTGTAGAATTGTCCCACCTCCACTTAGACAGCTCCTGTGCTGTTGAGGAGGAAGAAGGGCCCAGGGAAGTAGAGCAGTCAATGGGAGCAGAGGGAAACCTTCCCGTAGTTGGGACCCTCCTTCCAGATGGTGCTGGGGTTGCCTCTCGCACTGAGGTTGCCTCTCCGGGGGAGGGAACTCCAGTTTCTAGGAAAAGGCAGGTGTTAGTAATGGGAGATTCGATTATTAGAAATGTAGATAGCTGGGTCTGTGATGACCGGGAGAACCGTATGGTGACTTGCCTGCCTGGTGCGAAGGTTGCAGATCTCTCGAGGCATCTAGATAGACTTATGTGTAGTGCTGGGGAGGAGCCGGTAGTCGTGGTACATGTAGGTACCAATGACATAGGGAAGAGTAGGAGAGATGTCCTGGAAGCCAAATTTAGGCTGCTAGGGAAGAGACTGAAATCCAGGACCTCTATGGTGGCATTTTCAGAAATGCTCCCAGTCCCACACGCAGGGCCAGGTAGGCAGGCAGAGCTTCAGAGTCTCAATGCGTGGATGAGATGATGGTGTAGAGAGGAGGGGTTCACGTTCATTAGGAACTGGGGAAACTTCTGGGATGGGAGGAGCCTATACAGGAGAGATGGGCTCCACCTAAACCAAAGTGGAACCAGACTGCTGGCACTAAACATTAAAAAGGTTGTAGAGCAGTTTTTAAACTAGGAGATGGGGGAAAGCCGACTGCTGCAGAGGAGCGTGTGGATCGGACACAGACTTCTTTTAGGGGAGAGTCTGATGATAGAGAATCTCCAGGTTATAGTCAGGAGCAGAGGAATGAGAAGTATAATGTAAGGGCCGGATCAGATGATAAACAGTCACATAAAAAAGAATCTGGCACATCAGAAAAAGGCAGGCTAATAAACAGGGACAAGTTTTTAAAGTGCTTGTACACAAATGCCAGAAGTCTAAATAATAAGATGGGTGAACTAGAGTGCCTTGTGATAAAGGAGAATATAGATATAATAGGCATCACAGAAACCTGGTGGACTGAGACCAATCAATGGGACACAATCATTCCGGGGTACAAAATATATCGGAAGGACAGAACAGGCCGTGCAGGGGGAGGAGTGGCACTATATGTTAAAGAAAGTGTAGATTCAAATGAAGTAAAAATCTTAAGCGAATTCACAGGTTCCATAGAGTCTCTATGGATAGAAATTTCATGCTCTAGTAAAAATATAACAGTAGGGATCTATTATCGACCACCTGACCAGGACAGTAATAGTGATGATGAAATGCTAAGGGAAATTAGAGAGGCTATCAAAATTAAGAACCCAATAATAGTGGGGGATTTCAATTATCCCCATATTGACTGGGAACATTTCACTTCAGGACGAAATGCAGAGATAAAATTTCTCGATACTTTAAATGACTGCTTCATGGAGCAGCTGGTACGGGAACCCACAAGGGGAGAGGCGACTCTAGATTTAATCCTGAGTGGAGCGCAGGAGCTGGTCAAAGAGGTAACTATAGCAGGACCGCTTGGAAATAGTGACCATAATACAATAGCATTCAACATCCCTGTGGTGGGAAGAACATCTCAACTGCCCAACACTGTGGCCTTTAATTTCAAAAGGGGGAACTATACAAAAATGAGGGGGTTAGTTAGACAACAGTTAAAAGGTACAGTGACTAAAGTGAAATCCCTGCAAGTTGCGTGGGCCCTTTTTAAAGACACCATAATAGAGTCCCAACTTCAATGTATACCCCAAATTAAGAAAAACAGTAAAAGAACTAAAAAAGAGCCACCGTGGCTTAACAACCACGTAAAAGAAGCAGTGAGAGATAAAAAGACTTCCTTTAAAAAGTGGAAGTCAAATCCCAGTGAGGCAAATAGAAAGGAGCACAAACACTGCCAACTTAAGTGCAAGAGTGTAATAAGAAAAGCCAAAGAGGAGTTTGAAGAACAGCTAGCCATAAACTCCAAAGGTAATAACAAAATGTTTTTTAAGTACATTAGAAGCAGGAAGCCTGCTAAACAACCAGTGGGGCCCCTTGACGATGAAAATACAAAAGGAGTGCTTAAAGATGATAAAGTCATTGCGGAGAAACTAAATGGATTCTTTGCTTCAGTCTTCACGGCTGAGGATGTTAGGGAGATTCCCAAACCTGAGCTGGCTTTTGTAGGTGACAAATCTGAGGAACTGTCACAGATTGAAGTGTCACTAGAGGAGGTTTTGGAATTAATTGATAAACTCAACATTAACAAGTCACCGGGACCAGATGGCATTCACCCAAGAGTTCTGAAAGAACTCAAATGTGAAGTTGCGGAACTATTAACCAAGGTTTGTAACCTGTCCTTTAAATCGGCTTCGGTACCCAATGACTGGAAGTTAGCTAATGTAACGCCAATATTTAAAAAGGGCTCTAGGGGTGATCCTGGCAATTACAGACCGGTAAGTCTAACGTCGGTACCGGGCAAATTAGTTGAAACAATAGTAAAGAATAAAATTGTCAGACACATAGAAAAACATAAACTCTTGAGCAATAGTCAACATGGTTTCTGTAAAGGGAAATCGTGTCTTACTAATCTATTAGAGTTCTTTGAAGGGGTCAACAAACATGTGGACAAGGGGGATCCGGTGGACATAGTGTACTTAGATTTCCAGAAAGCCTTTGACAAGGTCCCTCACCAAAGGCTCTTACGTAAATTAAGCTGTCATGGGATAAAAGAAAAGGTCCTTTCATGGATTGAGAACTGGTTAAAGGACAGGGAACAAAGGGTAGGAATTAATGGTAAATTCTCAGAATGGAGAGGGGTAACTAGTGGTGTTCCCCAAGGGTCAGTCCTAGGACCAATCCTATTCAATTTATTCATAAATGATCTGGAGAAAGGGGTAAACAGTGAGGTGGCAAAGTTTGCAGATGACACTAAACTGCTCAAGATAGTTAAGACCAAAGCAGATTGTGAAGAACTTCAAAAAGATCTCACAAGACTAAGTGATTGGGCAACAAAATGGCAAATGAAATTTAATGTGGATAAATGTAAAGTAATGCACATTGGAAAAAATAACCCCAACTATACATACAACATGATGGGGGCTAATTTAGCTACAACGAGTCAGGAAAAAGATCTTGGAGTTATCGTGGATAGTTCTCTGAAGATGTCCACGCAGTGTGCAGAGGCGGTCAAAAAAGCAAACAGGATGTTAGGAATCATTAAAAAGGGGATAGAGAATAAGACTGAGAATATATTATTGCCCTTATATAAATCCATGGTACGCCCACATCTCGAATACTGTGTACAGATGTGGTCTCCTCACCTCAAAAAAGATATTCTAGCACTAGAAAAGGTTCAGAAAAGAGCAACTAAAATGATTAGGGGTTTAGAGAGGGTCCCATATGAGGAAAGATTAAAGAGGCTAGGACTCTTCAGTTTGGAAAAGAGGAGACTAAGGGGGGACATGATAGAGGTATATAAAATCATGAGTGATGTTGAGAAAGTGGATAAGGAAAAGTTATTTACTTATTCCCATAATACAAGAACTAGGGGTCACCAAATGAAATTAATAGGCAGCAGGTTTAAAACAAATAAAAGGAAGTTCTTCACGCAGTGCACAGTCAACTTGTGGAACTCCTTACCTGAGGAGGTTGTGAAGGCTAGGACTATAACAATGTTTAAAAGGGGACTGGATAAATTCATGGTGGCTAAGTCCATAAATGGCTATTAGCCAGGATGGGTAAGAATGGTGTCCCTAGCCTCTGTTCGTCAGAGGACGGAGATGGATGGCAGGAGAGAGATCACTTGATCATTGCCTGTTAGGTTCACTCCCTCAGGGGCACCTGGCATTGGCCACTGTCGGTAGACAGATACTGGGCTAGATGGACCTTTGGTCTGACCCGGTACGGCCTTTCTTATGTTCTTATGTTCTTATGTTAAGGAGGAGGTACTCGGCCAGGGTCGGGCTGGGGGCAGACTGCTGCCTCCATCAACGGGACCTTCAGGCGCTGCTCTCTGGCTTTTAAAGACCTGGGACGAAAGGTCTCACAAATGGCATAAGGATCCTTCTGATGGGGGGGCGTGGAGCAGGCAGCTCTGGGGGGTTGTACAATAGAAATACAGGGCAGGGCAGGACTAGGGAGAAAGGGGGAGAGAAAAGGGGCTGGGGGACCCTGCTGCAGAGAGAGGAGGGGGACAGACACAGGGGGGCAGTAAGTGCCGTTATTCCAGAGCCAGACGCAACGTCCCACACACAGGGGCTGGAGGCTCTGTCTCGGGCGATGGGGTGGGTATGATTCTGCGGGAAGCCCTGGTGGTCCTGGGGGATTTAACGACCCAGCCGCCTGTTGGAAAATTGCTAGGGCCAAACGCACCCTGCCCAGTGCGGCCCGGGATGGACGGGGGGCGATGCGGGTGTCCGACGGGGAGGCTGTAACTGGGGGTGGTTAGTTTAGACTCGATGGGGAGCCCCAGGCAGGAGCTGGCTGCGAAGGGGCAGGGGGCAGGCGGGCGGGTGACCATGGCTGTGAAATGCCGGGTGCCCGGCCCCAAGGAAAGGGAGCAGGTGGTGCTGGCAATCCAGACGGGAAGGGTTTAGTTATCAAGTGCTCGGCCCCCCAGTGCTCCGGGCTCCCCACAGACACAGGCGGCGCCCTCCTGATTCCGGCCCTGCTACAGCCCCCTCCCCTCTGACAGCCCTGGGCACAGACTGGCCTGGCTGGGCCAGCGAGGGGGACCCCAGCACCCTCCAGGGGCTGTTCTGTGGGGAGCCTGACATGCCCAGCACAGGGGGTCTCCTCCAGCTGGCACCACAAGGGGCTGGTGCACGTGGGGCCAGAGGTAGGATTCTGGGGTGGATTCCCCAAGACAGGGGTGTTTGGGGACAGGCAGAGTTTGTGCTGGTGTCTCAGCCCCCCGAGGGGAAGCGTTTCGTCCCCTGGAGAGATTCTCTTCTCTGCACGGCCGGATCCAGGCTCCTGGGGGTGAAGAGAGACGGTGGGTTAGAGGGACCCGTGTCGCCGTAGGCCCAGCCCCTGGGGGGAGCAAGAGGCACGGGGGGGGTTACCTCACCTAGGGCACCTCCCTCGGGCAGCTGTAACAGGCCTCGGCCAGGATCAGCCCCAGGACGAGCAGGATCACGACGCTCAGCACCAGGCGGGTTATGTTGGTGTTGGTGAAATCCATGCGCCCCAGGGGGGCTGCTGCAGGGGGAAGGTGAGAGTCACTCGGGGCTCAGACGGGGAGATCAGCAGCTGGCGCTGCCCCGGGAGCGGAGCCCCCAACCCCCCATCTGGCAGGTCCGGCCCAGCCCCATTCTGGGGCCTCCCCAGGACTGGCCCATTTAGGGAAGGCCGCGTCCTGCTGCCCTGGGGGGCTGAGCCTCAGCTTCCCCACCTAAGTGAGCGCCCGGGTCTGTGAACTGCCCCCTGAGTCACCAGGCATCCCAGGGCTTGGCCAGGGGATTGTGACAGTGTGACGGAGCGATTCTGGCGGGACCCAACTGAGAGTGCCAAATCAGGACCAATTGCTCGAACAGGGCAGTTACAGCCCTAGGCTGGGGTTTTTCCACCTCTAAGGCAAACCAAACCAGCCAGACAAAAAGGACTTTGGTCTCACCCCACTGGCTAACCACAAGTCACACAAGCAATTTCCTTAGACACTCCAGTCTCCCAGTATCACCACCAGTGCACTCGTCCTGGGGATAAATGGTTATGAAAACCAACACCCCAATAAAAGAAAAAGGTTCCCTCGATCCCAAAGGACCAAGCCCCAGACCCAGGTCAATATACACATCAGATCTTACCCACAAATCACGCTGATGCCAATCCTTTAGAATCTAAAATCTAAAGGTTTATTTACAAAGGGAAAAAGGTAGAGATGAGAGGTAGAATTGGTTAAATGGAATCAATTACATACAGTAATGGCAAAGTTCTTAGTTCAGGCTTGCAGCAGTGCTGGAGTAAACTGCAGGTTTAGATTAAGTCTCTGGAACATCCCCTGCTGGGATGGGTCAACAGTCCTTCGTGCAGAGCTTCAGTTTGTAGCAAAGTCCTTCCAGAGGTCAGAAGCAGGATTGAAGACAAGATGGAGATGATGCATCAGCCTTATATAGACTTTTCCAGGTGTAAGAATCCCTTTGTCCTCACGGTGGAAACTTACAGCAAAAATAAAATGGAGTCTGGAGTCACATGGGCCAGTCCCTGCATACTTTGCTGAGTCACAAGGCGTGTCTGCCTTCTCTCCATGGGTCAGTTGTGTAGCTGATGGCCCTTTAATGGGCCTTTAATGGGCCATCAAGCCAGCTATGCCGGGCTAACATCAGCTTTGTCTAGGACACTTCCCAGAGGCAGAGCATAATACAAAATACAGACAGTATAGAGCCAATACTTATACTTAAACTACAAAATGATACACAGACATACAGACAGCATAATCATAACCAGCAACCCAGAACCTGGTCTTAGACACCTTATATGACCCCCTTTACTTAGGATTTGGTGCCACCACAGGACCTTGGTTGCAACCCATGTTCTATATGGTTCCCATTTATATCAATAATGTCACAGACAGCCAGAACTGCAGGGTCCCAACCCCCCCAGGACAGGGAACCACCCCAGCTCCCTGTCCCCTCTGCCCACCCCCACAGGTGCCTCTGCCCCGGCCTGTCTGCTGTGCAGTGAGCCCAGCCCCGGGGTATCCCGGCTCCTGCCACACACAGCCAGGCAGTGCACGTGGGGGAGGCTGGGACATTACCTCCTCCCGCCCCCCATGCCTCTGCAGTGCCAAGGAAGCAGCCAGAGGCAGCAGAACATCTATGGGGGGCTGAGAGTCAGGGGTCCCCTGAGAACCCAGTGTGGGAGGGCAAGCAAGAGCAGAGGGAATTCTGGGTAATGGTCACCCCTATTGCCACTGGAGATCATGGGGCCCAGGGAGGGGGCTTATTGCCCCAGCCCCCCTGTGCACCCAGCAGGCCCCAGCCCCCCCCCAGCCCCTGTCCCTCCCCTGGGATCCCCCACAGCTCCTCGGCAGTGACCTGCAGGGCAGGAGGCTTTGGGGGAGCTGGTGGCCTGGCAGTGGGGGCTGTTTCTCCTTCCCCACATTTCAATGAGCCCCTCCCTGTGGTGTCTGGGCCCCACCCACCAGATTCACTACCACTGTCATCCTCCCCAGCCAGACCCAGCCCCTGGGCACCACGAGCCTGTTTCCAAGACTGATTCAAGGGTGATTCCCCCCTGACCCCAGTACCTGGCCCCGCACTGCCCGGGCGGGTGGGAGCCAGCACCTCTCCAGGCTGGATCAGGTCAGTTCCCCCTGCGGGAATAGAACCAGTGTCCATCGGGAAGGAGGGAGGGGATGAAACAGCAACTCAGCGATCTCCCCCCAGGCCCTGACTCAGCATCAGTCTTCACTGTCATTCCCATATGGGGGAAGGATGGATTCATTTGCTGGGGAGTGGTGACCCTCTGTGACGAAGTGGGAGATTTTCATGCAGAGGGAGTAGGACTCAGGCCTTGGCTACACTGGAGAGTTGCGGCGCTGCTGGTGGGTTTACAGCGCTGTAACTCACTCCCCGTCCACACTGGCAAGGCACATACAGCGCTGTATCTCCCTGGCTACAGCGCTGCTTGTACTCCACCTGCCCGAGAGGAATAAAGAGTATAGCGCTGCTGCAGCGCTGGGGCACCAGTGTAAACGGGGAATAATCTTAGTACCCCGTGACTGACCTCCGGAAGCTTCCCATAATCCTTTTAAGTGAAGGTCCCGCTCTTTGTTTTGTTGTGAACTCCGGGCTCCCGGAGCTGCTTATCAAAAAACCAAACACAGCCGCTGTTTGCTGTGAATGAGCAGAGGCAGGGGGCTCCCTTTGGAACGCCCACAGCTAGTGTTTGCTTGAGGAGAGAAGCAGCAGGGCAGGCGGGGGGGGTCCGTTTCGGGGAGCGGCTGCTTATCTGGTCTGTGAGGAAACAAACAGCTGCTGTTTGCTTTCAGTGAGTGAGAGAAAGAGGGGTGGGGGAAGGGGTCGGAACTTGCAAGGCAGGGAGCTGACACAGTGTCGGCTCCAAAAATCCACTCTCTCTCTCTCCCCCACGCTCCCTGTCACACGCCACCCCACCCCCATCTTTTGAAAAGCACGTTGCAGCCACTTGAACGCTGGGATAGCTGCCCATAATGCACCGCTCCCAATGCCGCTGCAGAGGCTGCAAATGTGGCCGCGACAGTGCGCTGGTAGCTGTCAGTGTGGCCAGACTGCAGCGCTTTCCCTACTCAGCTGTACGAAGACAGGTTTAACTCCCAGCGCTGTACAGCTGCAAGTGTAGCCAAACATTTTAGTGTCCCCGGGTGTTACTGGTTTAATGAGGTGAGGGGAGAGGGAGTTTGTTGGTACCGAGGACTGGAGAGAGACTCGAGACCCCGGCCGATGGCCTGGAGGATGGAGACCCCAGCGACTGGTGACCTGACGACCCAGAGACCCGGCTCAGGAGTCACAGCCGGTTCTGGCCGGCGGGAGGACAATGGGCTGCGATGAGAGGATCCCAGTGACCTGACCAGCCGGTTCCAGCCAGAGGGTCCAGAGGACAGAAGTGAGGGGAGGAGGCCCAGTGACCCGGTTTATGACCCTGTTTACCTGGAGAGAAGACAATGGACAGAGGAGGCCTGGGGCTGGTGATCTCAGATGCCCAGCTGGGAAGCAGGGGGGCTCGGGGCTGGAGAGGGGGAGCAGGCAGAGCCCACCTGGATGCAGGGGGACTGGGATGTGCTGGGCTGAGGAAGGCCAGGCCTGAGGCCCTGAGAGATTCCTGTGCTGGGTTCAATGCTCAATAAACCACCTGTTTTATACTGGCTGAGAGTCACTTTGGGCTAGAAAGCAGGGTGGCATTATCCCCTTCAGGGGTGGAGGCCCCAGGGGGTCCGGAGCGAGGGGACTCCCTGAGGGGGCCCACGGCAGAGACAGACGTGCTGAGGCTCAGGGAGGTGGAGGGGCCTGACCCCAAAAGAGAGAGGACCCCCGAGAAGGGCTGTCGCACTGAAAGGGGCACCCCCCACGGACCGCATGGGGCCAAGAGTGGGCACGATCTGAGTCTGTGACACCCTCCCTTCCCTCGCTGGGCGGGGGCTCACTTCCTCCTCTTTCCCTGTAGCAGAGGCAGACCAGGAGGTGCCATTCACACCTGGAGTCACTGCGGAGCACGTCTGGGCCAGGAGACACCAGCCCCCCCCCCCCGCCCCGGGGGCCTCTGGGCCCTTTTAAATCACCCGGGGGCAGCAGTCGGGGCCGGGCGATGCTGTGGGGAGACCGAGCCCTGAACATTGTGGACCATCCCCCTCCAAACATCTGAGCAGGGAGCCCTGTTCCCTGGGGGATGAATTGTTCCATTTCTCCCACTCACCTTCTCCCTCCGGCTCTGTTATGGGGGGATCCGGCTGCTGGGGCCCAGCTGGGCTGGTTCCCTCTAGGGGATTAAAACGAGCATCTGCTGGGATGGGGGAGGGACAGAACCGAACACCCAGGCCTGGGGGGAAGGGGCTGAATCAGTGACTCAGCGATTGGGCCGCTCATCCCATGACCTGGCGTTTGTTACGGCTTTAATTGTCTGGGCTGGTGGGGAGTGAATTCAGCGCTGGGCCCCCCACTCCTCTGTGTGTCCCCAGAGCGGGGGTGGCTGGGGGAACATCCCCCTGGGAAAGGCCCCTGCTGCATCCCCCCATGCATTCACCCGCTCTCCGTGGCTGGGGGTCGTGGCCTTGTGTGAACTGCGACTGTTCTTACTGTGGTCTGTGAATGCTGAGTGGGGGGTGTTGGCCTGGGAGGAGGGTCTGCATTGGAGGATGGGAGACTGGCCTTGGGGGAAGATACCTGAGCAGGTAACACGAGAACCCAGGAAGGGGTTAGAGGCCAGGTGACACCTCTGCCCGGGAAGCTGAACAAAGGCTGGGGGAGAAGATGCTGGGGAGTGGGAGAGTTTCAGGAGGTGGCTGGGGAATGGAGGGAAGGGCAGACAGGGCTCTGACCCCCCAATGAGGCTGTGGTGCTCCTGGGACCCCGAGATGGATCTAACTGGGGAGGATCCTATTGTCCGTGCCTGCAAGACCTGTGTTGGACTGTGTTCCTGTCGTCTAAATAAACCTTCTGCTTTACTGGCTGGCTGAGAGTCCTGGTGAATCACAGAAACCCAGGGGTGCAGGGCCCCAACTCCCCCACACTCCGTGACCGGCCTCCCTTCTAGAACACCCTGTGGTGTCGTGTTCTAGAACCACCCCTCAGGGTTCCATGAGAGGGTGTGACTCCGGATTGACCTGGGGGGTGGGAGGGAGTGGTGTGAGCTCCGATTCCTTTCCCGCCCCCACTGCAATCGGGTGATTTCAGATGGAGCCAGGCCACAGTGCGACCCAAGGATCTCTCGGTGCCGATGGGCAGAGGGCACAGGGGGCGCTGGGCGTTTCACGGGGATCCCCTGGCACCAATTCACTAAGGGGTGGTGTGTTAGGTCGCTCCCAAGAGCCAGGAGCCCTCTGCTGGTAGATCTATAGATTCCAGGGACTTTGCGATTTGAGTCCGAGCTCCGGTCTGTCAGGCCAGAGACCTTCCCCACAATAATTCCCGGGGCAGATCGTTTAGAAACGGCCCAGCTTGATTTAAAACCGGCCAGTGATGGAGAATCCAACACACTCTGCAGCTCCCCCTGGGGGCACGGATCCCCCCTCCCTCAGCCCCGAACCTCCAGTGGCTGCTGTTCTCCCTTGGCTGGGGCACCCCAGAGACTCCATCCCGACCCCCTTGCAGGCTTCCCCTCTGCTGGGCCCAGGGATTAGGGCAGAGCCTGGCTCTGAGTGTCCCATCAGGGCGAAGACCCCCTGAAGCTCCATCTGGGTGTGGGGCTGGGAGCAGGGACGCTGAGCCGAGCCCCTCACCTGCTACCACCAGCTCCACGGGGTCGCTGGGCTCTGACCAGATGGGCGGGTCCCACTTGGTGATATAGTGGCAGCTGTAGCTCCCTGCGTCTCCTCGGCTCACGCTGCGGATGGGAAACTCAGCCACGTCCCCCGCGGGGTCCATCGAGCGCCGTGCGTCCAGGTCTCCAGCTTTACTCAGAAGGAACCTCGCTCCCCAACACTGACACTCACACCGGATGGTCACAGCTCCCCCTGGGGCAACCTGCCCACTGGGGCGCAGGGAGATGTTGGGTTTGGGTTCTGCAGGCAGGAGGAGACAGGCCGTGAGACCCAGACCCCGCCACGGTCACTGCGCCCCGTCCCCAGTGACAAGGCTGATACAGAGGCCTGCAGGGAGAGTCTCCTGGATGCTTTTTCCCCGAATCCAGGACTGAGAGAGCTGGGCTAGCGACACAAGAGACACGGGGTCCCCCACCCCTCAGCAGGGCAACGGCGCGGATCCATCTGCCAGGAGCCCATGGAGGGGTGGCTGGGGCAGGGCAAGGAGAGGCCGAGGGGACCTAGAGGCCAATTGTGTTTTCTCTCCTTCGGCTGGGGAAGGAGAAATCAGTTCAGTGGGGAACGATCACAAGTGAATCAGAGTTCGCTGGTGTGGCAGGAACTGCTGGGTAGGGTCACAGTGGGAACTATTGCTGAGCTGCCTGAACAGTAACTGCCATTGGCTGAATTAAACCCACTTCATGGGCAACACTTTACATTCATGGAGCCCCAGGAGCTGGAGTTGGAACGTCCAAGGCACTAGGCCAGAACCCACCGCGCTACGGTCCCGTCGCGGCTTCTCTGTTCCTAGGCTGGTTTGTTGTATCTTGAGCCCTCCCCTTGCGCCGTCTCTGTTTGCTGCTCTGAGCTCCAGCTCTGATAGCTGCAGCAATTTCTCCAGGCGATGGGTCGGCTTCTCAATGCCACAACTGTCCCTCCGCTGCGTTTTCTAGAGTCCCTTTGCTCTCGGATAATTTTTCATTTCCTGTCGCTGCACCTGAAGGTGCCAGGTGGACGTTGTGTCCATACTATTGGCTTCACTTTCGCTACAGCTCACTTCCTCCTCATTTCTACAGCCCGTTTCTCTTTGCTCACATCTCATTTCCATGACGTTTCATTCGTACTTTACTTCTTCTGCGGTTTTCTAACAATTGCTTAGGTAACTTAGAGAATCTTTTTCCTTCATGTTTCACTGCCCGGTTCCTCCTGTAACTTTCCCCTCCTGCCTCTGTCTTTCCGCTCTCTGCCTCCCCCTGTTCCTGCCATCTCTGCCCCTTCTCAACGGGACTTTCTCTCTGCCAGCTCTGTGCCTGGTGCCCTTCGATGACACAGCTCGGCCACGGGTCCCTTTCCACTGGCTCCCGCTCGCTGGGTCCAATGTGTGCAGCTCCCACTGCTCTTTAACGACAGCCCCCAGCCCAGGTGGGCATCCCACAGCCAGATTTCCATTCCACCTTTATACAGAAATAACCTCCTGGCCCTGCACCGACTCTGACAGCGAATGGTGATGGCTGCCCCCGGGGCGATCACCCCGCTGGGGCTGACGGAGATGGAGGGTCTGGGCTCGGGGAGCTCTGCGTTCACACACAAACAGGAGTGAGATGGGGAGACACAACCCCTCCCCGTGTGTCTGTAACCTGCCCTTAGCACCCAGCCCCAGGGACAGTGCCAGGGCTAACAGACCCCTCACTGCATCCACAGGGAACCTGTGGGCCGGGTTCTGATCTCAGCCCCCCGGGGTCAATCCGGAGTCACCCCTGACTGCACTGGTGGCAGGGCTGGGCTCTGATCTCAGCACACCAGGAGGGTGAGCATATTTCCCTGTGCTGAATATGGGACACATGGTAAAATTACTTGTATTCAAGCGAGTTCAATGACAATCAGTCAGAACTACTCCACAGAAACCTTCAAATTAACATCACGTTGACTGAGCCTCTGTTAAACAGAAATGCTGCGTAGCTGGATTGTTTTTATTGACCTTCTTATCTTTAAGGTTTAAGGTTCACATGGGGAGAAATCACACACACACACATTCCCGTATACCTCTCTCACAGGGGCAGGAGGTGCAGCTGACCAACAGGATGCTCCCTGCCCAGCGCTCTCCACCCTCCATGCCTGGCTGGGCACCCGGGGACGGACCCGCCTCTCCTGGTGTCTGGTGCTGTGTCATCCTGAGGCAATGTGTGTGTGTGTGTGTGTGTGTGTGTGTGTGTGTGTGTGTGTGTGTGTGAGGGAGAGACACAGGGTCACATGCCGCCCCCCCTCCCCCCAGATTTCTGCCAGGGTAAACATCAGAACGTGGCCAGCAGCAGCCTCTCGGCCTGTGCGGGAGGGGAGGGAAGGGACAGGAGCTGCTTCCAGCCACCAGGGAGGAGTGGGGGGGCGGAGGGATGACCTGGTCCGTGTCTTTGCAAAGTTCATCTCCACCCCTCTCCCCCATGGCTGGAAGCAGCTTGTCCCTTCCTGCCCGCACAGTGTGGAAAGGCAGCGAACACCCCCAGGCTGCTGCTGGCCACCCACATAACCCAGCCACCTCCTGTCCCCCAGCTACAGCGCGGGCAGGAAGGGGTTAAGCCCTAAGTCTGCATTGTGCCCCAGGGCCCAGGGAACCTGCCTGCAGGGGCCTCAGTGAGCCCGGCCAGAGAGGGGGCTCAGCAGGGGAGGGGGCCCAGGGGATGGAGCAGCCCCGCACTCCCTGGGGGCAGGACCCAGGGCGAGGGGGTGGGGGGCGAAGAGGGTGCTAAGCCCCTGCCTGGGGGGCTGCTGTGAGTATGAATAGGCCTGAGATCACTTCCCCCCACCTCCCCGCCCTACAGATATTCACGTCCAGACACCCCGCACTGCCCGGCCAGCCAGCAGCCTGGAAAAGAGACGGCTCATTAGGGACTGGACCCCAGAGTGACTCAATACAACACCCTGGTCTCAGATCCCACCCCATTGTGCGCACAGCCTGGCTGTCTCCAATACTCACCGAGGAGGAGGACAGTGAGAGCAGATGCCATGATGGGGGCAGCGAGGGGCCCCTCAGCGCGGCCACCAACACCCCGATGCCCAGCTCCACCGAGCCCCAAATAAGAAACTCAGCTGGTGGCTCCAGCTACAGGAAGTCAACAATATCTCATCTCTTCCTGCGTCCATCACACTTTGTCTCTAATCTGCAGGCGAAATCTACTGCGGTCAAAGTAAGCAGAGGGCTTTGCAAAACCCAAGAAACCCGGGGGCTGTCAGCCTCACCAGGTGTCATGCAGCTCCCAGCTTGTCTGTGTTTCTGTGAAGAGGGGGGACAGGTCACCTCAATGTACCCTGCAGCCTTGAGAAAGGTGAATCAAGCTGGGAGCCAGGCAACCACGGGATCTGGTCTTCAATCTTCCACTGACCACGATTTCCATGAAAATTCCATCCCCTCTTTATTCTGGGTTCAAGCCCGGCTGACGATCCATATCAGTAAAGTTAATACGTGATTGTGCAATTAAAGGCTGGTGTCGTAATGGAGCTGCATGATGGGGAGAGTTAAGGTCGTTCAGGAAACCGTAACTGTGGCATTTCCTGGTGCTGGAGGGTTTGACCCTGCAGCCTTCCCTCTCACCCTGCCAACCTGCCCACCTGCGACACGAGCCGTGGCACCGAGTGAGGAGCGGGTGCGATGGGGGACGCCTGGGTTTGCTGCCCCTTCTGCTGTAGCTGAGCGGTGATGAGGGGTTTACACTGCAACGCCTGGTTCTAAGGGGCTTTTCTCAGCGTGTGAATTAAATAAACCAGGTTCAAAAGAAAATCAGAGAAAGAGAAATTCCATCCCGGGCCCCCAATGGGTCACCAGCCGGGAGAGACCCAGGGACCTTCTAATGCTCCCGCAGAGACCCTGCCCCCGAGCTGGAGAAGACACTGTCAGGGGTTATGTGGCCAGGCCCCTGGAGAGGGACGTGACACAGGCTTTGTTTATACGCCATTGGCTAGAGGGCAGCAGGAAGCTGGGGGTCAGGGGGCTCCATTCCCGGCTCCGGGAGGGGAGTGGGGTCCAGTGGTTAGAGCAGGGGGCTGGGATCCAGGACCCGGGTGTGATGGTGGCGCCGTCGCCCGTCAGTTCTCACCCAGCGCTGGGTAACGCCGGGGGCACCGTGACTCAGGGGCAGCGTTAAAGGTGCTGCAGGAGCCTGGCCAGATGGTTACAATGGGCCTTTAATCCCCCAACCCCCTGGTCACCTGCCACCCCACAACCACCCGGGATCCTCCCCCCACAGCTGCTCTCAGCCCCAGGGAGCAGGAGGGAGATGCGCAGCAGATTTGCCCACAACTAACACCTCACAAACTCTGCCTGCCCCCCATCTCCCAGCCTGCCCCCTGGTCTATCCCCCTTCAAATACCCCCCAGCCTGGCCCCTTCACACACCCCACATATCCCCGTCCCACTCCTGTCTCCTGCCCTGTTTCCCCTCAAATTCCCATCCCCCGCCCTCAGTTAAGATGGCCGCCGTCTCTCATTTGCCCCAGTGGGCTTGGCGCCAGGCTGCCAGGTGCCAGGAGCTGGGGGGGAAGGGCAGTGCCAGGAAAGGGGGAACAATGGAAGCTGCCCCCCAGTATTTGGGGGGCACCTGGGTTCCCCCTCCTGAGCATTTCAGGGTGAATGTGCCCCATGATCGTGGGGAATTGGGGGGCGGCACCTGCCCCTTGCTTTCCTCGCCCCTCCCCCAGTTGGCCAGAGGTGCCCCAGCTCAGCTGGAGTTTTGGCAGGAAAACAAATCCCCCCTCATCTGCTGACCCCGACTCTGTGAGAGAGGAGCCCCTCCCCCGTCCTCACCCCATCCCCCCTCCAACCTCCGTCCATCCCCCCCTCCCGGACCTTGGTCCATCTCCCCTCAAATCCCCATCCTCTCTGCCCCGGTCCTGTCTCCCCTCAAACACCCCCACCCTGCACCGACTTCGGCCCATCTCACCCTCATCCCTGTCCACCCTCCAATCCTCATTCCCCTCTTTCGTGTCCCCTCAAAAAGCCCATCCTGCCCCCCGACCTCGGCCTGTCCCCCCACACTCCCATTCCCTGCTGATCTCTGCAAAGGGTCTCACAGGCCCAGAGGGCTCAGGGGGGTTGGAAACTCTCTCCCTCACCAGCGTTACACAGGCCGGGGGCCGGGGCTGGTTTCAAACCGAGCCCCTGGTTCTACTCGGCTCCTGGGCAAACCCCCAGCAGCAGCCGCTCACAGGCAAAGCTTTCGGGTTAACCCCCCGGCCAAGGAATCACACCCGGCCTGTCTATTGAAACGGGGGCTGAGCGACTGCGGCCAACAGCCGGAGTCAGCCCGGCTCCAAATCTCGCTCCTTCGGGAGTCACCGGAGCAGAGCTGATTGTGTCCAGACCAGCCGGGTTGTGGGGGAGGGAACCGGTTCATTTCACTCTCCGGAGGGACGGGCAGGGCGGCCGCTCCTAGTGTAAGTGGGGGAAGGGTCCCGCTATTGTGGGGAACTTTCCTGGCTCGTACCCGCCCCGGTGGGATTGGCTAATGAAAGGATCTGAGTCCTCGCTCCCACTCCCTTTACCCAGCAGGGCCGCCCAGAGGGGGAGGCAAGAGGGGCAATTTGCCCCGGGCCCCACAGGGGCCCCCACGAGAGTTTTTCAGGACACCTGAAGCAGGTTTGACCCCCAGTTTTATCGTGGTCACTTAGGACAGGGGTGAGGGTGTCCCCATTCCGGGGCTCTCTCTTTGTGCCGGCTGCTTCCCTGACCCACTGATCAGTACATAGAGTTCAGAGCACGTACAATTTATTAAACAGCAACTCATAAAATTTTTTGGAGTATATAGGGAAAGTTAAAGGAAACAAGTCACCCGCCCTGTGGGCACAGGGACAACACATACAGCTGCCTCTGCAAGGGAAAGGAAGTTCACAGACTGTTCCTCACACGTCCCAGGCCTCCTGCCCAGGCCCTGGCCGCACTGCGGTGAGACCACAGTGTGACAATCTGTCCCTCAAGTTCGCACCGTGGAGCCCCCGTATTCACCACTACGACAGAGCTACAATAAGCTGGGTACAAAGTTGCCTTGTGAGGCATCATCTTAAAAGTCTTGATCTCTTGAACATTCGTCCCCTTTTGGATTGTATGTGCTGTCCTTGTGTGGGAAGTTATGAAGCATTGCTGGGTGTGCTACTGAAATATGTTGTGAGGTTGAGAAATGCCCGCTGTCACCCTTTCAACTGCAATAGAGGACCAGCCAGACAGTGTTAATGGCTCATCAACACCCCTCAAGGAAAGAATCCACTATCCCAGAGACTGTGCACAATGGAGATTGCTGGACCAATGGGGACTGCCTGGTACCCGGGTCACAGCAAAGATCTTTGCAGCAAACTGGAAGAAAATATAAAAGAGGGGAAGGGACATAATCCCTGGGCTTCTCTTCCCACAACTCAACACCTGGAGGAACATCTGGAGGAATCATAGAATCTCAGGGTTGGAAGGGACCTCAGGAGGTCATCTAGTCCAACCCCCAAGGACAAAGACTTGAACTGGGGAAGGGTGGTCCCAGGCTGGGATGGAGTCCAGTCTGTGCTTGAGGTCTCTGATCCTGTTCCTAGCAAACGGTCAGACGGGAGGTCGGGGAGAGACAGGATGAAAATGAGGGTGAAATGCGGCTTCTGGAGATGGTGTCAGGTGCTGGACACGGGTTAGTGACAAGCGGGTGCGTTGGCTGCAAGGCGACCCCGACCCCTGCTGCTTGGACCCTGGGTGGTTACAATCTGGGCAGGGCCGGCCCCGCATTGGGTCCGTTCTCCTTAGGCCGGGCAGGTGGGGTGGGTGCCACACACCCGACTGCAGCACCCGATGGGAAGCCAGGAGCATGAGCTAGGAGAGGAGGAGAGACACAGCGGGGTGGAAAATAACCCAACCAGGGAAGGGAGAAGGATCTCCAGGGCCTTCCCGGTGCTGCTAATCAGCTGTCCCCACGGGCGCGATGGGGGCTGCAGGTCACAGCAATGGGACGACTTCCAGCTTGCAGGGGGGAAATCAAAAGTCCTTAAACAAGAGCCAGGTCGGCCGGCTCCGGCCTCTCAGGGCGAACGTCCCTCAGAGGAGTCGAGGGGCTGCAGCGCTGCGGGCCGGGGCTGAGCTGGGGGAAGATGAAGATGAGACAAGCTGAGCCGGGACAGAAGGTTGGACGGGGGAGGAGAGAGAGTTGAGCACATCATGAGCTCTTTTTAAGGAACTCAGCGTGGGGGAAGTGGGCGGCCTCGTCCCGCCCCCTCATTATTTTGCCCCCTCATTAGGCCCAAAGTCCCTCCTACCAATTTGAGGCTATTAACTCCTGGTTCCCCCAGCGCGATGTCAACAGTCCTGGGGCTGTAGCCATGGGGCTTTTTGGGTCAGACCAACCCAGCATCTGTGGCTGGTTCTCTCGCCCGGGTTACAACGTTCAGCGTTGTCCCCAATTTCCCCTGGTTCTCGGGGCCCTGGCACAGCTGGGGAACTTGCCCGTGGGTTTTACACGTGAGCTCGCAGCCGGGGCCGCTTCGCAGGCTCAACAGCCACAACAGTGCGAACGACCCCCAGGCAGCTCAGGCTGGCGCGACGATCCCACGTCCTCTCCGGGGTGGCTGTGTCGGAGTGTGACCCGGAGGCCACAGGCTCGGGGGGTGCTGCCCACAAGCCAGGGCCCCTAGGACTCCCCGTGTCCCGACGGTCCCTGATGCCTTTTAGGGTCTGGAGCTCTCCGCATCCCTCTGCCATGTGTGACAAAGTGGGGGATTTTCTTGTTTTTTTTCTTGGTTTTTCCAATGGTTTGCATGCTGACGGAGTGGGATGCAGTTTCCCTGGGTGTTACTGGTTTAACAAGGTGATGGGAGAGGGTGTTTGTTGTTACAGAGGACCTGCGACAGAAATGGACCCTGGCCAATGGCCTGGAAAATGGATACCCCAGCAACTGGTGACCTGTTGACTGGGAGGACCAGATCAGGAGTCACAGCCAGTTCTGGCCAGTGGGAGGACAATGGGCTGCGAAGAGAGGACCCCGGTGACCTGACCAGCCGGTTCCAGCCAGAGGGACCAGAGGACAGAAAAGGGGAGAGGAGGCCCAGGCGACCCTGTTTACCCGGAGAGAAGACAAAGGACAGAGGCTGGGCTTGGGAGCAAGTGATACTGATATCGGATGCTCAATTACTCTGTCCCCGCTCCCCAGCTGAGCATCCCCTCTGCTGGGCTCCAGGCAGAGCCTGGCAGGGGCGGCGAGTTATATGGGCCCATGGGGCCCAGGCCCCACCAATAATCCAGGAGCTGGGCTCAGCCCCACCAATGTTTGGGCCCCAGGCCCTGTGCTGGGGGTCCCCCCTTTGCAACACCCGGCGCCCTCACTCACCGCAGCGGCAGCGCCCGCGGCAGCTCCCGGGAGGGGCCTCAGGAGCGACTGGACTCCCAGCCCATTGGCCGGGAGCCCCAGCCAATGGGAGCTGCCGGGGGCGGTGCCGGAGCTGCCTGGCCGCGCCTCCACAGCAGGGAGGGGGAGCGAGCCACAGGCAGCGGCTGAGCCCTGGGCAGCCATTGTGAGCAGCAGCCAGACACAGCCTGTGAGCTGTGGGCAGCCAGACACACACAGCCGGGGAGGGGGGGTTGGTGGGGACAACCACACCCCGCCCGGGGGTTGGGGGTTGGGGGACAGACACACCCTGTGGGGGGCAGCCAGACAGACAGACACAGCCGGGGGGTTGTGGGACAGACAGACACAAGGACACAGCCAGGGGGTTGTGGGACAGACAGACACCAGGACACAGCCAGGGGGGTAGTGAGGACAGACAGACGGACACAGCTGGGGGGTTGTGGGGACAGACAGATGGAGCCGTGGGTGGGGAAAGGAGCAGCAATGGGCACCCCGGGGCTGGTATAAAATACACAGGATGGGGGGGGCTTCCTGAGGGGACTATAGCAACACCCCCTGCAGAGCAGACCCAGGTTGCAGCTGGCTCCGCCCATCACAGCCCCCTGCCCCACAGAGACCCACACAATCCTCTGCCCCCTCCAGAGACTCCCAATGACCCCTGTGCCCCTGTCACTCCTCTCCAAAGAGCCCTCCCCTTTGTGCCAGCCCACTCCCCTCCCCCACTGCCTCCCCTCCTCCAAAGCTCCCTACAATCTCCCCCTTTGCCTTCCGCCCCCCAGCCCAGCCCATTCCATTCCATTGGCCGGGAGGCTCCCAGTCTAGTGGCTAGCAGGGCCCACGGGAGCTGCACCTGAGGCAGGCTGCCTGCCTGCAGATGCAGACCTGCCTGGCTGTGCCTCCACAGCACAGGGAGGGGGAGCCACAGGTGAGCAAGCCCTGGTCATCATCATCATCACAGGCCCAGTAATTCTCTGGATATTTAATTTCACTGAGGCAAAATGTGTGCAATTTTATGGGTTGAATGATTGAATGACATAATACCCACCTGCCCACATTGTCCATCACTAAGTCCAGTAATTTTGTCAAGTGTTTGTTGCACAACATGGTGGTGCCTACCCCTACCTTGTGCTTCAGGAGGTGATGGGGTCAGGGAAGCCTGTTATAGAACTACCTGATTAGTAATTGGATATGTTGGCTGGCATCTTTTTTAGTAATTGGATATGTTTGCTCCCCCTGATGTTAGAACCTGGCTACACCACTGGGGAGGGGAGCTTCCTAGACCTGTGCAGCTGGGACTTAGGTGAATTTTGTGATACTGTGCCCCTCCCCAGCTACCACCCTGCAGTCCCCACTCCTGCACCATGCTGGGCAAGGGGCAGCTCCATCCCCAGTGAGGCTATGGTGAGGGGTGGCAGCAGGGGAGGCCATACATGATGGCAACCTCCCCCCTCGGTACCCACCATAGGGGAGCCGAGTGGGCTTTCTGAACCTGAGAGGGACCCTAGGAGCATGTGCAGTGAACTGCGGGGGAGAGGAGGGGTCCCTCCCCTGGAGCTTGCTGCTGCCAGGGAGGGTGGAGGGGAGTCCTCTTTGGCCATAGCCCTGGGACAGCCTGTCTGCACCCCAAGTTCCTTATCCCCAGCCCTGCCCCAGAGTCCTCACCTGACCGGAAAAACACGCAACTTAAATTTGGTGGTCAGTTTAGAGTATCATAGAATATCAGGGTTGGAAGGGGCCTCAGGAGGTCATAAGGTCCAACCTCATGCTCAAAGCAGGACCAATTCCCAACTAAATCATCCCAGCCAGGGCTTTGTCAAGCCGGGCCTTAAAAACCTCTAAGGAAGGAGATTCCACCACCTCCCTAGGTAACCCATTCCAGTGTTTCACCACCCTCCTAGTGAAAAAGTTTCTCTTAATATCCAACCTAAACCTCCCCCACTGCAACTTGAGATCATTACTCCTTGTTCTGTCCTCTGCTACCACTGAGAACAGTCTAGATCCATCCTCTTTGTAACCCCCATCAGGTAGTTGAAAGCAGCTATCAAATCCTCCCTTCTCTTCTGCAGACTAAACCATCCCAGTTCCCTCAGCCTCTCCTCAGAAGTCATGTGCTCCAGCCCCCTAATCATTTTTGTTGCCCTCCACTGGATTTTCCAATTTTTCCACATCCTTCTTGCAATGTGGGGCCCAAAACTGCACGTAGTACTCTAGATGAGGCCTCACCAATGTTGAATAGAGGAGAATGATCATGTCCCTCGATCTGCTGGCAATGCCCCTACTTATACAGCCCAAAATGATGTTAGCCTTCTTGACAAAGGCCAGAGGAGGGAGTGTTAGTGCCTGTGTGGACTTCTGAGAAGTGCATGGGGTGGAAGGAGATGCTGGGATGCTCTGGAACCACTCCTTCAAAGCCAGTCAGGACTCTGGGGGAGCCTCCTCTCTGAGCAGACTGTCTCCAGGGCAAGAAGCTTACACCTTCCTGGGTCTGACCTCAGAGCATTCAGCATGCCCTTCCACACCATGCACTTTCCGCAGTGAGTCCGCCCAGGCAGGGTTCTGGGGCAGCCAGAGGTCCCTGCACCCCAACTCGGCAGTCAGATGTGACTCTCAGCCAGACTGTAAAAACAGAAGGTTTATTAGATGATGGGAACACAGTTTAAACAGAGCTTGTTGGTACAGAAAACAGAACCCCTCTGTCAGGTCCATCTTGCGGGGTGGGGAGCCCAGAACCAAGTTCTGAGTCTCTCCCCATTTCCCCAGCCAGCTCCAAACTGACACTCCCTCCTCTGGCCTCTGTGTCTCTTCCGGACAAGGAGGCCACCTGATCTCTTTGTCCCCAACACCTTCAGTTGGCATCTTGCAGGGGAAACTGAGGCACCCACACAGTATTCAGAGAAAATATTAAGAACATTCCCACTTCATCACAACAGGTACAACAAAATATAATGTATATTGAAGTAGGCAAGTGCTGCTTCTGACTTTCCACTTTTAATTGACCCTTGTAATCTTGTGGCGCTGACGCGTTGTAGCTTCATTTTATATCGGCTTACAGGGCGGGAGCGGGGGGGCACCACCATTTTGGGCCCCACCAAAAATTATACAAACCTGTCGCCTATGGAGCCTGGCTCTGACTGTCCCCCAGGGTCCAGCTGGATGTGAGGCTGGGAGCGGAGACACTGAGCCGGGCCCTGCTACCACCAGCTCCACAGAGCTGCAGGCACATGACAAGAGTCAGGAGCTAGTAGCTGCAGCTGTAGCTCCCTGCGAGCTGCCGGCCCACTTCTTCCTGATACCTCACACATTGTCTCTAATCTGCCGCCAAATCTAGTGCGGTCAAAGTAAGCCGAGGTCCTTGCAACATCCAGGATACCCAGGGGCCCTCAGCCTGGGCAGGTGTCATATAGTTAGTCTGCAGCTTGTCCCTGTCTCTGTGGGGAGGGGGGAAGGTCATTTTCAATGTACCCTGCAGCCTTGGGGGAGCTGCAGCCCAGAAACCACAGAGTCTGATCTTCAATCTTCATCTGACCATTGTAAATATTTCCATGCAGATCCTCCCCAGTGTTACATTCTGGTTTCAAACCCAGCTGATGACTCATGTAGCTAAAATTAATACATGCTCATGTGTAACCTTCTGCTGGGGGGAGTCGGCAGCAACCAGGGCCAGGTTCAATATCCAGGGGTCCCTCCTAACAATACAACACAGACCCGGCTCGAGCCTCCGTCCAGTCATCTGGGGAAATGAAACAGCCGCCCTGCGTGTCTGTAAGAGACAACCCTGCCCCACGCGCAAGCCCTGAGAAGGACCTTCCTGGAGAGAAAATAAGGAGTCCCAAAGTGCTCGTTAATCTCGCCGCGAAAGGCAGAACAAGAATCAGCGTCTGCCAGCTGAAGCCAGAGACATTCAAGTGAGAAGCCAGGCACCAATTTTTGACAGTGAGGGTGATTAACCACTGGAACGAATTACCAGGGGAAGTGGTGGATTCTCTGTTTCCTGATGTCCTCACATCACAGCTGGGTGTCTGTCTGGGAGGCGTGTTTTAGTGACACACAAGCTATTGGGCTTAATATGGGGGTAAGTGTGTGAAACTTCCTGGCCTGTGAAATCCAGGTCAGATTAGGAGAGCAAACGGCGGCCACGTCAGGCCTAAAAATCTGTGAATCTATGAAGTGTGTGGGAGCAGGAACAGATCCTGCTGTTTTACTGTTTCTCCTGCTTGTTCCCTAGACTCACTAGTGAGCAGTGGGGTGATTTGGGGAGCAGCTGAGACACCCAAACAGGCTGGCCAGGGGCAGACACCAGCCCTGCAAGGGAGAGGTGGGCGTGGCAGTGACTTCACAAGGGCCTTGGGCAGGAACTCAGCCTATTGGGCAAAGGTGGGGAGGCGGCTGTGACCTCACAGAGCTCCCTTGACATCAGACACGCAGTACAGGGGGGCAGGGCAAGGGGGACCTCAGAGACCCCTGTGGCCTTGCTGCAGCAAACCCCCTTCTCGCCTCTATCCTGGGGGATTTGTGTTCACGCACCTGAGTGCTAAGGAGGAGCTTCAGTGGGAGTTTTCTCCTTTCCAGCTTGATCCTGTAGAACGCAGACACCCCTATGGAGAAGGTCAGATTCTCAGGGAGGGAGGGAACATTGATCCAAACATTTCCAACTCAGTGCTGGGCTCGGAAAACACAAGGTAAGCTGGCAGGAAAATGTCCCACCTAGGAATCCACCCCTTAATACCTGCTTAACTAATAGGTCTCAAAATGTAATTGTAAATGAGGAATCATTATCGGACAGGTGTCTTTCTAGTAGGGTCCTGCAGGGATTGGATCTTGGCCCTATACGATTTAACATTTTGATTAGTGACTTGGAAGCAAATATAAAATCATCACTGATAAAACCTGCAGATGACCGACAGATCTGGGGAGTGGTAAATAACAGACAGGACACGGCCTCGATACAGAGCCATCTGGATTGTTTGGGAAGCTGAGCACAAGCAACATACCTGTTAGTTTGTCCAAATGTAAAGTTATACCTCTAGGAACAAAGAATCTAGGCATTATGTACAAGATGGGGGGGCTCTATCCTGGGAAGCAGCAACCCTGAAAAAGACTTGGGGTCATGTTTGCTAATCAGCTGACCAGGAGCTCCCAGCGGATGTGATCTTTGGATGCATACACAGCAGAATCTCAGCTAGAAGTGGAGAGGTGTATTTGGCACTGGTGTGACCCCTGCTGGAATATTGTGTCC
Organism: Mauremys reevesii; assembly: GCF_016161935.1. Classification (NCBI taxonomy): domain Eukaryota; kingdom Metazoa; phylum Chordata; order Testudines; family Geoemydidae; genus Mauremys; species Mauremys reevesii. The sequence goes on from NC_052644.1 coordinate 20,981,281, forward strand.
AGTTCTGGTGTCCACAATTTGAGACGGATGCCAATAAATTGGAGAAGGTTCAGAGAAGAGCCAGAAAGGATTAGAAAACCTGCCTGATAACGATAGACTCAAGGAGCTCAGTCTATTTAGCTGAACAAAGAGACGGTTACGGGATGAGCATAAGGGAACAAATATTGGCTAATGGGCTCGTCACTTTAGCAGACACAGGAGTAAGAAGATCCAATGGCTGCAGGTTGAAGCTAGACAAATTCAGGCTGGAAATAAGGGGAACATTTTTAACTGACAGGGTTTGGAACAATTTCCCCAGGGTTGTCATGGATCCTCTATAACTGGCATTTTTGAAATCAAGATGGGATGTTTTTCTAAAAAATCTGCTCTAATTCAAACAGGAATTTTTCTGAGAGACGTTCCACGGCCCATGTAATACAAAAGGTCAGACGAGATGGTCAGAGTGGATCTTTCTGGCCTTGGAATCTATGATTCACTGGGGCATTTGGAATTTGTTCTTTTTCGCTTGCCTTCACCTCCCTTCCTCTTGTCCTTTCTCTTTTCTTGTCCCATTTCTCTCTGCTGCTCGTCTTCCTGATGAGGGTGGGGCTGTTCACCAGCTGTGCTTGTAAGGGGCCCTCGCAAAGAGGTGGGGCGGGAATCGTGTGCGGATGGTGATCTCCCCCAGAATGATCTCATAGGGTGATGTAGCAGGGTGGCCACCCACTGCTGCCCTGAAAAGCTTAAAACAGCCCTGGGAGAGGGCTGTGGTAGGGGAAAACCTGGGCTGATTGGGGAAGTAGCCACAGCTGGGCCACACCCCAATCAGGCCTCAGCCGGCCCTATAAAGAGGCCATGGGCCGGGAGCAGAGAGAGTTGTCACGGAGTCCCCGGGCGATGCTCTGGACCTGCTCCCCACAAAGCCAGACTGGACTTTGGGGAGCCTCCTCTCCCTTGGAGCAGGGCAAGAAGCTCACACGGCTTCATCTCCTGAGTCTGACCTTGGAGCATTCAGCATCCTCTGCCCCTCCGTGCGCTTCCCACAGCGAGTCCGCCCAGGTGGGGTCCTGGGGAAGCCACAGGGTCCTGCACCCCAACTCCGCAATCAGACTTGACTCTCAGCCAGCCAGTAACACAGAGGTTTATTCGATGACAGGAACAGGGTCTAAAACAGAGCTTGTAGATACAGAGAACGGGACCCCTCGGCCGGGTCCATTCTGGGGGGCAGTGAGCCAACGTCTGCACTTCACTCCTCATCCCCAGCCAGCCCCAAACTGAAACCCCCTCCTCCTCTGCTCAGCTCCTTTCCCAGGCCAGGAGGTCACCTGACCTCTTTGTTCTCCCATACCTTTAGCATCCCCTTTGAAGGAGGGGAAGGGCCTGGCCATTAGTTGCCAGGTGACAGAAACTGAGGCCCCACAGTATTCAGAGGAAACATTAGGAACAGTCCCACTTTGTCACAGAAGGGCCTGGTTGCCTGGGACTTGAGTAAGGTACTGGAGTAGATCAGTGCTGGAGAATAACCCCCCAGGCTGCAGGCCTAGCCAAAGGCCTGAAAAGGTACTGGGGTTGCAGAGGTGCAGCCTGGGGGTAGGTGGAGGCAGCAGGTTCAAACCCCCCTCACGGATGATGAGTGATATGGACTGCAGTCTGCCCCAGAGTGCAGGGGCTAGATGAGGACTGGCTGTGAACACTGAGGCAAGATGGGGCTAGAGGGTGGGGATTCCCCAGGGAGGGGAGCCCAGAGAGTGGGGGTACTGCCAGGGGGCAGCACCCAAAGGAGAAGGGCACCAGGGTCCGGGAGGGACACAGGGCCGGCGACAGCGTGACATTGACCTGCAGAGGGTGCTCCCACAGCTGGAACGCTAATTCCCCAGGAGACCAGCAGGGGGCGCCGCAGGGGTGAGTCCCACATTGCTACTGATGCTGTTGTCTGCCCGTCTGTTCCCTTGCTCAGCTCCCAGCCCGGAGAGTCTCCACACGGATGGGCCGAGCTTCGGGTCCTCACTGAGTTAACAGGGCGGAGACTCAGGTCCCTGTTGGCTGAGTGCAGCGAGGCCGAATGCTCAGTTCAGGGGCGTTTCTTTGTCTGTAACACGACAATTTTTGAAAACTGCGTTAAATTGATTCCAAAATTTCTGGGCATCGGCGGGAAGAACCTTGTTGGTTTTGGTGACAGCTGGAAAACAGCAGCACCAGAAAAGCCTGATTTTCTGCACCATCCCCATTAAATTGGTGCCGTAAGCAGAGGCGCTTTGTGACATCAGAGTTAACTCAGCCAGTCAGTGCTCACTCTCTGCAGGTGATTTGCATAATTCCACCCCATTGGTTAAAATGAGTCAAGCTGGCGGTTTCAATGTGGGAGATGACCCAGGCGGGTGGCAGGGGGAGGATTTAAGATCAGGGTTAGGGGAGTGAGTGAGTGACGGGTGAGTTGCTGAGTTACCTTCGATGTCACAAGGCGACTGCTCAGGCTCCTCTGCCTGCAGCGCCACATGGGCACCGACGGCCCAGGGGAAGGTTTTGTTGATCTGAAACGTATAAAACCAGAACAGACGAGCAATGACTCAGGGGATTTGACAGGGTTTGGGGCACTATCCCGTGCAATTGTTACTGGTTCAGAGATGGAAACTGGCCCTACATAAACAAACAAGCGGCCGACCCTCTAGTTAGTCTCTTTTAAGGTCGAGTAAATAATTTTCAATGAATTATTGATATGCTGAATTTTGCTGCCTTCTCTCCTATAACTGAATATGAGCAGTTTATGATTCTCTTGAATGTGGTATTTCTTCTCAAATCAGGTTGAATCAAAAGGGATTTTTTCAAAAACAAAGAGCCACAAAAGGGATTGTCCTTTCAAGCCCAAAGGTGTCTAATGCTCATGATCTACTGAAATCGCACTGCAGCTGGGAGTTAGAGAAGTGTCTCTATCCCGAACAGAGGTGGGGAAAATAGAGGTGAGAAGCAAGAGGTGGTTACAAAGCAAGGTTGCGGCAAAGCCAGAAAGAGAAGCATAAGAAAAAATATTCATCAAAAATGTTTTTAGTTTAAAACTGAGTTCTGAAACAAAGGAAATATTATCTGTAGTTAATGAACTGAACTGATACCTTCTGCTCACCATGTCCTTCGAGATGTATGAACTGGTAGATCTCATCCCCTCACACCTCCTTTTTAGTTATAGATTGAAGGAAGAAAACAAGTTTGCTTGTTTAAGAAACCCCGGGGGTTTCTTAAATCCCGGGAATTTGTCATTGAACCGAACCAATTGGATAAACTGAAATGAAAAAAATCTTTTTCCTGCACTTTCAAAGGAGGCTACTACTGTCGAAAGCTGTTTTAGCGCTTCAAGTAATTGTGGTTCTAGGGGCTTCAGTGGTTTGACTGTCCTTAAAACTTGGCAGGAAACATGTACTGCTTAATATTGAGTTTTCCTATTCTCTTTAAATTATTTTAAGAGATTATAATAAGGTGAGGGCTTAACATAGGTGAGGGCTTAACATAGGTTGTCAATTTCAAATTTAATTTTAAGCAGCATTAGTTTAACAAACCAACCTGTGGTTAATTTAATTTAAAAAATCCAGTTAATATTATTAAAATAATCTATTTTTCATCCATCTGCCTAGGGATTGAAAAGCCTCCTAGCTCATCTCCCAGTCCAGGGTGCCTTTCCCTGGTTAAATCTCAGAGCGCTGACAACAGTGGGTAAGTGTTACAGACCCTGTTACTGATGCTCTCGAAGGGAGTGTCCTCCAGTGCTCAGTGCAGGGGCCTGGACACAGGACTCCTGGCTCCATCCCTGGCTCTGCCACTGGCTCCCAGTGCGACCCTGAGGCAGTGACTCCGCTGCCCAGGCCACAGTTTTCCATCAGGGGGTTGGGGTCCCGCCCCCATGGCCCAGGACTTGTCAGGCGTCGGGAATGTGTGTAAGGTGCCAGCAGGCCCTAAGCTGGGAGGCGCTGCCTGTGGCAGGTCCGTGTTCGGGACCCCGGCTGCTGGCCTGAGTTTCTCCATCCCTTGGCACTAAAACATCGTCTGGTTTTCACAGCCGCGGCCGGTCTCCCAGTTTCTACACCTGGCCCTGTCGGCAGCAGGGCATTGCACCGCCCGGCACAGCACCTTCCGCAGCTCACATTGTGGCGGGAAAGCAAGGAAGGGGGCCAGGGACGGGCCAACTCGGAGCATCTGCCACCCAGCTCCACGCCACCTAGAGCAAGTGAGTGGCACGTAGCCCGTCCTCAGGGGCTTCCCTGTTCTGCCTGGGGAGGGGCAGAAATGGGGGAATCTCCTCCTCCCAGGGGGACGAGATTTGCTAACAGCCCCCTGCAGCCCTTCGCTCTGGGCCTGGGCAGCACGTTTTCTGCTGGGCCTGAGGCACCTTCTGGGCCATTGTGGAGGTGGCCCAGGGTGCAGCTGTGCGGGAGGGACCCAGAACAGGGCAGAGCCGGGCACGGCGGCTCTGGGGCTTCCTCTCCAGGAAGCAGAGGAACCAGGAGCCCAGCCCCAGGGCCCAGCAGGGGCCACCCCCTGCCTGGTCCCTGGAGAGCCCCCAGCCTGCCCAGAGCAGGAGATGAGTGACCCCGGCTCCAGCACCAGCAGCTCTGTCTGCTCCCCAGGGGCCAGCAGCAGCCGCGCAGGGAGTGTGAGCGCACGGAGGCTGAAGGCTCCCCCAGGGCAGGTGAGGGGGGACACCGGGGAAGGGAGGAGGATGGGGTGGGGAGGGCTAGTAACACCCGGCGCCCGTCGGTTCACCAAGGCGTCAGGCCTGAGCCACGTGAGCCCCCTCGACACTCACAGAAACTCGCAGCGTCCAGCGGGCAGAACTGGGCACTGCAGGACGGAGGTTCCCAGGGGGGTGTCTGGGACCAGAGATATCGGCTGGTGACATTCGGTTGCACAGTCCAAGCAGCGGCTGCCCAGAGTGCTCACTCCCGGAGCTGGGAGCCGCTCACACGCCAGAGGCCGTGCGGGAGCAGCCCGGGGGTGGGGGTCTCCCAGCGCAGCAGGGTGGGGCTGGCTCCCAGGGTCGAGGGCTGGAGTGACCGAGCGGCTCACCGGCCGGGTAACACCAGGGGAACGTCACAGGCTGGTTTGTGGTTCTGTGTTTATTACAGATCTGGAGATTAACAGGATGCAAGTAGCACAAACAGCTTCATCGGCGCGTCCCCTCCCCCGCCTGGTGCTGAGCCCCCCTGGCCCCCCACCCATGGGGCTGGGTGGGACACCACCAGCTGGAGGGAGGGCTGTGGGGGGGGGGCTATAAGCCGAGCCCGTTCTCTGGGGGAGAATCACTCTGTCACCCTCTGGTGGCCGATGCTTCTTGCCCCGTCTCTCCAGTGACTCCCCCTGGGTTCACGCTATGCCGGAGGGTGGGGGGCTCCCCTGCACTCCAGGGGCGCTGCCCGTGGGGCTCCTGGCTGACATCGATGGCAGCGTACAGGACGGGCTCGGGGGCAGGAGACGCCCCACCCCGCTTGGCCTGCAGCACCTGGCCATCCAGTTCCCTGTAGGTGAGTCCCTCGGGGTCGGGCTCCAGGGGCTGGGCGGGGAGAGAGACACTGTGTGTGTGTGTGTGTGCCAACACCAACACGGACACACACCAGACAGTCCTGATCCCACTCCCAGCCACCAGGGGGCACCGATTCTCCCCCAGTCTTCCCCCCACACACCCTGCTGAACAGTTGCTCTGACACTCTCTGTCCTGTCCAGCAGGGGGCTCCCGAGAGCTGCTCTCTCCCCCCCCCCCCCAGGGAATCCAGTAACACCCCCCGCCCCCATCACCCACTCCAGCCCACAGAGCCCCATGGGGCAGAGATCAGGGAAATTCCCCCCCCCCGACACCTGCCCCCCATGGAATTGCGCTGATCCTCCCCAAATCTTACACAAATGCAAACGTTTGGAAGACAGTTTGAGGGGGGGAGTCGAGGTGAGTTGGGGGGGTGCAGGCTCAGGCTCTTATTCTCTGTTCTGGGTCGCCTGCCCCTCTCGGGTGGGGAGCCCCATTGCTGATCCCCAGCTCCAGTGTCTGCCCTGAGGGGGGATGGGGGTGGGGGGGGAGGCAGATCATGGCTTTAGTGGGACCTGTGCAGGGCCGGATGGTGGGGAGGGGAGGCTGGATGGTCCATTGGTGCTGGGGGGTGGGGGGGCTTGAGGAGTGGGGGGCACTTACCAGGACATCCAGCTGCTTCCGTTTGCCTAGGAGGGCATCTGAGGAATAGAGACACCCCCCGGTGAGTGGCTGGACCCAGATCAGGGCCCTGGGCCCAGCCCCCCACCCCCCATCTGAGCCCTTCGCAGACTGGCCTGCCTGCCCCGCAGCACACTGGGGTGGGGCAGGGTCACTAGGGGAAACTAAGGCACAAACGGGGGAAGGGGTGTCCCCCAAAGGCACACAACGAATCAGGGCTGCACCCCATATCAGCATGCCCCCCCACCAGGGTGTGGCCTGCTCTGCCAGGGGGAGCCCCACCCCCCCCAGATGCTGAGCCTGGATACCCTAGAGACAGGTCCCTGCCCCCTGCACCACAGCGCCCCCTAGTGAGCCCCCACCCCTGCACCACAGCGCCCTCTAGTGAGCCCTTACCCCACCCCCTGCAGCACAGCCCCCCCGCCCTTCTCCCTGCACCACAAAACACCCCCAACTGAGCCCCCTGCCCTGTTCCTTGCACCACAGCTCCCCCTACTGAGCCCCCACCCTCTTCAGCACAGCGCCCCCTAGTGCTGCCCAGGAGCTTTGGGGCCAGCCCTGACTGCCAGGGGAGACGCACCCTGCTAGGCCCCTGCCCCACCCCCTGGGTTTCCTTCCCCGTCTCCCATCCAAGCCGTGACCCCTTCCCAGCCCGGCTTAGCCGCAGGTTTAACCCTTCCCTCGCTGGGCGGAGCACTCACTTCCTCGGGTTCGTCTGTAGCGGACGAAGGCCACGAGGAGGAGGAGGAGGAGGAGGCCGTCGGCTGCCACACTCACCCCGGCGATGACGGTGCAGGTCAGACCCGGTGCTGGGCTTGGTTCTGATCCACCTGGGAAGCAGCACCAGGCCATGAGCATCTTGTTACCTGCTGCCCCAGCCCCTCCCTCTCAAGGACCCAGAGACCCACAGCAGAACATGCTATGGGGCTAGTGGGGAGGGGCAGGAGCAGAGGTGATTCTGGGTAATAGTGGTCGGGGGTTCACTCCCAGTGGCAGAGGGCTGTACTGGGGTGGGGGCAGGGTGTGGGGGGGGCTGTACCTCAGGCCCCATGTACCCTGTGAAGCCAGCTGGGCCCAGATACTGCAGCACCCCTCCCCCCCAAAGTCATGCCCCTGTCCTGGGAATTTCTTCTGCGTAGGAATCATATGGGTGGGGGGATGGCAGTGGGAGGAGGCTTCTGGCCGGGAAGGACACTTTGAGATCATTGGGAGAGCCATGCCCTGGTGAAGTGATCAGCAGCGGAAGATGTAAAGGTGCTGTCATTGTAACCACCATCAGTAGGTTCCAGAGTCAACAATATCTCACTCTGAATCAGTGGGTTCAAGTGTTAACACCACGTCTATCTGGACTGAGAGGTTCCAGGGTTAATGCCCCACTGGGCAGCACCCCGGCGAAGGGGGAGCCCTGCTTCTGAGCCGTTCCACTCGGCTGTCTGCAGACTCAGGCAGACAGACGGGATACACGGGGATCATTGTCCCCAGCTCTCCATCCCCAGTCTCCCAGGGGGATAAGCACCGAGCTGTGCCCCACACAGGTGGCTTTATGGTGCCGGTGGGCAGTATAGTACAGGGTTCAAAAGGGAGCTAGATAGAGCCATGGAGGATAGGTCCATCGATGGCTATTAGCCAGGACGGGCAGGGATGGTGTCCCTACCTCTGTTTGCCAGAAGCTGGAAATGGGCGACCGGGGATGGATCACTGGATGATTCCCTCTGGGGCACCTGGCACTGGCCACTGGCAGAGGACAGGACACTGGGCTGGATGGAGCTTTGGTCTGACCCAGTCTGGCCGTTCTTATGTTGCCTGTTTGTGGGGTCCCCGGGGTGGGGCTGTGCATTGGGGGAAGCTCTCCCAGGCCCTGCCCCCACCAAGCCAATCTGGCATCTGTCCAGTGACACCCCCCTCCCCCGCATATGAAATGAGGCTGGGGGGGAAGGGGTTCAAATGGGACATTTGCTGTGGGGATCTGCCCCCATCCTATCCAGCCAGCCCTTCATGGCTCCCCCTGAGGGCGGCTCCTTGGGCAGCACAAACCTGTTTCTGGGGGGGTTGATGGTGATTTCCTGCCCTCAGTCCCTGTACCTGGCCCTGCGCTGCCTGGGCCGGTGGGAGGTGGTGTCGTTCCCGGCTGAGTCGGGTCGGTTCCCCCTGCGGGAATAGAACCAGCGTCTGTCAGGGGCGGGGCGCAGGGCTGAGAAAACTGGAGCCCTGGTGTCTGTGGTTAGTTATACAGGGAACCTCTTCTCCCTGCAACCGGCAATGGTGGCTCTTCCCCGGGCTGAGCCGGCGTCCCTGGGGAGAGGATGGGACCCAGGGATTCAGGCCGGCTCAGCGCCCCCGGGATCCCAGAACGGGGAGGATCAGCCCAGCGAGACCCTGAGCGCAGATACAGCCCCTGCCTGGCTCCACGGAAACCGGAACCAAAATAATTACTGGCTCATTTTAATTACCAGGAGCCCCTGTTCTGTTCTGGGCCAGCTCCCCCGTGTGCTCGGAGCTGTACGGACACATGACACAGAAAGGGTCCCTGCCCCAGCCAGGTGCCATTCACACCTGGAGTCACTGCGGAGCAAGTCTGGGTGCGGCTGTTCCTATTTGGGAGGAGGAACGTCCCTGTGTCTGTAGAGCTACAGGGGAGCTTGTCTGCCAGCCGGGCCTGTGTCAAACCAGGGAGCGCTAATACCGACAGCCCAGACCGGCTGGGTGTGAGGATGGGAGCAGGGATGCTGAGCTGGGCCCCTCACCTGCTACCACCAGATCCACGGGGTCGCTGGGCTCCGACCAGATGGGCGGGTCCCACTTGGTGCGATATTGGCAGCTGTAGTTCCCTGCGTCTCCCTGGCTCACGCTGCGGATGGGAAACTCAGCCACGTCCCCCACAGGGTCCATCGAGCGCCGTGCGTCCGGGTCTCCAGCTTTACTCAGAAGGACCCTCGCTCCCCGACACCGACACTCACACCGGATGGTCACGGCTCCCCCGAGGGCGACCTGCCCGCTGGGGTGCAGGGAGATGCTGGGTTTGGGCTCTGCAGGCAGGAGGAGACAGGCTGTAAGACACAGACCCCAGCATGGTCACTGCGCCCCGTCCCCACCTCCCAGCCCCAGTGACGAGGCTGATACAGGGGCTGCAGGGAGAGTCTCCTGGATGCTTTTCCCTCAAATCCAAGACCGAGAGAGCTGGGCTAGCGACACAAGGGACACAGGGACCCCCACCCCCCAGCAGGGCAATGGTGCGGATCCATCTGCCAGGAACCCAGGGAGGGGTGCCTGGGGCAGGGCAAGGAGAGGCCGAGGGGACCTAGAGGCCAATTGTGTTTTCTCTCCATCTGCTGGGGAAGGAGAAATCAGTTCAGTGGGGAACGATCACAAGTGAATCAGAGTTCGCTGGTGTAGCAGGAACTGCTGGGGAGGGTCACACTGGGAACTATTGCTGAGCTGCCTGACCAGTAACTACCATTGGCTGAATTAAACCCACTTCATGGGCAACACTTTACATTCATGGAGCCCCAGGAGCTGGAGTTGGAACGTCCCAGGCACTAGGCCAGAACCCACCGCGCTACGGTCCCGTCGCGGCTTCTCTGTCCCTAGGCTGGTTTGTTGTATCTTGAGCCCTCCCCTTGCGCCGTCTCTGTTTGCTGCTCTGAGCTCCAGCTCAGACACCTGCAGCGATTTCTCCAGGCGATGGGTCGGCTTCTCAATTTTTCATGTTTCACTGCCTGGTTCTTCCTTTAACTTTCCCCTCCTGCCTCTGCCTTTCCTCTCTCTGCCTCCCCCTGTTCCTGCCATCTCTGCCCCTTCTCAACGGGACTGTCCCCCTGCCAGCTCTGGGCCTGGCCCCTTCGATGACACAGCTCGGCCACCGGGTCCCTTTCCACTGGCTCCCGCTCGCTGGGTCCCTGCGGTTCTGGTGCCGGTTGGTACCTCGCTGGCTGCTGGTGTCTCTGTCCCGGGGCTGGACACCCTCCCTCCAAACTCTACCAGCCGTTTCCACCAGCAGCGCTGGGGCGGGGGAGGAGCTGCTGGCTACTGTCCCCCGCTGGTTTCTTTCTTTCTCTCCCCACCACAAAAAATCCCGCCCCAGGCTCGAGCTCCCCCCACTTCCCCTGCCCGGGAATCCTTGGGGGTCTCCCCACAGCCAACGTGTGCAGCTCCCACTGCTCTGTAACCCGACAGCCCCCAGCCCAGGTGGGCATCACACAGCCGGCCCTGGAAGGCCGTCACAGGCTGGGGGCAGGGCCGGCTGGGCAGCCCCTGGGCCCGACTCCTCTGTGGGTCCCCAGAGCCGGGGCAGCCAGGGGAGCACCCCCCTGGGACAAGCCCCTGCTCTGCAGCTCCCCCTGGGGGCAGGGCCGTGTTCCTGCTAATTTTTTACATCCATGTGCGGAATGAATTTTGTTATGTGCACAGAGAGGTGATATGTGACGGAGGTGGGGCAGAGGGTTGGGGTGCAGGGGGGGTGAGGGCTCCGGCTTGGGGTGGGGCCTCTGGGGTGGGGCTGGGGATGAGGGGCTTGGGGTGCAGGCTTCCCCAGGGCTGCAGCGGGGAGAGAGGACTCCCCCCAGCCCTCTGTTGCCGCAGCACCCCGGGGCCGGGGGAAAGGTGCCTCTCCCTGGCCATGGCAGCTTAGAGGAAATTTAGGGGCAGGAGTCCCGCCCTCCCTCGGCCCCTAATCTCAGGCAGCTGCTGCACCCCCCTAGCTAGGGACCCCCTAGTGACTCCGTCCCCGCTCCCCAGCTGGGCGTCCCTCAGGGCAGATCCTGGCTCTGAGTGTCCCACTGGTGCACAGCCCTGGAGGGTCTGGCTGGGGGTGGGGCTGGGAACGGGGATGCCGAGCCCGGCCCCTCACCTCTCACCACCAGCTCCACGCGGTCACTGGGGTATGACACGTTGAACGGCTCCGATCTGCTGTGATAGAAGCAGCTGTAGCTCCCACCGTCCTCCCGGCTCATGTTGCTGATGGGAAACACAACCTCCAACCCATCCGAATCCACAGGTGGGAAATGGCGTCGCTCTTTATTCAGCATGAACTGCACGCCCCAGTGCTGCCCCCGACACCAGACGGCCACGGCTGCCCCCAGGGAGACCCCCCCGCTAGGGCTCAGCAGGGAGATGCTGGGTTTGGGGTAGCTGGGCTCTGCAGGGGGAAGCAGACAGGCCGTGAGACACAGGCCCCGTCACTCACTCCTGGGGCCCGTCCTCACCACACGGCCTCAGTGGTGGGTCAGACCCGGCGGCCCTGGGGATGGGCTCCTGGATCCCTTTCCACAGGGGCCAGAGTTTCCCCTCAGCCCTGGGCTCACAGCATTAGACACGGAGCCACCCCAGCCCCTGGGGCCCAGAGCTCTGCTCCCCGGCGGGTGACAGGCCAGGCCAGTCTCCAGTGTCCATTCTCTCCCTGGCTTCTCTGCTGGGAGGGCTGGGAGCCAGGACTCCTGGGTTCTGCCCTGGCTCTGTGAGGGGAGTGGGGTCTAGTGGGGAGAGCAGGGGGGTGGATGGGGGCCAGGACTCCTGGGTTCTGTGCACAGCACCACCACTGACTTGTAGGGGACTGTGCAAGTCTCTACTATACACTGAGGTTTAAAACCTTCAGCTCCACCCATCACCCCCTAACTGGTGTGTTGCCTGGGAAAGATCCCCCCTGCTCTGCAGCTCCCCCTGGGGGCAGGGATCCCCCCTTCCTCTTCCCCAAATCTCCAGTGCCTGCTTCTCCCCCCTGGCTGGGGAACCTCCCACTCCCTGACTCCCCACTTCCGGGCCGGGTGTCCCCTCTGCTGGGCCCAGGGCTCAGGGCAGAGCCTGGCTCTGAGTGGCCCATCGGTGCGAGCCCCCGGGGATCTAGCTGGGTGTGGGGCTGGGAGCCGAGGTGCCGGGCTGGGCCCCTCACCTGCTACAATGATCTGCACAGGGTCACTGGGCTCCGAGTAGGTAGTTGGGCTTGTTCTGTCACTATAAAGACAGGTGTAGTTGCCCCCGTGTTCCCGTCTGGCACTGGTGATGAGAAATTCAGCCTCAGAGCCGGCAGGGTCTGTGTAAGTCGTATGGTTCCTATCTCCAGCCTTGTAGAAGAGGATCCTCATGCCCAGGCGCTGATGCCAGCACCGGATGGTGACATTTCCCCCCACGGGGATCACCCCACCGGGGCTGACGGAGATGGAGGGTTTGGGGTAGGACCCCTCTGGAGTCACAAACAAACAGGCAGTAAGTGGGGGTGACACAAACCGTGTCCGTCTGATTCAATCCTCTGCCCATCTGTCACTCCAGCGTTTCACCCCCTGCCCATCCCTGGGGTGCAGCCCGGCCCCGCGGCTCACAGCCGGGGAGAGACACAGCAGAGGGGAAAGGAAATTTCCAGTCTCGGATTCCCTCTGTTCTCCAGGGTCTATTCAGCCCTGCCCCTGCTGCAGTCAGAGGTGACTCCGGATTGACCCTGGGGCTGAGATCAGAATCACCCTCCTTCTGTGTTTCTAACATTGTAGCTGAGCTGCAGCTCTGCTGGAGTTGGGCTGAATATGGATTAGTCTTTAAAATCTTCTAAAAACCACATTGACCCCATGTGACGGTGCGATTCTGGCGGGACCCAACTGAGAGTGCCAAATCAGGACCAATTGCTTAAACTGGGCAGTTACAGCCCTAGGCTGGGGTTTTTCCACCTCTAAGGCAAACCAAACCAGCCAGACAAAAAGGACTTTGGTCTCACCCCACTGGCTAACCACAAGTCACACAAGCAATTTCCTTAGACACTCCAGTCTCCCAGCATCACCACCAGTGCACTCGTCCTGGGGATGAATGGTTATGAAAACCAACACCCCAATAAAAGAAAAAGGTTCCCTCGATCCCAAAGGACCAAGCCCCAGACCCAGGTCAATATACACATCAGATCTTACCCACAAATCACGCTGTTGCCAATCCTTTAGAATCTAAAATCTAAAGGTTTATTTACAAAGGGAAAAAGGTAGAGATGAGAGGTAGAGTTGGTTAAATGGAATCAATTACATACAGTAATGGCAAAGTTCTTAGTTCAGGCTTGCAGCAGTGCTGGAGTAAACTGCAGGTTCAGATTAAGTCTCTGGAACATCCCCCGCTGGGATGGGTCAACCGTCCTTCGTGCAGAGCTTCAGTTTGTAGCAAAGTCCTTCCAGAGGTCAGAAGCAGGATTGAAGACAAGATGGAGATGATGCATCAGCCTTATATAGACTTTTCCAGGTGTAAGAATCTCTTTGTCCTCACGGTGGAAAATTACAGCAAAATGGAGTCTGGAGTCACATGGGCCAGTCCCTGCATACTTTGCTGAGTCACAAGGCGTGTCTGCCTTCTCTCCATGGGTCAATTGTGTAGCTGATGGCCCTTAATGGGCCATCAAGCCAGCTAGGCAGGGCTAACATTAGCTTTTCTGGGATCTTTCCCAGAAGCAGAGCATAATACAAAATACAGACAGTACAGAGCCAATACTTATAACTTCAACTACAAAATAATACACAGACATACAGACAGCATAATCATAACCAGCAACCCAGAACCTGGTCTTAGACACCTTATATGACCCCCTTTACTTAAGATTTGGTGCCACTACAGGACCTTGGTTGCAACCCATGTTCTATATGGTCCCAATTTATATCAATAACGTTGTTGCCGGCTCAAAGAGCCCGAGGCAGAGCAACAGCAGGGTTCGTTGCCCGGTGTGCGTCGCACTAATTATCACACCAGGGTGGAGAAGCAAAACCAGGTTTATTTGAGCCCAAAAAGGTGCCAGGGAGAAAAGCATTCTCAAATCCTGCACACAGATACAAAACAGCTCTCTCTCTTTTTATACATGATTTCAACTAAGCATTCCCATTACTCCTCACACTCCTCCTCTCCCCCCACCTTTCATTCTCATGCAGCAAATACACTTTGCAATAGCAATCACATGAAGCAGTTAAGTCATACTTGGCAAAAAACCACCTTAGCTCGTTAGCAACTCTTCTGTGATCAGTTATCTGTACTTTCCCACCGTGGGGGCTACGTTCTCATGCATATAACTTTAATTACAGCACCTGCTTTCCGCCTATCTTATTTAGTATTGGCTACATCTAGTATTAAGCAACCTTGCCACTGCCAGTAATTAGCACATAACACAAAAGGTTACAAAAGCTTAGCAAGGCTAACAAAAGCACTTTACATAAAGGTACTTTGGGTCACATAGGCCCAAAGCCATCCTCCCGAGTTACCTAGATTTATGCCTAGTGACACCAACAACTCCCCCCTTTGAGAATACTCAACAAATTTTTGGCTGAGTCTTCTCAAACTTTAAAGACAAAAAAACAATGAAGCTTTGCAGAAATATGTACAACTGCTCTTTTGAGCTTAATCACCCCAACCCAAGAATGAACGCATGGACAAAAGAGTGGAATGTTCATTTAACAACTAAGGGATTGGGACACTGACTATAAATCAGGTAGGTATACCAAGTGGTTTAATTTCCCAGATGTCTTGGTGAATAATTTAGTCCCATATGCATCCTCCCCATGGACCCAGCAGGATTCGGTATGTGGAAGCCCACACCCACCCTAACCGGTCCATATGCTTGGAAGGAGCACTGTGAATGTCCCCACTTCCATCCAGAAAGTGTCCAAGTATGTCTTCATGACCACAGATCAGATGGTACTCCTGACGTGTCTGGAAGGGCAGTGGGCCAAGTCTGGTCTAGATCCCACTGCAATGCCTTCCCAGCCTCAGTGATATTCAATACCATCTCTGTCAGTAACTTCTGGGTCACAGAACTAAGGGCTGAAATGACATGTAACTACCAACTCCAGCCTGTACTTAAGACAGCTGAGCTTCAAGAGTAAGTCTAGTGGCCTTTTCTAGTTGGCCCAATTTCTCATCATTTTCTTGGCTTTTAGGTCCCTCTTTGTTCCAGAGGAAATAGCCCAGGCTCTCTGTTATACTAATGTAAGGGCAGCCCCTTGTGAGCAATCTGGGTATGTAAAAGTGATCTGAAAACTGGATAAGGACAATGTTATTCAAAATGCAATGAGGGAGGGCAATACATGCTGAAGGATTTATCCAAAACACAGGGCGCAGCCTGTAGAATAAACCCCAAAATCCAATTAATACCACAGTTCCAAATATAAGTCCCACAAATTTCGTCCTGCCAGTGTGTAATTCTTTGTTTCTTCACCAGGGTCAGTTCTTAATGTCCTTTCTGGTCAGGAATTCCTGGACTTTGGCAATGTCAGTGGAGTGAGTGTTTCTTCGTCTTTCCCAAAACAGATGTAGTTTAGCATTCTACAGGGGAGAGATTATCAGTACATCACCCTGTAATGGTTTTGCTTCTTTTAGAAAAATTCAAAGGCACAATAGATTTGTCCGTGGACAAGGGAGAGGTTCAACCAGCACGTCACCTTGTCCTTTTGCCCTGCTGTTCAGAAGCACAATAGAACTAGAAAAAAAGAATAGGCTTATCATCAGTAGGAGAATTCTTCTGAGGTGGAGGGGTCTTTTTGCAGTGAGAATCCTGGGTCCAAGCAGTCAGTCTTTGGCACTTCACAGCGGTGTTGGTAGTCAGCAGGATTCAATACGGGCCTTTCCAGCGTGGAGCCAAGGCAGTCTTTCGTTGATGGATCTTTATGTAGACCCAGTCTCCTGGTTCCAAGGGGTGGGAGGGCTGCTAGGATCTTTGGGTTGTTTCTTCTTTACCTGTGTGAAAAAAAACCTAACACATTGCATTAGTGTCTTTGCAGATTTTACAAATTTTATAGCTGCATGGGCAAATTTAAGTCCCCCCCTTGTTCCTTTTTTTGGGGGTTAGCCAAGTCTTAGCTGTGAGGAGTGTCCTTGAACAAAGTCAGTGTCTCAGCTTTAAACTGAGCATGTTATCTAGTTTTTTTTTCAGTCAACTTGTTTTTTTTTCGCTTCCCTTCTCAGCTATTTTTTTTTAACCTACAAAAGAAACTTTCACGTTTTACGTATACACCTGGTGTTAACAATGAACACATACACATTGCTGTTATACAGTACATTAGTCTTATCTAATATATGCCACATATACCATTTCACTAAAATAATGTTATTACAGAGCTTGAGAACAACAAACCAGGACAAGCACACCCACTTCGATGAGTTCATTTAATACAAACTGTAGTCCAATAGCTTCCCACCATCCCCAGCCCTCTGGCTAGAAGTCTGAGGTAGCCAGAAGGATCCCATGTACAATATGGGGAGTGGGTTAACTTTCCATGTCCTTGCTTTTAAAGACTGTTAGTATGCAAATTTTAATAACCACTCTAAATTAAAAGATTTGGCCAATAAAGTTTCTTTCTCTTAAGGAAATGTACTAGACTTTAGTATATCACATTTTTCTGATATATCCAAACACTTTGTATTCTAAGTAAAACAAAACAAGTATCTGCACTTCAATTTAACACTGCCACTTGATTTTAAATTAGACCATCCCATAAAAATATTAAACACAACAATTCTGGCCACTTGAGACAAACACCACAAGACAGAACATAGAACACAAAACATAATTGTTACTCTGTCAGTAAATGCATGGTATGTTGAATGCTGTTCAGCTGGCATTAGTTTTCTTTGATTATCTGAAAGGCAAAACAAAAATCTACCCCTTCTGGGCAGTCAATCATTACTTAAAATATACAAATACTCTTGTTAATTTAGGAGAATTACCCCATATTTTTTTTGCCTGAATTTATTTACAAACATTTCAGAGACACCAAGAACTTTTTACTTTAGTACGTTTACAAAGTTCAACTGCTGTTCCCTCCAGCAACTATAGAGTTAACTTTTCACTGTGCCTTAAATCACTTGCCTGTCCTTTCAACAGCCACTTACCAACTCAGATCACCATTCAAAATATTCTTCTGAGTATATGAACCCCTATGCGTATACTTACTTACTCTGTTCTTGTTTTTTCACTACACCCTAAAAGTTTCCAACCTGTTCTCCAAGCTCTCTGTCTGTTGCCTGGCCGCCTGGGCCCGATCCTTTTTTTTTTTTTTGCTGAACCGTTTCTTTCCATGGGTACCAACGTATTCCACTACCAGTTAGCTAGGAGGGTGGGCTTTTCAACTTGCCCCCACCCTTCTGGTCTTTTCCCTAAAACATTTTTACTCCCAAAACTACTCGAGTCCTCCCTAGTAAGGCTTGCCACCTGGCAAAAATACATGGCCATTGGGTAGAGGCCATTTACTTAACACACAATCCAAACTCCTTTGGGGGTCTACCCAGAGACCCACCCATTTGTCTGCTGACACTTAAACAGAAAAGAAAATTACACAGAGAGCAGTGAAAATTACAGTCTAAGCCAGATTTTTCCACTTCTATTACATTGTCCGTTACAGGGGGGGCGGGACAGAAAGATCTCAATACAACCTCAGAGCTTCATCGCACACATGGCTTCCACCCTGAGGAATTATGAACGAAAAGTTCAGTTCCGCCCACACACCTAACGCCCAAATGAACAGAGCAGAAAAACAACAGTAACCGGTTAAACAGAACAGAACCAGAACCAGATAGTGCACCAAAACCAGATAGTGTTTCCTTATTCTATTAGGGCTCACCTTTAACCATACAATCCTTATCATATAATACCAAACAATACCAAACAAAGCAAACATAAAATAACAAGGGTAAAACAGATAGATGGTGTATATTCTGCAGGGCTCCCCCATTCTCTATTGCTCACCAAACTGTGACAAATTTCTGTTACCAATTATTCCTCATGTCAGGTGATCAAACTGACACTGCATATAATTAAATTTTAAAGCTTCATTAAAAATAATAAAACAACAATGGAGAGTATTGGGAACACTCCCACATCACTCAGGAAAAATATGAATGCCCCAAGCCTTAAGCCACTTCAATGCTTACACATATCCAGACTGGCCACGTCTGTGTATAATGGTCAAAGAAGGGAAATAGGTGGACGGGAGATTATCCTGTATACAGCTTGTCCAGAATTTCCAACATGCTTCCACTCTTGGGATGGCTGTTCTTTTACACCCTGGACTCTCCTGCGGCGTCTCTTTCAGAGATTCCAGTTCAGGTCAGCTGCCTGTGGCTTTTCCAGTGTCACCGAGCCATACCAGCTACAGGGTTGCAGAAGCACACTGTTGGATCTCACTGGAGAATTAAGCTTTGCAAATGCAATCTCAGTTCTGTAACTTGTACTGCGCCTTTGGTTTGCCTCTGTCTCTATTTTCCACAACCAGCTGGGGCTGAAAGCAGTTTTTTTTTTTGTACTTAACATAGTCTGTACTGATTCTTGACCTTGTACACAGAGCAGCTTTCTCCTTATCTCTGGGGTTAGCCGAGTTTCAAATTAACCAGTTCCTAGACAAATTGCTCACACTGTGTCAGAGGCTTTTCTTTGTGATTAAAAGCTCCTCTGAGATATATGATCTTATCTAGATTGAAGATACCTTCTAATGGGCATTGTTTAGATGGATTTTCACACATGTGAAGATTCCAATTCTCTAAATACCTGCAGGTTTTAGGACCATAATGTACGTACATGTAACATGCTGGGGTACCCTTAGGGGGTGAGGTGGAATATTTAGACTGTCTCTCCCCCATTTTCCACACACACACACACACACACACACACACACACACACACACACACACACACACACACACACACACACACACACCAAGGCCATTATTTCCTATTACCACGATGCATCTTATCTTGCTGCACAGTCAATAAATTCAGATGGCGTGAGCCCAAGAGAGACAGACGTCCCCACGGACAGTCTTCCTCCCAGTGTGGCTCTGGGGCATATGCTGGGGGAATTTTTACAAGAGCTCTACATACAAACAGCTTCAGAAGCTACCCATTCGCTGACAAAACAGAAATAATTGAAGGATCATGTTGTAATTAAGTGATCCTTCTGGTGGCCACCTTTCCTGGCTCTCTAGCTGATACTGAGGCCAGTCTACTATACAAAACCTTTTCAGTTTGCTTTTAGTCAATGGATCTGATTCAAACACTTTCCAATTCACCAGAATGCATTCTAAGGGTGTACACCATACCCTGCCTGTACTCTGTTCCTGCCCCATACCTATGGGAAGACACTGGGCGTCCCCAGGTCTTAACAGGCAAACAAAAGGTTAACAGCACTGGACTGTTCCTACCTTATCCACAGGACCGGTTCCTCACCGTCGCCCGCAGCTGCTTCTCCACTATCTGAGCGCGTTGCACCGTTGTGTCCTCCAAGGTCAGCCTGACGCGTCTCTGCCAAGGCCCCCGGTAAAGGCACCGGTGCGCGCCAGGCATCAACTGTGACCATCGTCCACCGGCCATTGGAGGAGTCCGGGCAAGGCACAATTTTGCCTCGAGCCCACCCAGGGACGCCAAAACTGTTGCCGGCTCAAAGAGCCCGAGGCGGAGCAACAGCAGGGTTCGTTGCAAAAGGCCGTCGCACTAATTATCACACCAGGGTGGAGAAGCAAAACCAGGTTTATTTGAGCCCAAAAAGGTGCCAGGGAGAAAAGCATTCTCAAATCCTGCACACAGATACAAAACAGCTCTCTCTCTTTTTATACATGATTTCAACTAAGCATTCCCATTACTCCTCACACTCCTCCTCTCCCCCCACCTTTCATTCTCATGCAGCAAATACACTTTGCAATAGCAATCACATGAAGCAGTTAAGTCATACTTGGCAAAAAACCACCTTAGCTCGTTAGCAACTCTTCTGTGATCAGTTATCTGTACTTTCCCACCGTGGGGGCTACGTTCTCATGCATATAACTTTAATTACAGCACCTGCTTTCCGCCTATCTTATTTAGTATTGGCTACATCTAGTATTAAGCAACCTTGCCACTGCCAGTAATTAGCACATAACACAAAAGGTTACAAAAGTTTAGCAAGGCTAACAAAAGCACTTTACATAAAGGTACTTTGGGTCACATAGGCCCAAAGCCATCCTCCTGAGTTACCTAGATTTATGCCTAGTGACACCAACAACATCACACCCCAATTGTCCGGCAATGTGCTGTATGCACAGGACTGTGGGGTGGGGTTTGTGGGACAAATCCGAGTCCTTTGAGCAAAGGCTATGAAAAACACGTTTGCAAAATCCCCCGGTTGTTCTAACATTTTCCATCCCACCCCTGGGGCTCAGACTCCGGCTCTGCTCCGCCCCAAACCGCTCTCAGCCGCTGGGGATTTAGCTCCGCTCTGCACGGTGCCGGGGGCCCCTTTGGGGACGGGATATTCCCAAAGCTGTTCAGGGGACATTCCAAATGCCGGGCCGGGCTGAGCCTGACCCACGAGCAAAGCAGTGACACGCGCGTGCAGCAAGCCGAGGGTGAGAGACAACGGGGCCTTGCTCCAGTCCCGCTGCGTGTCCACGTCTTACAGCCCTGCTCTGCCTGACCCGTTCCCCGGGCTCCTGCCAGCTCCCCGGGCACAGTGCGGGGGCGCTGCGGGGTGGCTGGTGCCTTCACTCTGTATTTCCTGCTTTGAGTGCAGGTGAATTCACCCTGTGTGGTGCCCATCCCTGTAATGAGTGGGGCGAGGTCTCAGTCCCACCTCGGAGTGGGGAAGGGAGCCTCTTGAGCCCTCCCCTCCCGCCGTCTCTGTTTGCTGCTCTGAGCTCCAGCTCAGATACCTGCAGCGATTTCCCCAGGCGATGGGTCGGCTTCTCAATGCCACAACTGTCCCTCTGCTGCTTTTCCTAGAGTCCCTTTGTTCTTGGACAAATTCTCTCTTCCTGTTGCTGCAGCTGAAGGTTTTCTAACAATTTGCTGCCCGGTTCCTCCTTTAACTTTCCCCCTCCTGCCTCTGTCTTTCCTCTCTCTGCATCCCCCTGTTCCTACCATCGCTGCCCCTTCCCAACGGGACTGTCCCCCTGCCAGCTCTGTGCCTGGCCCCTTCGATGACACAGCTCGGCCACCGGGTCCCTTTCCACTGGCTCTCGCTCGCTGGGTCCCTGCGTTTCTGGTGCCGGTTGGTACCTCGCTGGCTGCTGGTGTCTCTCCCCGGCGCTGGGCAGCCTCCCTCCAAACTCCACCAGCCGTTTCCACCAGCAGCCCTGGGGTCGGGGAGGAGCTGCTGGCTGCTGGCCCCTGCTGGTTTCTTTCTCTCCTCACCACAAAAAATCCCGCCCCAGGCTCGAGCTCCCCCCACTTCCCCTGCCCGGGAATCCTTGGGGGTCTCCCCACAGCTGGTGTTTCCAGGCTGCTTCTGAGCAGCCAACGTGTGCAGCTCCCACTGCTCTGTAACCCGGCAGCCCCCAGCCAGGTGGGCATCACACAGCCGGCCCTGGAAGGCCGTCACAGGCTGGGGGCGGGGCCGGCGGGGCAGCCCCTGGGCCCGACTCCTCTGTGCGCCCCCAGAGCAGGAGCGGCCAGGGGAGCATCCCCCTGGGACAGTCCCCTGCTCTGCAGCTCCCCCTGGGGGCAGGGCCGTGTTCCTGCTCATTTTTTACATTCATGTGCGGAATGAATTTTGTTGTGTGCACAGAGAGGTGATATGTGATGGGGGTGGGGCAGAGGGTTGGGGTGCTGGGGGAGGTGAGGGCTCCGGCTGGGGGTGGGGCCTCTGGGGTGGGGCTGGGGATCAGGGGTGTGGGGTGCAGGCTGCCCCAGGGCTGCAGCGGGGAGAGAGGACTCCCCCCAGCCCTCTGTTGCCGCAGCAGCCTGGGGCCAGGGTAGAGGTGCCTCTCCCTGGCCACGGCAGCTTAGAGGAAATTTAGGGGGGACCTCCCCCCCCTCCCTCGGCCCCTAATCTCAGGCAGCTGCTGCACCCCCCTAGCTAGGGACCCCCCAGCAACTCCGTCCCCTCTCCCCAGCCAGGCGTCCCCTCTGCGGGGTCAGGGCTCAGGGCAGAGCCTGGCTCTGAGCGTCCCATTGGCACCAAGTCCCCGTGAGGGTCTGGCTGGGGCTGGGGCTGGGAATGGGGATGCTGAGCCAGGCCCCTCACCTCTCACCACCAGCTCCACGGGGTCGCTGGGGTACGACACGGCGAACGGCTCCGATCTGCTGTGATAGAAGCAGCTGTAGCTCCCGCCGTCCTCCCGGCTCACGTTGCTGATGGGAAACACAACCTCCAACCTGTCCGAATCCATGGGTGGGAAATGACGTCCCTCTTTATTCAGCATGAACCGCACGCCCTGGTGCTGCCCCCGACACTGGACAGTCACGGCTGCCCCCAGGGAGACCCCCCTGCTGTGGCTCAGGGAGAAGTTGGGTTTGGGGTAGCTGGGCTCTGCAGTGGGAAGCAGACAGGCCGTGAGACACAGGCCCTTCACTCAGTCCTGGGGCCCGTCCTCACCACGCGGCCTCAGTGGTGGGTCAGACCCGGCGGCCCTGGGGACGGGCTCCTGGATCCTTTTCCACAGGGGCCAGAGTTTCCCCTCAGCCCTGGCTCACAGCATGAGAAACGGAGCGACCCCAGCCCTAGGGCCCAGAGCTCTGCTCCCCGGAGGGTGACA
Organism: Mauremys reevesii; assembly: GCF_016161935.1. Lineage (NCBI taxonomy): Eukaryota > Metazoa > Chordata > Testudines > Geoemydidae > Mauremys > Mauremys reevesii. Next base: position 21,003,887 of record NC_052644.1, read on the forward strand.
GGCCAGGCCAGTCTCCAGGGTCCATTCACTGCCTGGCTTCTCTGCTGGGAGGGCTGGGAGCCAGGACTCCTGGGTTCTGTTCCTGGCTCTGGGAGGGGAGTGGGGTCTAGTGGGGAGAGCAGGGGGGTGGATGGGGGCCAGGACTCCTGGGTTCTGTGCACAGCACCACCACTGACTTGTAGGGGACTGTGCAAGTCTGTGCTATACACTGAGGTTTATAACCTTCAGCTACACCCATCACCCCCTAACTGATGTGTTGCCTGGGAAAGGCCCCCCCTGCTCTGCAGCTCCCCTGGGGGCAGGGATCCCCCCTTCCTTTGCCCCAAATCTCTAGTGGCTGCTTCTCCCCCCTGGCTGGGGAACCTCCCGCTTCCAGTGACTCCCCACTTCCCGGCCGGGCGTCCCCTCTGCTCGGCCCAGGGCCCAGGGCAGAGCCTGGCTCTGAGTGGCCCGTCGGTGCGAGCCCCCGGCGATCTAGCTGGGTGTGGGGCTGGGAGCCGAGGTGCCGGGCTGGGCCCCTCACCTGCTACAATGATCTGCACAGGGTCACTGGGCTCCGAGTAGGCAGCTAGTCCTGTTCCGTTGCTATAACGACAGGTGTAGTTGCCCCCATTTTCCCGTCTGGCGCTGGTGATGGGAAATTCAGCCTCAGAGCCGGCAGGGTCTGTGTGAGTCAGATAGTTCCCAGCTCCATCCTTGTAGAGGAGGATCCTCAAGCCCAGGAGCTAATGCTGACACCGGATGGTGACGTTTCCCCCCAAGGGGATCACCCCACCGGGGCTGACGGAGATGGAGGGTTTGGGGTAGGACCCCTCTGGAGTCACAAACAGGCAGTGAGTGGGGGTGACGCAAACCGCGTCCGTCTGATTCAATCCTCTGCCCATCTGTCGCTCCAGCGTTTCACCCCCCGCCCATCCCTGGGGTGCAGCCCGGCCCCGCGGCTCACAGCCGGGGTGAGACACAGGAGGCAGAAAGGAGATTTCCAGTCTCTGATTCCTTCAGTTCTCCAGGGTCAATTCAGCCCTGTCCCCGCTGCAGTCAGGGGTGACTGGATTGACCCCAGGGCTGAGATCAGAATCACCCTCCTTCTGTTTTTCTAATGTTGCAGCCAAGCTGCAGCTCTGCTGGAGTTGGGCTGAACAGGGATTATTCTTTAAAATATTCTAAAAACCACATTGACTCCAATTGTCCGGCAATGTGCTGTATGCACAGGAGTGGGGGGTGGGGGGTCGTAGGACAAATCTGAGTCCTTTGAGCAAAGGCTCCGAAAAACACATTTGCAAAATCCCCCGGTTGTTCTAACATTTTCCCCCCCCACTGGGGGGGCTCTGCTCTGGCTCTGCCCAACCCCGCTCCTCAGCCGCTGGGGATTTAGCTCGCGCCTGCGGTGTGCGGGGCCCTTTGGGGGGGGGATATTCCCAAAGCTGTTCAGGGGTTTCCAAATGCCGGGCCGGGCTGAGCCTGACCCACGAGCAAAGCAGGCCGAGGGGACACACGGGGCCTTGCTCCAGTCCCGCTGCGTGTCCACGTCTTACAGCCCTGCTCTGCCTGACGACCCCCCCTCTCCCCTGCTCCCCGGGCACAGTGCGGGGGCGCTGCGGGGGGGCTGGTGCCTTCACTCTGTATTTCCTGCTTTGAGTGCAGGTGAATTCACCCTGTGTGGTGCCCATCCCTGTAATGAGTGGGGCGAGGTCTCAGTCCCATCTCTGGGTGTGGGAGGGAGCAGGGGTCTGAGAGGCTCATAACTTTGTGGGATCTGCTGCACCCCTCATCCCTCACCCATGTCCCTTGTCCTTAATGTGGAAATTCCCCCAGCTGCCCGATTCCCCACAGATACTCACCTCCGGACACCCCGCTCCGCCCAGCCAGCCAGCAGCCTGTAATGAGATGGATCGTTAGGGACCAGATCCCAGAGCAACTGGATCCTGCACCCTGGTCTCAGATCCCCCCAATGGGCACACACCCTGGCTGTCTCGGATACTCACCGAGTCAGAGGACGATGAGAGCAGATGCCATGACGGGGGCAGCGAGGGGCCCCTCAGCACTATCACCAACACCCCGGTGCTCAGCTCCACTGAGCCCCAAATAAGGAACTCGTCTGCTGGCTGCAGCTACAAGGAAGTCAACGATATCTCGTCTCTTCCTGCGTCCATCACAGATTGTCTCTAATCTGCTGGTGAAATCTAGTGCGGTCAAAGCAACCCAGGGACTGTCAGCCTGGCCAAGCGTCACGCAGCTCCCAGCTTGTCTGTGTCTCTGGGGGGGGACGGGACAGGTCACCCTCAACGTACCCTGCAGCCTTGAGGAAAGTGCATCAGCCTGAGAGACCACAGGGTCTGGTCTTCAATCTTCCACTGATCACTATTTCCATCCCCTTTTCATTCTGGATTAAAGCGGCTGATGACCCATGTAGGTAAAATTAATACCTGATCATGCAATTAAAGGCTGGTGTTGTGATGGAGCTGCATGAGTGGGCAGAGTTAAGGTCATTCAGGAAACTGTAACTGTGGCATTTCCTGGTGCTGGAGGGTTTGACTCTGCAGCCTTCCCGCTCAGCCTGCCAACCTGCCCACCTGCGACACGAGCCGTGGCACCGAGTGAGGAGCGGGCGCGATGGAGGACGCCTGGGTTTGCTGCCCCTTGGGCTTGGCACCAGGCTGCCCTCTGGGAAATGGCGCCTACCTGGGCTGGGAGGGGGACAGTGTGGGGGGCAGGAGAATACGGGGTGTCATAAACATACAACTAAGGGTAGCACAAATCCCTCTTTACCCTGTAAAGGGTTAATTTCTGCTTTACTTGTAAAGGGTTAAGAAGCTCAGATAACCTGGGGGGCACCTGACCAAAAGGACCCATAAGGGGAGAAGATACTTTCAGATCTTGGGGGGAAGGTTTTGGTCTGTGTCTCTTGGAGCCAGCCAGGAAACCAGGCAGAGAAATTACATCTCCTTAAGAATATCTGAACTAAGCATCTTGCAGAAATACTAAGTAATAGCAAGGAAACGCGTTAGGTTACATTTTGTTTTGGCTTGTGAATTTTCCCTGTGCTAAGAGGGAGGTTTATCCCTGTTTTGTAACTTTAAAGTTTTGCCTAGAGGGGAAATTCTCTGTGTTCTTGAGTCTTTTGCTACTCTGTAAAGTATTTACCACCCTGATTTTACAGAGGTGATTCTTTTACCTTTTCTTTAAGTAAAATTCTTCTCTTAAGAACCCAATTGATTTTTCATTGTTCTTAAGATTCAAGGGGTTGGGTCTGTGTTCACCTGTACCAACTGGTGAGGATATTATTCTCAAGCCTCCCCGGGAAAGGGGGTGCAGGGCTTGGGGGAATATTTGGGGGGAATAGGACTCCGAGTGGTCCCTTCCCTGATTCTTTGTCTAAACCACTTGGTGGTGGCAGCGATACCGTTCAAGGTGGAATTTGTGCCTTGGGAAAGTTTTTAACCTAAGCTGCTAAAAATAAGCTTAGGGGGTCTTTCATGTGGGTCCCCATATCTGTACCCCAGAGTTCAGAGTGGGGAAGGAACCCTGACATGGGGGGTGGCAGAATGTGGGGGAACACTGGGGGGTGAGGGGGCTGAGGGGAAGGAGCTGAGGGGGGCAGGGCAGTAGCGGGGAAGGGGGGACAATGGCTGTTGCCCCCCACAGTTGGGGGGTGCCTGGGTTCCCCCCTTGTGAGCATTTAAGGGTGGATCTTCCCCATGGCCATGAGGGGCACTGGGGGGCATCGCCTGCACCTGGCTCCCTGCCTCTCCCAAGCCAGCCAGAGGTGCCCCAGCTCAGCTGGAGTTTTGGCCGAAAAACAAATCCCTCCACACACCCCATCTGCCGACCCCGACTATGTGAGGGGGGAGCCAATCCCCATCCCCCATCCCGCTCGCCCCCATTCCCTTTCCACCTCCTCCCCACTCTTGTTTCCCCTCAAACGCCCGTCCCGTCACCCCTCCAGCACCCACCCACCCACCCCTTTTCTCTGTCCCCTCAAATTCCTGTTCCCGACTCCCTCCCTGATCTCAGCCCATCTCCCCTCTAATCCCTCCCCGCTGCCCTCAGCCTGTCCCCCCAAACTCCCGTAGCCCCGCTGCTCTTTGCAGAGGGGCTCACAGGCCCAGAGGGCTCAGGGGGGCTGGAAACTCTCTCCGTCGCCAGCGTTATCCAGGCCAGAGGCCGGGGCTCGTTTCAAACCGAGCCCCTGGTTCTACTCGGCTCCCGGGCAAACCCCCAGCAGCAGCTGCTCACAGGCAAAGCTTTCAGGTTAACCCCTCGGACAAGGAATCACACCCGGCCTGTCTATTGAAATGGGGGCTGAGCGACCGTGGCCAACAGCCGGAGTCAGCCCGGCTCCAAGTCTCGCTCCTTCGGGAGTCACCAGAGCAGAGCCACTTGTGTCCAGACCAGCCGGGCTGTGGGGGGAGGAACCGGTTCATTCACTCTCCGGTTGGATGGGCAGGGCGGCCGCTGACCCCGCTCCTAGTGTAAGCAGGGGAAGGGTCCCGCTATTGTGGGGAACTTTCCTGGCTTATACCTGCCCCGGTGGGATTGGCTTGTGAAAGGATCTGAGTCCTCGCTCCCACTCCCTTTACCGAGGCCTGACCTCGAGGGCTCCCCTTCCTCCCTCCCGTGCGGCAGAGTCCTCATAACCCCGGCTCTCAGGTTGGAAGCAACAAAACCGGAGACAGCTTTATTCAGGACATGCAATCGCAAGAGAAGAACACAGCTGACAGAGAGCATCTCTGCCTCAGTTTCTCCAAAGTGCAATCGATGTCACACAAGCATTTATGCATTTTAGCGCCCTGCATTAATTAACAACATCTGCAATTTGTGGGTTATGTCCTGCCCAGTCCTGTATTTTCACTTCTGTTCTCAAAACATCGCTATCTCAAGGCTGGGTCACACGGACTCCACTCTGCCGTCTTCCCACCCGCTTCTGACGTGAGCCCTGCTTCTACAGGGCCCGCGATATTAGGCCAAGGGTATGGCTACACTTACAAGTTGCAGCGCTGGGAGTTACAGCGCTGGTCATGCAGCTGTGTAGGGGCCAGCGCTGGAGTGTGGCCACACTGACAGCTACCAGCGCTGCAGTGTGGCCACACTTGCAGCACTTTCCAGCGCTGTATTGAGAGGTGCATTGTGGGCAGCTATCCCACAGAACACCTCGTCCCGTTTTGGCGCCGTTTTGGCGCTGAGTATTGTGGGAAGGGGAAGGAAGTGTGTGGGTCATTCCGCTTCCTGTTCCAACGCCCCGTGGTGCATCGCTTCACATCCCAGCATTCTGTCTTTCCGGCAACGTTTGGCGCCATTGTGAGTGTCTGTTTTACTCTGTGGGAAATGGAGCCCGAGCTGCTGAGGACTGTGCTGATGAGTGTCGCCAGCACAACACGTTTGGCAGTCGAGCTATTCCTTCAGCTCCAAAGTGACAGCGAGGAGTCTGATGATGATATCGATATCGATTCTCCTGCCACGTGTGACACCAAAGTGCTTGTGGCATTCACAGAAATGCTCAGCACCGTTGAACGCCGCTTTTGGGCTCGGGAAACAAGCACTGAGTGGTGGGATCACATCGTCATGGAAGTCTGGGATGACGAGCAGTGGCTGCAGAACTTTCGTATGAGAAAAGCCACTTTCATGGGACTGTGTGCTGAGCTCGCCCCCACTCTGCGGCACAAGGACACAAGATTGAGAGCTGCCATGACGGTGGAAAAGCGGGTGGCTATTGCAATCTGGAAGCTGGCAAATCCAGACAGCTACCGGTCGGTCGGGAACCAGTTTGGAGTGGGAAAGTCGACCGTTGGAATCGTTTTGATGCAAGTTTGCAAGGCAATTAATCGCATCCTGCTAAGAAAGACTGTGACTCTGGGGAGCGTGCAGGACATGGTGGATGGCTTTGCACAAATGGGTTTCCCTAACTGTGGAGGGGCAATAGATGGGACGCATATTCCTATTCTGCCCCCCCCCCCCACCTGGCATCAGAGTACATTAATCGAAAGGGGTATTTCTCTATGGTTCTCCAGGCGCTTGTGGATCACCGCGGGCGTTTCATTGACATTTACACAGGCTGGCCTGGAAAGGTGCATGATGCACGCATCTTTCGGAACAGTGGCCTGTTCAGGAAGATGCAGGCAGGGACTTTTTTCCCAGACAGGAAGATCACAGTAGGGGACGTCGAAATGCCCATTGTGATCCTTGGAGACCCCGCTTACCCGTTACTGCCTTGGCTCATGAAACCCTATACAGGGAAGCTTGACAGGAGCAAGGACCGGTTCAACTACAGGCTGAGCCGGTGCCGAATGACTGTGGAGTGTGCTTTTGGCCGTTTAAAGCACGCTGGCGTTGCTTGTATGGGAAGCTAGACTTGGGGGAAAGCAGCATCCCCGCGGTTATATCCGCTTGCTGTACCCTCCATAATATTTGTGAAGGGAAGGGTGAAACATTCAGTGAGGCATGGACCACCGAGGTTCAAGTCCTGGAGGCTGAATATGCACAGCCAGAGAGCAGGGCTAATAGAGAGGCCCAGCACAGGGCTTCAAGGATTAGGGATGCCTTGAGGGAAGAATTTGAGGCTGAAAGCCAACAGTAATGTTTGCTGACTTGCATGGGAGTGAATTGCACTGTTTACACTGTTATTCTATTATCCCTAAAATGATTTGCAGTGCCTCTTTCTTTACTGGGCTAAGGTATCTTTCACTATCTGCTATAATAAAGACTGTTTTCAAAGCCAAGAATTGTTTTATTGTAAAGAAAAAAAATTCCTTGACAGACAGACAGACACACAACATTTCATGAACACAAGAGGGACGGGGTGTGGGTTGGTGAACTGTACAGTCACAAGTTTGCATGTGTCCTGTCTGGAGTGCTGTTTAACGATTCCTGCACTTCAGGGTGCATATACTGCATGGTTATGGGGGTTGAGTGCAGAGGGTAAGGGTGGTAGGTATCAGGGCTGGTTGGTGAAAGAACAGGTGTTGGAGGCAGCTGGTGGTGGTAAGAAACTGAATGCTGGGGAAAGGCGGTTTGAGCTGACATTGGGGCACAAGGAAAACAGCTTTGGGACGGGGGCTGGGGCAGCACGGGACTGCTCTGCCTGCATGGCTAAGATTGCCTTGAGAGAGTCCGCTTGGCTCGACAGGATCTCTAGCAGCTGGTTTGTGCTTTTCTTCTTTGCCACAGCGTTTCTACGCCAATGTCTCTGGCGGATCATGCTTTCCTTCTCTCGCCACTCCTTCAGTTCCTTTCTCTCTGCAGCAGAGTGCTGAAGAACAGTCTTCAGCATCTCCTCTTTGCTCTTTCGGGGATTTCTTCTCAAATTTTGTAGCCTCTGTGCTGTGGAACATCTGCCCACTCCAGGAGTCAAGGTCACTGTAGAAATGAAACATTTAACAGGGGCAGCATTGTATCCACTATCTCCAGACATGAATTGTTACACTGAGGGAGTTTGCACTTTAACATTCTTTTCCCACACGCATAACACGACAGAAGCCACGAAATGGTGAGTGCTTATAGAAGGAGAAGTGGGGCTTGATTGATAGAGGGGGGCTGGTTGCTTCGGGTAATCTGGAGTGATAGAGGGGTTGAGTGAAGATGCAGCTGCAGGGGTGATCTTCACTATCTACCTATCTCTTCACTAAAGAGTCTCCCAACATTTTTCACAGGAGTTAATCCTGCAAGATATCTCCCTGCTGCGAGTCACTAGGGGACAGCGGGAGGCTCTTTACAGCAATGTGGATTCCGCCCGGGACCCTACGCGGCTTCCTGTGTTCAGAAATGATCCCCACTCGCGGAACAGTGGCGCGGACGCCAGCGTGACTGGGACAAGAAACACAGTGGCTCTCCTATAAACCTGCGCAGGCATATTGCCCACGCTCTGGCTGAAACTTTTGCTGAGATAACTGAAGCAGATTACCGCGACATGATAGACCACATCAACGGGCTATTCCACATCTAGAGGCTGGCATGCATGCAGCCATAACCCCCCTTCCTCTCCAGAAACATTTCCACCCAGAAAATAAAAGCCGCTTACCGTTAACCCGCTCCTCTGCTTGTCCTTCTGCAACTGCTGGCTGCTGCGATTGGGTACTTTCCTCCTGGCTTGAGAAGAGATCCTGGCTGCATGCCCACTCTGGGGTGTCTTCCCCCATCCCAGTAGCTTCACTCGTGGTTTCCTCCCCGCCTCCTCCGCCTCCGCCGCCTCCGCCTCCTCCTCCTGTCCCCCAGCCTGCTCAGAAGTGTCCATCGTTATCCTGGGATTGGCAGTGGGGTCACCCCCAAGTATCTCGTCCATCTCCCTGTAAAAACGGCAGGTCGTGGGGGCAGCTCCAGATCGGCGATTACACTCGCGGGCTTTGTAATAGGCACTCCGCAGCTCCTTAACTTTCACCCTGCATTGCAGTGCGTCCCGATCATGGCCCCTATCCAGCAAGGACCTTGATATCTGCTCAAAGATATCGTAATTCCTACGGCTGGAGCGCAGCTGGGCCTGCACTGATTCCTCCCCCCAAGCACTGATGAGGTCCAACAGCTCGCCATTGCTCCATGCTGGGGCTCGTTTGCCACGTGGAGGCATGGTCACCTGGAAAGATTAACTGATTGCACTCCACACCTGGCTGCAGCAAACAGGAAGGAGATTTTTAAAATTCCCGGGGCATTTAAAGGGCTGGTCACCTGAGGCAAGAGCAGTAGAGTGCAAACTGATGAGCAGAGTGGCTGAACAGGAATTCTGGGATAGCTCCTTATTCCCTGGAGGACAGGTAAAGCGCTGGTGAGTGTCCACACCTGCTGAGCAGCGCTGGATCCACCAGCGCTGCACTCCTTATACCCCTGCCGGGATGGGTTTTCAGCCAGCGCTGCAACCAGGGAGTTGCAGCGCTGGTTGTGCCCTGCAAGTGTGGACGGGGTGTAATTGCAGCGCTGGAAAGCCTCCACCAGCGCTGCAACTTGTAAGTGTAGCCAAGCCCTAAGACTTAGCACGACGGTTGCTCTGTTTCTTACAACTGAGAGGCCTACATTTAAATCCTTTAACCCTGTTGCCACAACATCTAAGTAGCAGCGTGGAGCCCCTGTATTCACCACTACAATAGAATTATGATGGGTTGGGTACAAAGTTGCCTTGTGAGGCATCATTTTAAAAGTCTTGATCTGCTGAACATTCATGTCCTGTTGCTCTGTGTGTGCTAAACTTGTGTGGGACGTTATGAAGCATTGCTGGGTGTGCTGCTGAAATGTGTTGTGAGGTTGGGAGACGCCCACAGCCAACCTTTCAACTGCAACAAAGGACCAGCCAGACACTGTTAATGGCTCATCAACACCCATCAAGGAAAGAATCCACTATCCCAGAGACTGTGCACAATGGAGATTGCTGGACCAATGGGGACTGCCTGGTCCCCGGGTTGCAGCAAAGATCTTTCCAGCAAACTGGAAGAAAATATAAAACAGGGGAAGGGACATAATCCCTGGGCTTCTCTTCCCCACAATTCAACATCTGGAGGAACATCTGGAGGACAAAAACTTTGCACTGGGGAAGGGTGGTCCCAGGCTGGAATGGAGTCCAGTCTGTGTATTGAGGATCTGTAACCTGCTTGTCCCATCTGTAAAGTGACCATACGTACTGGTTTTACCAGTACAGTACTGGTTTTTTGGACATTGGTCTGGTTAGTCGTGAGATGTAACCAGTACAGTTTAGAACTACAAAATCAAAAATTATTAATTTATCAAAAGATTGAGTACATCAAATCAATCCTTGATAAAGCAGCCTAAATCAATTTTATTAATTTATGCTAGTTTTAGTTTTATTTTACACGACGGTTCTCGTCGTTGGATCTCGGCAATACTCGGCATTCAGCACACGCACTCTCACTATATTGTGGCCACGGCGACTCTTCGATAATACTCCCGCGCATTACATACAGCCCGACCGTGGGAACTCGATGATGACATCATCACACAGAGCCCGCCAAAATTGACCAATTCGGTGTTAGCTTCGGACTATAAAAGGCCCTCCGCAGCACAGGACAGGCACCAGTGATCTGGCATCTTCGGACTGTGACACTGGCCTTCAGAGCTCCGCGCTCTCTTGGTTACTCGAGCTTTTCGCTCCGCCGTTTTCACAGCGCACCTCGCTGATTCGCCAGGACCCGATGACTTCGCCCCCTTGGACCAGGATCGACATCCGACGAAGTTTGTAATAATTGTTTATTTTTGGACACCCATGGCGCCAAAACGACGAAAGTGCGTCTTCAATGACGAGTTAAAATCGAAATATACATTCATCAAAGCAAGTACTAATAATGACAATAGTGAGGTGGAATGTGTAAAATGTAGAAGTGTATTTTCTATTGCAAACAGTGGAAAAACCGACATTGAAAACCACATACAAACAGTCAAACATAAACGGGCCATGTCTGCAGCAATTGCAAGTATGAGTGTGACATCATATTTTAAGAAAAAACTATTTGAAGATGCTGAAAGAAAACTAGCTGCAGCTGAAGGTTTATGGGCGTACCACACAGTAATGCATAATCACTCATTCCGATCAATGGATTGTACCTGCAAACTGATTAAAACATGTTTTGATGCCAGGTTTACATGTTCTAGAACAAAATGCGAGGCAATAGTTACCGATGTGCTGGTGCCTTATGCGAAACAGTTATTGGAAGAGGATTTAGATGCTGCAAATTTTATTTCTATTTATTCGGATGCATCAAACCACAAGGAAGTAAAGTTGATTCCCATAATAAAAAGATATTTTTCATACCAGTATGGAATACACATCAAAATTTTGGAAGTAAGAGATTTGCCAGGCAAAACATCTGACATAGTTACTGATTATATTTTGGAAGTGTTAAAAAAGTATCGTTTAGATACCAAGGTACTTGGATTTTGTGCTGACAACACCAATACTAACTTTGGAGGAATGCGAAGAAGTGGGAAAAATAACATTTTTACCAAGCTGAAATCAAATTTGGGTGGAAGAGAGCTTGTGGGAATTGGTTGTGCCGCTCATATTTTGAACAATGCTATACAAACTGCAGCCGACCGTGTACCAATTGATGTGCAAACTTTTATCACCAAGATTTATTCATACTTTTATATATATACAGTGCACGTTAATGAATTGAAAGAATTTTGTGAATTTGTGGACATCGAATATAAGAAAGTCTTGGGATACAGTGCCACACGATGGTTGGCGTTACGACCCGCGATTGAGCGCGTCCTACAAATATATCCTGCCTTAAAATCATATTTTGCCTCAAACGAGAAGAGCCCCACAATTATCACAAATTATTTGATAATTCAGAGACAGAGTCTTGGCTTTACTTTTTGCATAACGTGTCATCAATGTTCCACAATGCTATTTTGAAAATAGAAGGACAGGAGATTTCTATTATAGAAACTAGCAATATTTACAGTGACTTAAAAACAAAATTAGCTGACAGAAAAGCAAATGTTTTCTTGCCGTTACAGGTGCGGCAAAATTTGAAGCAGCTTGAGGAAGAAGGCATATTAAAACCTGCTATTTTACTTGGATCCCAAAATCATAAGTATACAATTATGTACTAATCTACCCATATCAAATATTTGGTTTTTTTCGCAAAATTACTTTCATAATATATAATATAAATAAAAGAAGTACATTTTATTGTATTCTTTCACTTAAAGAAAAAAAAAGATAAGCATACTCCGCAATATTTTTCAACTTATATTCTACTACAGCGACTATTACTCATGCTGGCTGAGCTATTTTAAATGTCCTGGTTTTAAATTTGAAAAAAATGGTCACCTTAGCCTTTACGTATGTAGGACTATAAAATCCCTCTTGGCAAGAGGTACAGAATCACTTCCCTGTAAGGGGTTAATCAGGCCAATTAATCTAGCTGGCACCTGACCAGAAGGACCAATAGAGAAGGAAGATACCTTCAAATGGGGGCGGGGAGGCTTTGTTTGTTCTCTTGTGTGTGTTCCCTCTTGAGACGAAAAGTGGGACCAAGCAGGTAACCCAGCTCCTACTGAAATGATACATCTAAAATTACAGAAATTGTAAGTAACAGCAAGGAAATGTGTTAGATTCTCTTTTGTTTTAGCTTGTGAAATTTTCCCTGTGCCCAGAGGGAGGTTTATTCCTGTTTTGTAACTTTGAAAATGAGCCTAGAGGGGAATCCTCTGTGTTTTAAATCTTTTTATTACCCTGTAAAATTACCTTCTGTCCTGATTGTACAGAGGTGCTTCTTTTCCTTTTTATTTTATTTTTCTTTATGATAAAGTTCTTTTAAGAACTGGATTGGTTTTTAGTGTCCTAAAAACCCAAGGATCTGGTCTGTGCTCACTTTGTTAACCTATTGGTTGGTATATTATTCTCAAGCCTCCCCCCAGGAAAGGGGGTGAAGAAGCTTGGGGGGATATTTTGGGGGGAATAGGGCTCCAAGTGGCCCCTCCCTGAATGTTTGTTTAAATCACTTGGTGGTGGCCGCGATACTAAGGCTAGAAAGGAATTTGTGTCTTGGGGAATTTTTTAACCTAAGCTGGTGGAATATAAACTTAGGGGGTCTTTCATGTGGGTCCCCACATCTGCACCCCAGAGTTCAGAGTGGGGAGAGAACCCTGACAGCGCCTATGCATCCTGCCCCTCCCCAGAGCAATCCCATCTCCCCCAGGTGTGACACACTCTCCTGGCGCCAGGACGGGGGTGTTGGGGGCTGGTTTGTGGTTCTGTGTTTGTTACAAATCTGGAAGTTAACAGGATGCAAAATAACATCAAAGCTGCCTTAATGTGTCCCCTCCCCCTCCCAGTGCTGAGTCACCTCTTCTCCCATATGTGGGTCTGGGCAGGGCAGGGGGACAGCAGCTTGATGAGATGGGGCTGCAGTGGGGAGAGGGCAGCATCCCCCCTAAATCTTCCCTAGAAGCAGAGTTCTCTGGAGCTGGCACTGGAGGGGGTGAGTCTGTCGCCCCCTGGGGGGATGGTGCCCCATGGCTGCGGGGGGCTCTCACTGCGGGACTCCCTGGCTCATGTTGATCATGTCGTACACCCTGGGCTGCAGCGTCTGGCCATCCAGCTCGGCGTAGGTGCCGGAGTCAGGCTCCTTGGGGTGGGAGGGAAGAGAGTCACTCGTGTGTGTGTGTGTGTGTGTGTGTGTGTGGCATGCACCAAACATCCCCCCCACACACACACACACACAGAGCAGGGCCCATCTCCTCCAGCAGGGGGCAACAGGGGGACACACCCACCCCCTGCAATCCCAGCTGGTGTTCCCATAAGCCCATTTCCATCCCAGCAGCCTGACCCCAAACCACTGAGTGTGTCAGGCAAGGTGTGTGGGGGGACTATGAGGGGGCTGCTGGACCCATGCAGGTCAAGGTTGGGGGTCAGACCCCCTGGGGGAACAGGGGACACTTACCAGGGTCTGCATCTCTTTCCCGTGGTCGATGTTGGAGTCTGCAGAACAGAGACACCTGCTGAGCTGCACCCCCGGCCGGCCCAGAGCAGAACCCCACACCCAGCTCCGACCCCTCTGTCCAGCCAGGGGGCTCAGAGCCCAGCACAGCCACCCCTCCCCCTCCCCACAGCATGGGCCAGGGTCATTAGCCCCGTGTTACAGAGAGGAAAACTGAGGCACAGAGACAGGGGCAGAGTCCAGGGGGTTATGGTGGGGGGACTCGGAGCCAGGATTCCTGGGTCATCACCCTAGCTCTGGGCAGGGAGTGGGGTCTAGTGGTTAGAGCAGGGGGGTGGGAGCCAGGAGTGGATGGGGATTCCCTGCAGGTCACTGGCTGGTCTGATGGAGAAGTGAAGGGGGGGACACAAAAGCCCCAGGCCTGGGATGGGAGCGGGGGGAGGGGGAACACAGAGGCAGGCCCTGAACTAGAGGGGAAGGGGAGCCACCAAAAGCCCCTCCCTTCCCCAGGGGTCCTGCCCCACCCTGGTACCGCTCGTGTGTGTTACTCACAGACGGGATCTTCCTGAGCCGGGGTCTTCAACACCCCCAAGGGGCTGGTGCTAAAAGAGAGAAAATCCCTTTGTAAATGTCATAGCCCCCCCAACCGCAGGGAGATTCCACAACACACCCAGAGAGCCCCCCATCCTGCCTCATACTGAACCCTGTTCCCTAACCCCCCTGCCCCCCTCCCCAACCACTAGACCCCACTTCCCTCCCAGATCAGGGAGCAACCCAGGTGTCCTGGCTCCCAGCTCCCCTGCTCTAACCACTAGACCCCACTCCCCTCCCCAAGGTGGGACAGAACCCAGGAGTCCTGGGGCAGGTAGATCGGGGGTGGGGAGCGGAGCTGGGGTCTCACCTGCTCTGTCTTGGGGCTGGTCCTGTCCCTGCAGAGACATGAAGCAGAATTGTCCATGAGTCGACCCGGATCTCGTGTACTATAGGGCAGCTGGGATGGGGGGCCCAATACAGATGAAATTTGCCACCCCCTCCAGCTGCTGAGCCTGGATACCCTAGAGACAGGTTCCTGCCCCCTGCTGCCCAGCGCCCCCTTGTGAGTCCCTGCCCCACCCCCTGCAGCACAGCGCCCCCTAGTGCTGCCCAGGGGCTTTGGGGCCAGCTCTCCCTGCCAGGGGAGACGCCCCCTGCTGGCCCCTGCCCCACCCCCTGGGTTTCCTTCCCCGTCTCCCATCCAAGCCGTGACCCCTTCCCAGCCCGGCTTAGCAGCGGGTTTAACCCTTCCCTCGCTGGGCGGGGCACTCACTTCCTCGGGTTCTTCTGTAGCAGATGAAGGCCACGAGGAGGAGGAGGAGGAGGAGGCCGGAGGCCGCTGCGCTCACCCCGGCGATGATGGGGCGGGTCAGACCCGGTGCTGCGTTTGGTTCCGATCCACCTGGGAAGCAGCACCAGGCCGTGAGCACCGTGAGCAGCTGATTCGTTATCTGCTGCCCCAATCTCTCCCCCTCAAGGACCCAGGGACCCACAGCAGAACATTCTATGGGGCTGGGGGGTGGGCAGGAGCAGAGGGGATTCTGGGTAATAGTGGTCGGGGGTTCACTCCCAATGTCAGAGGGCTGTACTGGGGTGGGGGCAGGGTGTGTGTGGGGCTGTACCTCAGGCCCCATGTACCCTGTGAAGCCAGCTGGGCCTGTATCCTTCAGGCCTAGCTCATGTTACAGTCTGCATACCTGCCTCTCACCTAAAATCCTCCCTGCTCTCCCATCCTCCCTGCTCTCCCATCCCCCACATAGACAGTCCCTACTCCACCACATCTCTCCCCCCTCCGAGACTGAACTGAGCGGGGTCACTTTGCCCAGGACAGCGCGTCCGCTATCAGGTTGGCACTTCCCTTCACATGGACCACGTCCATGTCATAGTCCTGCAGGAGCAGGCTCCACCTCAGGAGCTTGGCGTTGGCTCCTTTCATCTGGTGCAGCCAGGTCAGGGGAGAGTGGTCGGTGTACAGGGTGAAGTGGCGCCCAAAGAGATATGGCTCCAGTTTCTTAAGGGCCCACACCATGGCCAGGCATTCCTTCTCGATGGCCGCGTAGTTCTGCTCCCGGGGTAGCAACTTCTTGCTCAGGTACACGATGGGGTGTCTCTCCCCCTTTTCATTCTCCTGCATCAACACCACCCCCCAGGCCCGTGTCTGAGGCGTCAGTGAACACCAGAAAGGGCTTGTCAAAGTCTGGGTTTGCCAGAACTGGGCCACTAACCAGAGCCTCCTTCAGTGCCTGGAGAGCCTCCTGGCACTGCTCGGTCCAGACCACCTTGTCCGGCTTCCCCTTCTTGCACAGCTCAGTGAGGGGGGCGGCGATGGCGCTAAAGTGGGGCACGAACCTTCCCGCCATCCCGATAAAGGCCTGGACCTGCTTTTTGGTCTGGGGCGCGGGCCAGTCTCTGATCACCTCCACCTTGGCTGGTTCTGGCTTTAGGCAGCCGCTCCCCACCCGATGGCCCAGGTAAGATACTTCCGCCATCCCCACCAGCCTCCCGGAGTCGGTCCAGCACTCGTCTAACCGGGGACACGTGGTCCTCCCAGGTCTGGCTGAAGACGCAGATGTCGTCAATATACGCCACAGCAAAACTCTCCATCCCCCTCAGTAGCTGATCCACCAGGCGCTGGAAGGTGGCCAGCGCTCCCTTGAGGCCGAAGGGCAGGGTCAGAAACTCATAGAGCCCCAGAGGGGTGATAAAGGCTGATTTCAGCCTGGCATCTGCATCCAGCAGCACTTGCCAGTAGCCTTTGGTAAGATCCATGGTGGTGAGGTACCGAGCACCTCCCAGCTTGTCCAGGAGCTCGTCAGGCCTTGGCATGGGGTAGGCATCCGATACATTGATTGCATTGAGCTTTCGATAGTCCACACAGAACCGGATCGACCCGTCCTTCTTGGGGACCAGCACCACTGGGGAGGCCCAGGGGCTGGCGGACGGCTGGATCACCCCCAAGGCCAGCATGTCCCTGACCTCTCTTTCTAAGTCCTGGGCAGTTTTCCCGGTGACCCGAAAAGGGGAGCATCTTATAGGGGAATGTGACCCAGTCTCCACCCGGTGGACAGTCAAATTAGTGCGTCCAGGTTGGTTGGAAAACAGCTGTTGGTACAGATGCAGCACCCCTCTGATCTCAGCCTGCTGGGCCGGAGCCAGCTGATCAGAGAGGGGAATCGCCTCCAGGGGGAAACCAGCCTTTGTCCCTGGGAATAGATCCACTAAAGGGTCATCCCCCGGCTCCTCCCAATGCCCACACACGGCCAACACCATATTCCCCCGGTCATAATATGGCTTCATCATATTCACATGGTACACCCGGCGGTGGTGCGCCCGGTTCGACAGCTCCACCACATAGTTTACCTCATTCAGTTGCTGGACAACCTTGAAGGGCCCTTCCCAGGCAGCCTGGAGTTTGTTTTTCCTCACGGGGATGAGAACCATCACTTGATCCCCGGTGGCAAAGGCGCGGGCCCGTGCCGTGCGGTCGTACCAGACCTTCTGCTTCCTCTGGGCTCGGGCCAGATTCTCCCTGGCCAGGCCCATGAGCTCAGCAAGTCTTTCCCGGAAGGTCAGGACATACTCCACCACCGACTCTCCATCGGGAGCAGCCTTCCCCTCCCATTCGTCTCTCATCAGGTCCAGGGGCCCCCTTACCCGCCTTCCATACAACAGTTCGAAAGGCGAGAACCCAGTTGACTCCTGGGGTACCTCCCGGTACGCAAACAGCAGGTGATGTAAGTACTTGTCCAAGTCCTGTGGGTGCTGATGCATGAATGTTTTTAGCATCATCTTTAGCGTCCCGTTGAACCTCTCCACCAACCCGTTGGTCTGGGGGTGGTACGCTGAGGCCCAGCTGGGTCGGACCCCACATTTCTCCCACAGGGACTGGAGCAGCTTCGACATGAAGTTGGACCCCATGTCCGTTAAGACTTCCTGGGGGAACCCCACCCGGCTGAAAATGGTCAGCAGCGCATCCGCCACGGTGTCTGCTTCGATAGAGGACAAGGCCACCGCCTCGGGGTATCGAGTGGCGAAATCTACCACCACCAGGATGTATTTTTTCCCTGACCGGGTCGCCTTGCTGAGAGGCCCCACCATGTCCATGGCCACCTTCTGGAAAGGTTCTTCTATGATGGGTAAAGGCCTCAGAGCTGCTTTCCCCTTGTCCCGGGCCTTCCCCACCCGCTGGCAGGGGTCACAGGATTGGCAGTACTGCCGGACATGGGTAAAGACCCCAGGCCAGTAAAAGTTCTGAAGCAGCCTCTGCCTGGTGCGCCGGATTCCCTGGTGCCCTGCGAGGGGGATGTCATGGGCCAGGTACAGCAGCTTGTGACGAAACTTCTGGGGAACCACCAGCTGCCTCCTAATCTCCTATGACTCCACTTCCCCGGGGGAAGCCCATTCTCGGTACAGGAACCCCTTCTCCCACAGGAACCTCTCCTTGCAACCTCTCCTCATGGTCTGTGCTGCATTGAGGTCAGCCCGGTCCCTGGGCTTCTGCAAGGAGGGATCTTTCTGCACCTCGGCCTGGAACTCAGCCGCTGGGACAGGGATGGGGACCTGCTCTCTCTCACCGGCTGGGACTGAGGCCGCAGCCTCTCCGGGCCGTGTCCCTGGGCGTTCCCTCCCCGCCAGGTCAGGGTCCTGCGCCTCGGGCAGAGTACCTTCCCCGTTGTCAGGGCACAGTGCCCTGCGCCGACTCTGACTACGGGTCACGACCAGGGCACCCCGGACATTGCCTGGCCAGGCCTTGAGACCCCCCCCCATTAGCACCTCTGTGGGCAAATGGGGGTGTACCCCTACATCCTTGGGGCCCTCCTTGACCCCCCACTTCAGGTGCACCCTCGCCACGGGCACCTTGAATGGGGTCCCGCTCACGCCCATCAGGGTCAGGTAGGTATCAGGCACAATATGATTTGGGGCCACCACCTCAGGCCGGGCCAGCGTCACCTCTGCGCCTGTGTCCCAGTACCCAGTGACCTTCCTCCCATCCACCTCCAGGGAAACCAGGCACTGTTTCCGGAGAGGCAGCCCCGTGGCCACCCTGTAGCAGAACCTTGTGTCCGGAGCATCCAGCCCCCCAGAGGCGCTGGCCTGGGGCCCTCCTCCCTCCTTCCCAGGTGGGACGCTGCCAGCCCCCCTCTCTTGGGCATGTTGCCCCTCCTCCGATTGGGTCCTTACCCAGTCAACCCTCTGCGGGTTGGGTCTGCTCGGTCTGTCTCTGAACTTGGGGCATTGGGCCCGTATGTGGCCTTGCTGGCCACAGTGGAAGCAGCCCATGTCTCGTGGGTCCCCTCGAGTGGGTCGGGTGGACCTGACGCTGGACGTTCCCCTTTTGTGGGGGTTCTCCATAGGGCCCCGCTGGGAGGTCCCATGGTGACTCTCTCTCTGCGTTGAGGCAGGCCTGTTCCCTCGAGACTCCTCCCCGCCATCCCCTGCCCGACTGTCCACATATTGGTCGGCCAGCCGGCCTGCTTGCTGTGGGTTCTCCGGCTTCTGGTCCATCAACCACCGCTTCAGGTCGGATGGGCACTGCTCATACAGGTGCTCCAGTACGAATAGGTCAAGCAGGTCCTCTTTAGTTTGGGCCCCAGCCGTCCACTTGCGGGCATATCCCTGCGCCCGGTTGACCAGTTGTAGGTATGTGACCTCCCGGGTCTTACGTTGACCCCGGAACCTCTTCCGGTATATCTCCGGGGTCAGCCCAAACTCGCGGAGCAGGGCCTCTTTGAACAGGTTGTAGTCCCCCGCCTCCGCCCCCTTCATTCGGCTGTACACCTCCACAGCGGTGGAGTCCAGTAAGGGGGTGAGGAACTGGATCCTGTCTGCAGGGTTAACCTGGTGCAGCTCGCAGGCATTCTCAAAGGCCGTCAGGAAGGTGTCTATGTCCTCCCCCTCCTTACGCCGGGCCAGGAAGTTCTTATCGAAGCTCTTTGTAGGCTTGGGCCCCCCCTCACTCACCGCAGCCGGGGCCTTACTGTTGCTCAGCTGGGCCATGGCCAGCTCATGTCTGCGCTGCTCCTCCCTCTCCTCGAATTCGTGTTGCTTCTCCTTCTCCTCCCGCTGCTGCTGGCGCTGGGCCTCCTCGAATTCGCGTTGCTTCTGCCGGTCCTCCATCTCCATCAGTTTGATCTCTCTCTCCAAGTCCAGCCGCCTGAGTTCCACGGAGGCCGAGCGTCGCCGGGATGATTCCTGGCTGGCCGGGGGGCTCACGGTGCCCTCCATAGCTGGTCTCCTCCTCCCCCTCCCCCTATGCCTAGGGGTGGGGGGTCTTGGGGAGCCCTCAGCGGCCGGCTGACCACTCCCAGCGGAGGCAGACACTGGTGCCTGCGCTGCATCTGCCCGGTTGCTTCCCTCAGAGACAGGGACCGGTTCATTCCTGCGATCTCTCTCCTCCAGCCGGGCAATCAGCTGGGCCTTGGTGAGCTTCCCATGGCGCAGCCCCCTCTGCTTGCACAGCTCCACCAGGTCGCACTTGCGCTTCTGGGAATACATCTTCCTGCTAGCCGCTCGCAGGCCGGGGTGTTCGCCGCTCCCCACGGGTTCCAGGGGGACCCCTAGTGTGCCAGTCCTTCAGGTCACCACCTCTCTGCCAGGGTCGAGCTGCAGACTCCTCCGCCCCTGGGACCGCTCGCTGCGATCCCCCGGGGGACCCTGTTACTGCAAAGTCCTGCACTCTGGTCACACTCTCCCAGGGGTTAATCGCCCCTTCGTTTTACTGCTCCCCAGTCATTCACTGCAGGAAGCGCCGTCCACGGGGTGCAGTCGATCCCACTGCTGCCACCAGTTGTCACGGAGTGTGGGGGAGTCCAGCCCTGCACCCCTCTTCCTGGGCTCACAGTGACTCTCAGCCAGCCAGTAAAACAGAAGGTTTATTGAACAGCAGGATCACAGGATACAGCCCAGCTTGTGTTCAGAGCCAGGACCCCTCAATCTGGCCTATCTGGGGGGTTCAGGGTGCTTGGATCCCAGCCTAGGATCCCCTGAAAACCCACCTCCCAGCTCCCAACCGAAGACTGACTTCACTCCACCCTTCCCTTTTGTCTAGCCCCAGCCAGAGGTGTCACCTCCCCTCCCCCAGGCCTAGCTCATGTTACAGTCTGAATACCTGCATCTCACCTAAAATCGTCCCTGCTCTCCCATCCCCCACACAGACAGCCCCTGCTCCATCACAGCGGGAAACTGAGGCACAGACAGATTCATTGTCCTCACTGAGCTCCCAGGGGCAGGGACTGTCTCTTCACTCTGTGTTTATGCAGCTCCTGGCACAATAGGGCCCTGATCATGGCGAGGGCCCTATATGCTCCCCCAGCACAAGGGATCCAGCACTATTGAGGCCAGGGTTTGCAGAGGTCTCCACTAACTGTGGGTGTCTCAGTTTGTGGGTGTTCAGCCTGAGATCCCTGAACATTGAGGCTCCCCCACCATGAAGGACACTTTTGGAAACCAAGACGTGCTCCCATCACACAGAGTCTGTGGCTGCTCCAGGAGCTGGTCCAGATCTTCTGGGTCCCAGCCCAGCGCCGTGTCCACCAAACCACTGATTCTCCTGCAGCCCCTGCCTCATTCAGCCCCAGCCGGGGCACTGCCTGGGGCGGGCGCTGGAGAACAGAGGGGTTGGGACCACGGGATTAAATAGCAACTCACGGTTTATACAAACTGGGGACAGCGTTAAAGTAGCCTCCAGGGCTGCTGCTCCCCCTTGGCTGGGGAACCCCCAGTGACTCCGTCCCTACTCCCCGGCCAGGCGTCCCCTCTGCGGGGTCAGAGCTCAGGGCAGAGCCTGGCTCTGAGTGTCCCATTGGCACCGAGTCCCCGTGAGGGTCTGGCTGGGGGTGGGGCTGGGAACGGGGACGTGGAGCCGGACCCCTCACCTGCTACCACCAGCTGCACGGTGTCACTGGGCTGGGAGGAGACAAAGGGCTCTGACCGGGGCCGGTAGCTGCAGCTGTAGCTCCCTCCGTGCTGCCGACCCACACTGGGGATGCGGAACTCGGACACGTTCCCGGCAGGGTCCATGTGTTGCTGTGGGTTCAGGTCTCCCACCTTGTGCAGGAAGAACCTCACGTCCCGGCGCTGCCCCTCACACCGGATGGTGACGTCTGCCCCTGGGGCGGTGACCCCAGTGGGGCTCAGAGAGATGGAGGGTCTGGGTAAGCTGGGATCTGCGCACAGGAGACAGGCCGTGAGAGCCAGACCCGGGCACCCACCCAGCCCCAGCCTCCTCGCCCAGCTCCAGCCACGGGCAGATCCAGGGGCCCCCGGGGCAGAGATTCTCTCCCAGATCCCAGAGTTCCCCCCACCAAGAATCCCAGCCCTGCGAGCTGGGCTCCCAGCCCCACAGACAATGAGCCGCATCTCCCTAGTGCTTGATACCCTCATATGCCCGTGTGTGGCCCCTGCCTCATTCACTGCATCCAGCCCCCCAAGCACAGAGCGACTCACGGGCTGGTCTCTGGTGCCCGGCACCGCCCAGCACCACAGGCCCCGAGCCGCACACAAGGAGGGAGTCAGCCTCCCATTCTACAGAGCGGGAAACTGAGGCACAGACAGATTCATTCTCCTCACTGAGCTCCCAGGGGCAGGGACTGTCTCTTGACTCTGTGTTTATGCAGCGCCTGGCACAATGGCGCCCTGATCATGGCGAGGGCCCTACATGCTCCCCCAGCACAAGGGATCCAGCGCTATTGAGGCAGCGTTTGCAGAGGTCTCCACTAACTGTGGGTGTCTCGGTTTGTGGGTGTTCAGCCTGAGATCCCTGAACATTGAGGCCCCCCCACCATGAAGGACACTTTTGGAAACCAAGACGTACTCCCATCACACAGAGTCTGTGGCTGCTCCAGGAGCAGGTCCAGATCTCCTGGGTCCCAGCCCAGCGCCGTGTCCACCAAACCACTGATTCTCCTGCAGCCCCTGCCTCATTCAGCCCCAGCCGGGGCACTGCCTGGGGCGGGCGCTGGAGAACAGAGGAGTTGAGATCACGGGATTAAATAGCAACTCACGGTTCATACAAACTCGGGACAGCGTTAAAGTAGCCTCCAAGGCTGCTGCTTCCCCCTGTCTGGGGAACCCCCCAGTGACTCCGTCCCCGCTCCCCGGCCGGGCGTCCCCTCTGCGGGATCAGGGCTCAGGGCACAGCCTGGCTCTGAGTGTCCCATTGGCACCGAGTCCCCGTGAGGGTCTGGCTGGGGGTGGGGCTGAGAACGGGGACGCCGAGCTGGGCCTCTCACCTCTCACCACCAGCTCCACGGGGTCGCTGGGATCTGACATCTTGAACGGCTCCAATCTGCTGCGATAGGAGCAGCTGTAGTTCCCGCCGTCCTCCCGGCTCACGATGTTGATGAGAAACAGAGTCTGTGAGTTCGCATCCACACTTTGGACATGGCGTCCATCTTTATTCAGCACGAACTGCACGACCTGGTGCTGCCCCTTACACCAGATGCTCACGGATCCCCCCAAGGAAACCCCCTCGCTGGGGATCCCAGAGATGCTGGGTTTGGGGTAGCTGGGCTCTGCAGTGGGAAGCAGACAGGCCGTGAGATGCAGACCCAAGGCAGGGAGGGGCCGACACGACGACCCAGCCACCCACCCTTCCCCAGAACAGCTCCCGACTGAGTACTGGGTTTCCAGAGGAGTGGGGAGGGCCGGCTGAGCAGTTCCTGGGCTCCTAGCTCTCTGGGTGTCCCCCAAGATGGGGAGTGTCCCCCTGGGAAAGGCCCCCTGCTCCGCAGCTCCCCCGGGGACAGGGATCCCCCCTCCCTCAATCTCCAGTGCCTGCTGCTCCCCCCAGTGACTCCATCCGCCATGGGCGGTGGGTGGACCCCCCTTTCCGGGAAGCTGGCCCTGCAGCCCCACCACACACACACACAC
Source organism: Mauremys reevesii (assembly GCF_016161935.1). Classification (NCBI taxonomy): domain Eukaryota; kingdom Metazoa; phylum Chordata; order Testudines; family Geoemydidae; genus Mauremys; species Mauremys reevesii. The sequence continues at coordinate 21,027,172 of NC_052644.1, forward strand.
TGCACAAGGCCCCGCTTCTAGTGGCAGGAGCCCTGAGTGCCCCTCGCCACCCCCTCCCCCGGACGGAGAACCCCCAGGCAGGCCGGAACCACGAGACAGCCCCCCACCCCCACCGCCAGAGGACCCTCGGCACAGCCCCAGTCCCGGGTCAGCTGCAGCCAAACAACCGACCTGAGCCCCAGCCCTGCCAGCCGACTGAGCCCAGCCCCAGCCTGGCCAGCCCCAGTCATGTCAGCTGGCCTGAGCGACCCTAGTCCCCGGCTGACCAACCCCAGCCCCCGGCTGCCTGGCCAGCCCCAGCCCAGTCCCGAGTCAGCCACAGCCACCCAACCAACCCGAGCCCCAGTCATGCCATGCCAAGCAGCCCCAGTGGCGCTAGCCAGCCCGGGTGACCCCAGCCCCTGGCCCCGGCCTGCTGGCCAACCACAGCCCAGCGTCCCTCGGCAGCGGCTCCAGCCAGGGAAGGCAGAGCTTTCCCTGGACTATTATACCCCCCACCCACGTCGTCCCCGCTCCCCGGCCGGGGGTCCCCTCTGCTGGGCCCAGGGCTTAGGGCACAGCCTGGCTGGGAGCCTCCTAGCAGCATGGAACCCCCCACAAGGGTCTGGCTGGGAGCCGGGAGGTGGAGCCGGGCCCCTCACCTGCTACCACAAGCTGCACAGGGTCGCCGGGCAGCGAGGAGATGAAGGGCTCTGACCGGGGCCGGTAGCTGCAGCTGTAGCTCCCTCCGTGCTGATGGCCCACGCTGAGGATGCGGAACTCGGACACGTTCCCAGCAGTGTCCATCTGTTGCTGTGGGTTCAGGTCTCCAGCCTTGTGCAGGAAGAACCTCACGTCCCGGCGCTGCCCCTCACACCGGATGGTGACGTCTCCCCCTGGGGCAGTGACCCCAGTGGGGCTCAGAGAGATGGAGGGTCTGGGTAAGGTGGGATCTGCGCACAGGAGACAGGCTGTGAGAGCCAGACCCAGGCATCCACCCAGCCCCAGCCTCCTCGCCCAGCTCCAGCCACGGACAGATCCAGGGCCCCCAGGGAAGAGACAATCCCAGATCCAAGAGTTCCCCCCACCCAGAATCCCAGCCCTGCGAGCTGGGCTCCCAGCCCCACAGACGCTGAGCCGCAGCTCCCTAATGCTTGAGACCCTCATATGCCGTGTGTGGCCCCTGCCTCATTCACTGCATCCAGCCCCCTGAGCACAGAGCGACTCACGGGCTGGTCTCTGGTGCCCAGCACCGCCCAGCACCACAGGCCCCGAGCCGCACAGAAGAAGGGAGTCAGCCTCCCATTCTACAGAGCGGGAAACTGAGGCACAGACAAATTCACTTTCCTCACTGAGCTCCCAGGGTCAGGGACTCTCTCCACTCTGTGTTTAGGCAGCGCCTGGCACAACAGGGTCCTGATCATGGCGGGGGCCTACATGGTCTCCCAACACAAGGGATCCAGCGCTATTGAGGCCAGCGTTTGCAGAGTTCTCCACTAACTGTGGGTGTCTCGGTTTGTGGGTGTTCAGCCTGAGATCCCTGAACACTGAGGCCCCCCCACCATGAAGGACACTTTTGGAAACCAAGACGTGCTCCCGTCACACAGAGTCTGTGGCTGCTCCAGGAGCTGGGCCAGATCTCCTGGGTCCCAGCCCAGCACTGTGTCCACCAAACCACTGATTCTCCTGCAGCCCCTGCCTCATTCAGCCCCAGCCGGGGCACTGCCTGGGGCGGGCACTGGAGAACAGAGGGGTTGGGATCACGGGATTAAATAGCAACTCACAGTTCATACAAACTGGGGACAGCGTTAAAGTAGCCTCCAGGGCTGCTGCTCCCCCCTGGCTGGAGAACCCCCCAGTGACTCCGTCCCCACTCCCCAGCCGGGCGTCTCCTCTGCGGGGTCAGGGCTTAGGGCACAGCCTGGCTCCGTGCGTCCTAGCAGCATGGAGCGTCCCGCGAGGATCTGGCTGGGAGTGGGGAAGCCAAGCCAGGCCCCACACCTGCTACCACCAGCTGCACGGGGTCGCTGGGCTGCGAAGAGACGAAGGGCTCTGATGGGCGCCGGTAGCTGCAGCTGTAGCTCCCTCCGTGCTGCCGGCCCACGCTGGGGATGCGGAACTCGGCCCCGTCCCCAGCAGGGTCCATGTGTCGCTGCAGGTTCTGGTCTCCAGCCTTGTGCAGGAAGAACCTCACGTCCCGGCGCTGCCCCTCACACCGGATGGTGACGTCTGCCCCTGGGGCGGTGACCCCAGTGGGGCTCAGGGAGATGGAGGGTCTGGGTAAGCTGGGATCTGCGCACAGGAGACAGGCTGTGAGAGCCAGACCCAGGCACCCACCCAGCCCCAGCCTCCCCAGCCGGCCCCAGCCATGGACAGATCCAGGGGCCCCCGGGGCAGAGATTCTCTCCCAGATCCCAGAGTTCCCCCCACCCAGAATCCAGGCCCTGCGAGCTGGGCTCCCAGCCCCACAGACACTGAGCCGTGGCTCCCTAGTGCTTGGGATCCTCATATACCCATGTGTGGCCCCTGCCTCGTTCACTGCATCCAGCCCCCCAAGCACAGAGCGACTCACGGGCTGGTCTCTGGTGCCCGGCACCACAGGCCCCGAGCCGCACACAAGAAGGGAGTCAGCCTCCCATTCTACAGAGCAGGAAACTGAGGCACAGACAGATTCACTTTCCTCACTGAGCTCCCAGGGGCAGGGACTCTCTCTTCACTCTGTGTTTATGCAGCGCCTGGCACAACAGGGCCCTGATCATAGCAGGGGCCCTACATGCTCCCCCAGCACAAGGGATCCAGTGCGATTGAGGCCAGGGTTTGCAGAGGTCTCCACTGACTGTGGGTGTCTCGGTTTGTGGGTGTTCAGCCTGAGATCCCTGAACATTGAGGCTCCCCCACCATGAAGGACACTTTTGGAAACCAAGATGTGCTCCCATCACACAGAGTCTGTGGCTGCTCCAGGAGCTGGTCCAGATCTCCTGGGTCCCAGCCCAGCGCCGTGTCCACCAAACCACTGATTCTCCTGCAGCCCCTGCCTCATTCAGCCCCAGCCAGGGCACTGCCTGGGGCGGGCGCTGGAGAACAGAGGGGATGGGATCACAGGATTAAATAGCAACTCATGGTTCATACAGACTGGGGACAGCGTTAAAGTAGCCTCCAGGGCTGCTGCTCCCCCCTGGCTGGGGAACCCCCCAGTGACTCCGTCCCTGCTCCCCGGCCGGGCGTCCCCTCTGCGGGGTCAGGGCTCAGGGCAGAGCCTGGCTCTGAGTGTCCCATTGGCACCGAGTCCCCGTGAGGGTCTGGCTGGGGGTGGGGCTGAGAACGGGGACGTTGAGCCGGGCCCCTCACCTCTCACCACCAGCTCCACGGGGTCGCTGGGATCTGACATCTTGAACGGCTCCAATCTGCTGCGATAGGAGCAGCTGTAGTTCCCGCCATCCTCCCGGCTCACGATGTTGATGAGAAACAGAGTCTGTGAGTTCGCATCCACACTTTGGACATGGCGTCCATCTTTATTCAGCACGAACTGCACGACCTGGTGCTGCCCCTTACACCAGATGCTCACTGATCCCCCCAAGGAAACCCCCTCGCTGGGGATCCCAGAGATGCTGGGTTTGGGGTAGCTGGGCTCTGCAGTGGGAAGCAGACAGGCCGTGAGATGCAGACCCAAGGCAGGGAGGGGCCGACACGACGACCCAGCCACCCACCCTTCCCCAGAACAGCTCCCGACTGAGTACTGGGTTTCCAGAGGAGTGGGGAGGGCCGGCTGAGCAGTTCCTGGGCTCCTAGCTCTCTGGGTGTCCCCCAAGATGGGGAGTGTCCCCCTGGGAAAGGCCCCCTGCTCCGCAGCTCCCCCGGGGACAGGGGTGCCCCCGCCCGCAATCTCCAGTGCCTGCTGCTGCCCCCAGTGACTCCATCCGCCATGGGCGGTGGGTGGACCCCCCTTTCCGGGAAGCTGGCCCTGCAGCCCCACCACACACACACACACTGCACAAGGCCCCGCTTCTAGTGGCAGGAGCCCTGAGTGCCCCTCGCCACCCCCTCCCCCGGCCGGAGAACCCCCAGGCAGGCCGGAACCACGAGACAGCCCCCCACCCCCACCGCCAGAGGACCCTCGGCACAGCACCAATCCCGGGTCAGCTGCAGCCAAACAACCGACCTGAGCCCCAGCCCTGCCAGCCGACTGAGCCCAGCCCCAGCCTGGCCAGCCCCAGTCATGTCAGCTGGCCTGAGCGACCCTAGTCCCCGGCTGACCAACCCCAGCCCCCGGCCGGCTGGCCAGCCCCAGCCCAGTCCCGAGTCAGCCACAGCCACCCAACCAACCCGAGCCCCAGTCATGCCATGCCAAGCAGCCCCAGCAGCGCCAGCCAGCCCGGGTGACCCCAGCCCCTGGCCCCGGCCTGCTGGCCAACCACAGCCCAGGGTCCCTCGGCAGCGGCTCCAGCCAGGGAAGGCAGAGCTTTCCCTGGACTATTACACCCCCCACCCACGTCGTCCCCGCTCCCCGGCCGGGGGTCCCCTCTGCTGGGCCCAGGGCTTAGGGCACAGCCTGGCTGGGAGCCTCCTAGCAGCATGGAACCCCCCACAAGGGTCTGGCTGGGAGCCGGGACGTGGAGCCGGGCCCCTCACCTGCTACCACAAGCTGCACGGGGTCACTGGGCAGCGAGGAGATGAAGGGCTCTGACCGGAGCCGGTAGCTGCAGCTGTAGTTCCCTCCGTGCTGCCGGCCCACGATGAGGATGCGGAACTCGGACACGTTCCCAGCAGTGTCCATGTGTTGCTGCGGGTTCAGGTCTCCAGCCTTGTGCAGGAAGAACCTCACGTCCCTGCGCTGCCCCTGACACCGGATGGTGACGTCTGCCCCTGGGGTGGTGACCCCAGTGGGGCTCAGAGAGATGGAGGGTCTGGGTAAGGTGGGATCTGCGCACAGGAGACAGGCTGTGAGAGCCAGACCCAGGCATCCACCCAGCCCCAGCCTCCTCGCCCAGCTCCAGCCACGGACAGATCCAGGGCCCCCAGGGAAGAGACAATCCCAGATCCAAGAGTTCCCCCCACCCAGAATCCCAGCCCTGCGAGCTGGGCTCCCAGCCCCACAGACACTGAGCCGCAGCTCCCTAATGCTTGAGACCCTCATATGCCGTGTGTGGCCCCTGCCTCATTCACTGCATCCAGCCCCCCGAGCACAGAGCGACTCACGGGCTGGTCTCTGGTGCCCGGCACCGCCCAGCACCACAGGCCCCGAGCCGCACACAAGAAGGGAGTCAGCCTCCCATTCTACAGAGCGGGAAACTGAGGCACAGACAGATTCACTTTCCTCACTGAGCTCCCAGGGGCAGGGACTCTCTCTTCACTCTGTGTTTAGGCAGCGCCTGGCACAACAGGGTCCGGATCATGGCGGGGGCCCTACATGGTCTCCCAACACAAGGGATCCAGCGCTATTGAGGCCAGCGTTTGCAGAGGTCTCCACTAACTGTGGACGTCTTGGTTTGTGGGTGTTCAGCCTGAGATCCCTGAACATTGAGGCCCCCCCACCATGAAGGACACTTTTGGAAACCAAGACGTGCTCCCATCACACAGAGTCTGTGGCTGCTCCAGGAGCTGGTCCAGATCTCCTGGGTCCCAGCCCAGCACCGTGTCCACCAAACCACTGATTCTCCTGCAGCCCCTGCCTCATTCAGCCCCGGCCGGGGCACTGCCTGGGGCGGGCGCTGGAGAACAGAGGAGTTGAGATCACGGGATTAAATAGCAACTCACGGTTCATACAAACTGGGGACAGCGTTAAAGTAGCCTCCAGGGCTGCTGCTCCCCCCTGGCTGGGGAACCCCCCCAGTGACTCCGTCCCCACTCCCCAGCCGGGCGTCCCCTCTGCGGGGTCAGGGCTTACGGCACAGCCTGGCTCCGTGCGTCCTAGCAGCATGGAGCGTCCCGCGAGGGTCTGGCTGGGAGTGGGGAAGACAAGCCGGGCCCCTCACCTGCTACCACCAGCTGCACTAGGTCGCTGGGCGGCGAGGAGACGAAGGGCTCTGACCGGGGCCGGAAGCTGCAGCTGTAGCTCCCTTCGTGCTCCCGGCCCACGCTGGGGATGCGGAACTCGGCCCCATCCCCAGCAGGGTCCATGTGTCGCTGCGGGTCCTGGTCTCCAGCCTTGTGCAGGAAGAACCTCACGTCCCGGCGCTGCCCCTCACACCGGATGGTGACGTCTGCCCCTGGGGCCATGACCCCAGTGGGGCTCAGAGAGATGTTGGGTCTGGGTAAGCCGGGATCTGCACACAGGAGACAGGCTGTGAGAGCCAGACCCAGACACCCACCCAGCCCCAGCCTCCCCAGCCGGCCCCAGCCATGGACAGATCCAGGGGCCCCCGGGGCAGAGATTCTCTCCCAGATCCCAGAGTTCCCCCCACCCAGAATCCCAGCCCTGCGAGCTGGGCTCCCAGCCCCACAGACACTGAGCCGTGGCTCCCTAGTGCTTGGGATCCTCATATACGCATGTGTGGCCCCTGCCTCGTTCACTGCATCCAGCCCCCCAAGCACAGAGCGACTCACGGGCTGGTCTCTGGTGCCCGGCATTGCCCAGCACCACAGGCCCTGAGCCGCACAAAAGAAGGGAGTCAGCCTCTGTGACGTTATTGATATAAATTGGGACCATATAGAACATGGGTTGCAACCAAGGTCCTGTAGTGGCACCAAATCTTAGGTAAAGGGGGTCATATAAGGTGTCTAAGACCAGGTTATGGGTTGCTGGTTATAATTATGCTGTCTGTATGTCTGTATCATTTTTAGTTGAAGTTATGAATGTTGGCTCTATGCTGTCTGTATTTCAAGTTGGTGCTGTGCTTCTGGGGGAAGCATCCCAGACAAGCTGGTGTTAGCTCTGCTTAGCCTGCTTGATGGCCCATTAAGGACCATCAGCTACACAATTGACCCATGGAGAGAAGGCAGACACGCCTTGTGACTCAGCAAAGTATGCAGAGACTTGTCCATGTTACTGCAGACTCCATTTTGCTGGGATTTTCCACAGTAAGGGCTTGTCTACACTACAGGACTATTTCGAATCTACTTAAGTCGAATTTGTGGATTCGACCTTAATAAGTCGAATTTGTGTATCCATACTAAATACACAAATTCGAACTTCTTAGTCCACATTCACGGGGCCAGCTTCGACTTTGGAAGCGGTGCACTGTGGGAACCTATCCCACAGTTCCCGCACTCCCCGCTGCCCATTTGAATTGTGGGATTTCCCCCCAATGCATGCTGGGGGGAAAAATGTGTCGTCATTGAACCGTCAATCCCGCCCTCCCTGTCTTCCTTGAAAGCGCCGGCGGGAAATCTGTTCGCGCCCTTCTCTGGTCGGTTACAGCGCGGACGCCACAGCACTGCGAGCATGGAGCCCGCTGCGATCATCGCTGCACTTATGGCCGTTGTCAACTCCTCGCACATTATCGTCCACCTCTTCCACAGTCAGATGCTGAGAAACCGGGCGAGGAGGCTCCGGCAGCACGGTGAGGAGAGTGGCGCAGACCTCTCACAAAGCAGGGTACGCCGGGCAGTGGAGATCATGGTGGCAATGGGTCAAGTTCATGGTGTGGAACGGCGATTCTGGGCCCGGGAAACAAGCACAGACTGGTGGGACCGCATAGTGCTGCAGGTCTGGGATGACACAGAGTGGCTGCGAAACTTCAGGATGCGTAAGGGCACTTTCCTTGAACTGTGTGACTTGCTGTCCCCTGCCCTGAAGCGCCAGGACACAAGGATGCGAGCAGCCCTGACTGTGCAGAAGCGAGTGGCCATAGCCCTCTGGAAACTTGCCACGCCAGACAGCTACCGGTCAGTAGCGAACCACTTTGGCGTGGGCAAATCTACCGTGGGGATTGCTGTCATTCAAGTAGCCCACGCAATCGTTGAGCAACTGCTCTCAAAGGTAGTGACTGTCGGAAATGTCCAGGTCATCATAGATGGCTTCGCGCGCGATGGGATTCCCAAACTGCGGTGGGGCTATAGATGGGACTCACATCCCTATCCTGGCACCAGCCCACCAGGCCAGCGAGTACATTAACCGAAAGGGCTACTTTTCAATGGTGCTGCAAGCTGTGGTGGACCATAGGGGACGTTTTACCAACATCAACGTCGGGTGGGCGGGTAAGGTTCATGACGCGCGTGTTCAGGAACTCTGGTCTGTTTAGACGCCTCCAGGCAGGCACTTTCTTCCCGGACCACAAAATAACGGTTGGGGATGTGCAGATGCCTACAGTGATCCTCGGGGACCCGGCCTACCCGCTAATGCCCTGGCTCATGAAGCCCTATACAGGCGCCTTGGACACTGAAAAGGAACTCTTCAACTACCGGCTGAGCAAGTGCAGAATGGTGGTGGAGTGTGCTTTCGGACGTCTCAAGGGAGATGGCGGACCTTACTGACTCGCTCGGACATCAGCGAAAGAATATCCCCGTAGTTATTGCTGCTTGCTGTGTGCTCCACAATCTCTGTGAGAGCAAGGGCGAGACCTTTTGGCCGCTTGGGAGGTTGAGGCAAATCGCCTGGCTGCTGTTTACGATCAGCCAGACACCCGTGCTGAGAGAATATCCCAGCGGGAAGCGATATGCATCAGGGAGGCTTTGAAAGCGAGTTTCCTCGCAGAGCAGGGTAACCTGTGACTGTCCACTTGATTTTAAGAGAGCCTGATCATAAACCAAGTTTTCCCCACTTCCCAAGGACGTTTTAAAACTAAGGACATGTTTTAGTAATTAATAATAAATCTTTCGTTGACTTTGCATTTCTGTTTCTTCGTTGAAACATGGAAGCATTCTGTGCTGGTTAAGGTGTGCACTGATGGGTGGGTTTGCAGGAAGGGGCGAGGGTGCCGTCCTTGGATAGGGGTTACCATGACGGCTGTGGGTTTGGGCGTTGGAAGGGTGAGGGTGTGGGGAAGGGTGAGTATCTGCCCCTGGATGAGGTCTCTTTTTGGGGCTCGGGGCACCGGGGAGGATCGTGACTACGGTCCAAATGCATGTGAAGGGAAGCCTGCCTTTACATTCGGGGATGTCAGGCACCAGGACCCTGCACAAGCATACACATCAAGGAAAGACCCGGGGCAGCATACACCACACAGACTGTCCCTGGTGCCTAGTGACTGCAGTCTGTGTGTGCCCTGCAGTTGACCCTGCAGCCAAGTCTGTAGCATGGCACTGTGGGCTATGCAGTGACATTACAATTCCCCCCCCCACACACAGAACAACAGAAAGTCTTCTGACACCAGAAACGTGACGGAAACAGTCAGTAACACCAAACCGCTTTTAATAATGTAATACACAGTGGGGGGGGTTGAACTTGGAGTTGGGACTGGTTGATGCTGTAAGGAAAGAGCTTGTACAAATTTACAGCGCGACAGTTGTCTCGAACATTATCGGTGTGCTGCGGTGCAGGGACAGTTCTCACGGCCCCTACCGCCCCTCCGTCTTGTCACTTTGGGTGAGGGGGGGACAGGACTTCTTGGCGTTGGAGGGCGGTTGCAGATGCACTGCAGGGGGGCTCTCTCCTCCTGACTGCGGTCTTGCAGAACATCTACAAGGCGCCGGAGCGTCTCCGTTTGCTCCCTCATTAGACCAAGCAGCGTTTGAGTCGCCTGCTGGTCTTCCTGCCGCCACCTATCCTCCCGTTCCAGGTGTGTGCGATGCTGCTGACACAGGCTCTCCCTCGACTGTCTCTGCTCTGCCGCCTCCGCTCTGGAGCTGGCCATCAGTTCCTGGAACATGTCGTCCCTTGTCTTTTTCTTTCGGCGTCTAATCTGAGCCAGCCTCTGCGAGGGGGATGGCGGGGCAGTCCGGGAAGGAGCCGAAGCTGTGTGATGCGAAAAAGTAGGTGATTTCCTTGAACAAATACATGTTTGCCAACAGTAAACACAGTCTAGTCATTTTCAGTTAAGAAGACCAAACAGGGAACCAAGTCTCAGGAGATCTCGGAACTAGTCCGAGATTTCGGAATACGCTCTCATTGGCGGCGCGATTGCACTGGATAGCGCACAAGCGAGGAGAGACAGCTGCATCCTCTTGCACAAAGTCCTGGTAAGCCTTACAGTACAGAGTGCTTATCAGTTAGTGCTTAGCTGTGCTCTCCTGCTGGAGGCAATGTGCAAAGCAGAAAAGATGAGCGTTATGCGGCATCTCCCGCCAGTGAACGGGAAAGACCCCTGTATGCTTTTCCTCTGAGGCCTGCAACACGTGGCTGTTAAGCGAGGGTCATTCTTATGCAAAGTAAAACTCTGTTAAGCGAGGGTCATTCTTATGCAAAGTAAAACTCTGTTAAGCGAGGGTCATTCTTATGCAAAGTAAAAGTCTACCATGCACAATAGTAACAGTACACTAATTCCACTAATTAGATGCAGCACTTCCACAACGACATCATCCTGAGGCGTGTCAGGCGCACACAGAGAGAGCGGATGTTAACAGAAGCCCTGCACAGACCAGGACCCTACGCTGCCATGCTCGTAGAGGCGATGGTCCCCCTGTACCTGAGGATGGCATGGCGCGGAAGAGTGTGCTTCAACGGAGCACCCAATAAAGCACCTCTCCCAAGAAACCTCTTGCTGAGGCTTTTCCAGCTGCTCTCTGAGAGCTTTTTTGAACTATCCCCAGAGGACTATTGCTCCATTCCTATGTGTGTAGACCTGCTGTTTGTTTAGTTTCATATTTAAAATTTTTTATATAGTATTTCTATTTTTTATATATATCCCTGTTTCTTAAAAAAATAAATGTTTCCCTGTTTGTAGCACTTACCGCCTGATCCTTCCCCTGATTCCGAGTCCGGGTTAACGGGCGGGGACGGTTGGTAGGGGATCTCTGTGAGGGTGATGAAGAGATCCTGGCTGTCAGGGAAAGCGGGAGTGGGTTCGATGTCGCCTGCGCCGTCCTCTAAAGACCCTTCCTCATCTTCCCCATCGGCGAACAGGGAGGGGGAACTGTCCCGGTACACTATTCCGTCCTCGGAGTCCACCGTCACTGGTGGGGCACTGGTGGCAGACCCACCTAGAATGGCATGCAGTGCCTCGTAGAAGCGGCATGTCTGGGGCTGGGCTCCGGAGCGTCCGTTTGCCGCTCTGACTTTTTGATACCCTTGTCTTAGGTCCTTCACTTTCACGCGGCACTGCATCGCATCCCGGCTGTATCCTTTGTCTTTCATGGCTTTAGAGACCTTCTCGAAGGTCTTCGCGTTCCGCTTGTTGGAGCGCAGCTCCGAGCACAGACTCCTCGCCCCACACAGCGATCAGATCCTGGACTTCCCGGTCAGTCCATGCTGGGGACCTCTTTCTATTCTGGGATTGCCCGGACTCCTCTGCTGGAGAGCTCTGCATCGTTGCAGGTGCTGCGGAGCTCGCCCCGATGTGCAACCAGAACGTCAGATTCAAACCACCCAGACAGGAAAATGAATTCAAATTTTCGCGGGTCATTTCCTGTGTGGCTGGCCAGAGAATCCAAGCTCGGACTGCTGTCCAGAGCGTCAACAGAGTGGTGCACTGTGGGATAGCTCCCGGAGCTGCTAAGTTCGATTAGCATCCACACCAAGCCTAATTCGAGCTAGCAAGTGCGAATTTAGCGTTACTCCACCTGCCGGGGTGGAGTACCAAATTCGAACTAAAGAGCCCTCTAGTTCGAATTAAATGGCTTCCTGGTGTGGACGGTTGAGCGGTTAGTTCGAATTAACGCTGATAAATTCGAATTAAAGTCCTAGTGTAGACCAGGCCTAAGAACAAAGAGATTCTTACACCTGGAAAAGCCTATATAAGGCTGATGCATCATCTCCATCTTGTCTTCAATCCTGCTTCATACCTCTGGAGGGACTTTGCCACAAACTGAAGCTCTGCACAAAGGGACTGACTGACCGACCCATCCCAGCGGGGGATGTTCTCCAGAGACTCAATTTGAACCTGCAGTTTACTCCAGCACTGCTGCAAGCCTGAACTAAGAACTTTGCCATTACTGTATGTAATTGATTCCATTTAACCAATTCTACCTCTCATCTCTACCTTTTTCCCTTTGTAAATAAACCTTTAGATTTTAGATTCTAAAGGATTGGCAACAGCGTGATTTGTGGGTAAGATCTGATGTGTATATTGACCTGGGTCTGGGGCTTGGTCCTTTGGGATCGAGGGAACCTTTTTCTTTTATTGGGGTGTTGGTTTTCATAACCATTCATCCCCAGGACGAGTGCACTGGTGGTGATGCTGGGAGACTGGAGAGTCTAAGGAAATTGCTTGTGTGACTTGTGGTTAGCCAGTGGGGTGAGACCAAAGTCCTTTTTGTCTGGCTGGTTTGGTTTGCCTTAGAGGTGGAAAAACCCCAGCCTAGGGCTGTGACTGCCCAGTTTAAGCAATTGGTCCTGATTTGGCACTCTCAGTTGGGTCCCGCCAGAATCGCTCCTTCACAGCCTCCCATTCTACAGAGCGGGAAACTGAGGCACAGACAGATTCACTTTCCTCCAGCGCCGTGTCCACCAAACCACTGATTCTCCTGCATCCCCTGCCTCATTCAGCCCCAGCCAGGGCACTGCCTGGGGCGGTCGCTGGAGAACAGAGGGGATGGGATCACAGGATTAAATAGCAACTCATGGTTCATACAAACTGGGGACAGCGTTAAAGTAGCCTCCAGGGCTGCTGCTCCCCTCTGGCTGGGGAACCCCACAGTGACTCCGTCCCCGCTCCCCAGCCGGCCGGCCTCTCTGCGGGGTCAGGGCTCAGGCCAGAGCCTGGCTCTGAGTGTCCCATTGGCACCGATTCCCCGTGAGGGTCTGGCTGGGGGAGGGGCTGAGAACGGGGACGCCGAGCTGGGCCTCTCACCTCTCACCACCAGCTCCACGGGGTCACTGGGGTCTGACATTGTGAACGGCTCCGATTTGCTGAGATAGGAACAGCTGTAGTTCCCGCCTTGCTCCCGGCTCACGATGTTGATGAGAAACAGAGTCTGTGAGTTTGCATCCACACTTTGGAGATGGCGTCCATCTTTATACAGCACGAACTGCATGAACTGGTTCTGCCCCTTACACCAGATGCTCACGGATCCCCCCAAGGAAACCCCCTCTCTGGGGATCCCAGAGATGGTGGGTTTGGGGTAGCTGGGCTCTGCAGTGGGAAGCAGACAGGCCGTGAGACGCAGATCCCGGGCGGGGAGGGGCCGACACGACGACCCAGGCACCGGCACCTCCCCAGAACAGCTCCCGACTGAGTACTGGGTTTCCAGGGGAGTGGGGAGGGGCCGGCTGAGCAGCCCCTGGGCTCCTATCTCTCTGGGTGTCCCCCGAGATGGGGAGCATCCCCCTGGGAAAGGCCCCCTGCTCCGCAGCTCCCCCGGGGACAGGGATCCCCCCTCCCTCAATCTCCAGTGGCTGCTGCTCCCCCCAGTGACTCCATCCCCCATGGGCGGTGGGTGGACCCCCCTTTCCGGGAGGCTGGCCCTGCAGCCCCCCCCTCCCCCACCCACACACACTGCACAAGGCCCCACTTCTAGTGGCAGGAGCCCCAAGTGCCCCTCGCCACCCCCTCCCCCAGCCGGAGAGACCCCAGTTAGCCAGAACCCCACGACAGCCTCCCACCCCCGTTGCCAGAGGACCCCCGGCACAGCCCCAGTCACCGGTCAGCCCCAGCCAGCCAACCGACTCCAGTTCCAGCCGTGCGATGCTGAGCAGCTCCAGCTACGTTTGCCAGCCCGGGTGACCACAGCCCTGTGCTAGGCCAGAGCAGCCCCAGCCCCCGGCCTTCCTCTGCCCCAAATCTCCAGGGGCTGCTGCTCCCTCTGGCTGGGGAACCCCCAAGTGACTCCATCCCCTCTCCCTGGCCAGGGGTCCCCTCTGCTGGGCCCAGTGATCAGGGCAAAGCCTGGCTCTGAGCGTCCCATCGGTGCATCCCGCTCCCCCATACCGCCGCCCCACCGTCCCAATTCAGTCCATCCGTCATTCGGCCTCTCTAGGAGTCTGTCCCCTACCAGGGTTGGCACTGCCTGCCCATGGGGCTCGGGGGCAGGGGGTTCACCCAGACGTAGCTCAGGGCCCGGCTGCATGAGAGATCACCTGCAACCACCACCCCCAGCCTGAGGCCAGCCAGGGAGCCTGAGTCATGGGCCCGATGCAGCTCTGCCCCCCGTCCCACGGTTGGAAATAGAGTCTGTCACTGGCAGAAAACTCACAAGACCCACCGTTCCCCAGGCCTTGGTGGGGAGCCTCTGAGTGCAGGGGAGGGAGCTGTTGGGGGTGGATCTGGGGGCAGGGGAGGATCTGGGGGGTTTTCCCCCATGGCTGCACAGACCGTGAATGTTTCGGTTCCCAGAGGGGATCTAGAGTGGGGGGGTTTCTTGGGGTTTTCTGTGGTTTCCAGTGGGTTGCATGGACAGGGGGTGGGACTCAGTGTCCTTGGGTGTTACTGGTTTAAGGAGGTGAGGGGGGAGGGAGTTTGTTGTTAAAGAAGACCGGAGAGAGACTCGAGACCCCGGCCGATGGCCTGGAGTATGGAGACCCCAGTGACTGGTGACCTGGTGACCCGGAGGCCCAGCTCAGGAGTCACAGCTGGTTCTGGCCAGTGGGAGGACAATGGGCTGCAGAGAGAGGACCCCAGTGACCTGACCAGCCGGTTCCAGCCAGAGGGGCCAGAGGAGGGCTGAGAGGAGAGGAGGCCCCGGCCTTCCTGTTTACGACCCTGTTTACCTGGAGAGAAGACAATGGACAGAGGAGGCCTGGGGCTGGTGATATCAGATGCCCAGCTGGGAAGCAGGGAAGCTCTGGGCTGGAGAGGGGGTGCAGGCAGAGCCCACCTGGCTGCAGGGGAAACTGGGATGTTCTGTGCTGAGGGAGGCCAGGCCTGAGGCCCTGAGAGTTTCCTGTGCTGTGTTCAACTCTCAATAAACCCTCCTGTTTTATGCTGGCTGAGAGTCGCTCCGGGCTAGAAAGCAGGGTGGCATTATCCCCTTCGGGGGTGAGGAGACCCGGGGGGTCCAGAGCGCGTGGGCTGAGAGACAGGGGCGCTAAGGCTCAGAGAGGTGCAGCTCCGGGAGGTGGAGGGGCCTGACCCCCAGAGAGAGAGGACCCCCCGAGAAGGGCTGTCGCTCTGAAAGGGGCACCCCCCACAGACCGCACGGGGCCAAGAGTGGGCACGATCTGTGAGTCCATGACAGAAATAAATCCACATGCCGCCCCCAACCCCAATCCTCACAGCCAGGGGTGGGGAGTGGGAGAGGACATTGAACAAGGGGACAGTTCCCGTCTGCTGTCTGGTCACCCTACCCCCTGCAGTTCTGCCCCCCGCCCCGGGGTTGGAACTAGAGTCTGTGACTGGCAGGAATCTCACAAGACCCACCGTTCCCCAGGCCTTGGGAAGGGGGGCGGAGGAGGAACTGTGAGTGCAGGGGAGGGAGCTGTTGGGGCTGGATCTGGGGGCAGGGGAGGATCTGGGGGGGTTTCCCCCATGGCTGCACTAACCGTGAACGTTTCGGTTCCCCGAGGGGATCTAGAGCCCACAGGGGGGCCCTGTTAGCATTTGTATGAGCCGAAATAAATCCACCTGCTGCCCCCAACCCCGATCCTCACAGCTGGGGGGTGGGGGGTGGAAGAGGACAAACGAGGGGACGGTTCCCGTCTCCTTCATCAGACCCCACAAGCCTGATTCGGCTCCTAGTTATTCTCTAGCGGGGCCAGGACGAGTCTGAGCTCACAGGGGAGTTTGGGTTGAGTTTGGGGGAGGTTCAGGGCTCAGTTCCTCTTTTCCCCACCCCATGCATCCCCTCCCCCGTCCTTGATGTTATCGTCCTCCCCACAAACTGATACTCACCTCCCCACACCCCGCTGTGCCCGGCCAGCCAGCAGCCTGGAGAGTAGACGGCTTGTTAATAACCAGATCCCAGGGCAACTGGATCCTACACCCTAGTCTCAGACACCCACCCCCAAACCATGGGCACATGCCCTGGTGTCAGTTTCCCTGCATGGACACACGCCCTGGACTCAGATTCTGCCACCCCCACACTCCCCATGGGCACACGGCCTGGTCTCATATCCCACCCCCCATGGACACAAGCCCTGGTCTCATATCCCACCCCCCATGGGCACATGCCCTGGTCTCAGATCCCACCCCCCATGGGCACACGCCCTGGTCTCAGATCCCTTTTCCCCATGGCACACGCCCTGACTTTATTCGATACTCACCGAGGAGGACGGTGAGAGCAGATGCCATGATGAGGGGCCCCTCAGCACTACCACCAAGACCCCGGTGCCCAGCTCCACTGAGCACCAAATGAGGAACTCAGCTGGTGCCTCCAGTTACAGGAAGTCGACGATCTGTCATCTCTTCCCGTGTTCATCACACATTGTCTCTAATCTGCAGGCGAAATCTAGAACAGCCAAAGCAAGCAGAAGTACCTGCAAAACCCAGGAAACCCTGGGCCCCTCAGCCTGGCCACGCATCAGGCAGCTCCGAGCTTCTCTATGTCTCTGTGGGGACTCGGGAAAGGTCACTGTGATGCAGCAGGGAGTGGGGAGTATTGACCTGGGAATGTTGCAGGTGAGTTTTACTGGGACTGTGTGTGCAATGGGAGACTTTCCTTGAGGAAAGATACCTGAGCACGTAACATGAGAGCCCAGGATGGGGGGTTGGGGCCAGGTGACACCTTCTGCCCGGGAAACTGGATAAAGGCTGGAGGAGGAACCAGGAGGAGGGGGTGTGAGACAGCTGGACGGGGTTTCAGTTTGGAGCTGGCTGGGGAAATGGAGGGAACCCCAGAATTGATCCCAGCAATTAAAGACCAGTAAGTCTAACGTTAGTACTGGGTAAATTAGTTGAAAGAATAGTAAAGAATAAAATTGTCAGACACATAGAAGATCATAAATTGTTGGGCAAAAGTCAACATGGTTTCTGTAAAGGGAAATTATGTCTTACTAATCTATTGGAATTCTTTGAAGAGGTCAACAAACATGTGGACAAGGGGGATCCAATGGACATAGTGTACTTAGATTTCCAAAAAGCCTTTGACAAGGTCCCTCACCAAAGGCTCTTACGTAAATTAAGTTGTCATGGGATAAAAGGGAAGGTCCTTTCATGGATTGAGAATTGGTTAAAAGACAGGGAACAAAGGGTAGGAATTAATGGTAAATTCTCAGAATGGAGAGGGGTAACTAGTGGTGTTCCCCAAGGGTCAGTCCTAGAACCAATCCTATTCAACTTATTCATAAATGATCTGGAGAAAGGGGTAAACAGGGAGGTGGCAAAGTTTGCAGATGATACTAAACTGCTCAAGATAGTTAAGACCAAAGCAGACTGTGAAGAACTTCAAAAAGATCTCACAAAACTAAGTGATTGGGCAACAAAATGGCAAATGAAATTTAATGTGGCTAAATGTAAGGTAATGTACATTGGAAAAAATAACCCCAACTATACATACAACATGATGGGGGCTAATTTAGCTACAACGAGTCAGGAAAAAGATCTTGGAGTCATCGTGGACAGTTCTCTGAAGACGTCCACGATGCAGTGTGCAGAGGCGGTCAAAAAAGCAAACAGGATGTTAGGCATCATTAAAAAGGGGATAGAGAATAAGATGGAGAATATCTTATTGTCCTTATATAAATCCATGGTACGCCCACATCTTAAATACTGCGTACAGATGTGGCCCCCTCATCTCAAAAAAAGATATTCTAGCACTAGAAAAGGTTCAGAGAGGGCAACTAAAATGATTAGGGGTTAGGAGCGGGTCCTATATGAGGAGAGATTAAAGAGACTAGGACTTTTCAGCTTGGAAAAGAGGAGAATAAGGGGGAATATGATAGAGGTCTTTAAATTCAGGAGTGATGTGGAGAAAGTGAATAAGGAAAAGTGATTTACTTGTTCCCATAACACAAGCACTAGGAGCCACCAAATGAAATTAATGGGCAGCAGGTTTAAAACAAAAAAAAAGGAAGTTCTTCTTCACACCCGCAGAGACCCTGCCCCGAGCTGGAGGAGACACTGTCAGTGGTTATGTGGCCAGGCCCCTAGAGAGGGACGTGCCACAGGCTTGTTTATATAGACATCCCTTCTCCCCTCAAATCCCCGTCCTCTCTGCCGCCGTCCTGTCCCCCCTCAACCCCCGCTCCCTGCACGAACCTCCGCCCATCTCCCCCTCATCCCTGTCCCCCCAACCCCACACTGCGCTCTCCCATCTCCCCTCCAACACCCGCCCCCTTTCTGTCTCCACTCGCTCCCTGATCTCAGCCCATCTCCCCTCTATCCCCCCCCGCCCCACCCTCGGCCTGTCCCCCCAAACTCCAGTCTTGGCTGCTCTTTGCAGAGAGTCTCACAGGCCCAGAGCCCTCAGGGGGTTGGAAACTCTCTCCCTCGCCAGCGTTACACAGGCCGGGGGCCGGGGCTCGTTTCAAACCGAGCCCCTGGTTCTACTCGGCTCCTGGGCAAACCCCCAGCAGCAGCCGCTCACAGGCAAAGCTTTCGGGTTACACCCCCAGACAAGGAATCACACCCGGCCTGTCTATTGAAATGGGAGCTGAGCGACCGCGGCCAACAGCCGCAGTCAGCCCGGCTCCAAGTCTCGCTCCTTCGGGAGTCACCGGAGCAGAGCCGCTTGTGTCCAGACCAGCCGGGCTGTGGGGGGAGGAACCGGTTCATTTCACTCTCTGGACGGACGGGCAGGGCGGCCACTGACCCAGCTCCTAGTGTAAGTGGGGGAAGGGTCCCGCTATTGTGGGGAACTTTCCTGGCTTACACCCGCCCCGGTGGGATTCGCTAGTGAAAGGATCTGAGTCATCGCTTCCACTTCCTTTATCCAGAGGCCTTCCTGACCCCGAGGGCTCCCCTTCCTGCCTCCCGTGCGGCAGAGTCCTCGTAACCCTGGCCAGGCTGGGCCCCGGATCCCTGGGGGCTCGACCCCCAGTCTTGTCGTGGTCACTTAGGACAGGGGCGAGGGTGTCCCCACTCCGGGGCACTCTCTTTGTGCCGGCTGCTTCCCTGACCCACTGATCAGTACATAGAGTTCAGAGCACGTACAATGTATTAAACAGCAACTCATAAAGAAATAAGGAAAAGATGGCGAAGGTGAAAGTAAACAAGTCACCCCACCCTGTGGGCACAGGGACACCACAAACAGCCGCCTCTGCAAGGGAAAGGAAGTTCACAGCCTCTTCCTCAAAAGTTATACATCTCTTTTCCAGGCCCTGGTCACGCCAGGGTGATACCACAGGGTGACAATCTGTATCTCAAAGTAGCACTGAGGAGCTCCAGTATTCACCACTACGATAGAATTATGATCGGTTGGGTACAAAGTTGCCTTGGGAGGCATCATTTTTAAAAGCCTTGATCTCTTGAACATTCATGTCCCGATGCATTGTATGTGCTGTCGTTGTGTGGGATGTTCTGAAGCATTGCTGGGTGTGCTACTGAAATACGTTGTGAGGTTGGGAGACGCCCACAGCCAACCTCTCAACTGCAACAAAGGACCAGCCAGACACTGTTAATGGCTCATCAACACCCATCAAGGAAAGAATGGAGATTGCTGGACCAATGGGGACTGCCTGATCCCTGTCACAGCAAAGATCTTTCCAGCAAACTGGAAGAAAATACAAATGAGGGGAAGGGACATAATCCCTGGGCTTCTCTTCCCCAAAACTCAACACCTGGAGGAACATCTGGAGGACAAAGGCTTGAACTGGGGAAGGGTCGTCCCAGGCTGGGATGGAGTCCAGTCTGTGTATTGAGGATCTGTAACCTGCTTCTACCATCTGTCGGGGGAGACACTGCCTGATTCAAATCCTGTTTCGTTTGTAGAAATTAGACTGTGAATATATTTTTATTTCTTAAGTCACCAACTCTAATCTCTGCACCTGCTCCTTATAACCACTTAAAATCTCTCCTTCTGCACTTAATAAATCTGTTTTATATTTGACCTAAAACAGTGTGTTTTGGTTGAAGTGCTGGGAAATCTCAGCTCAGTTTACAAAGGTTAGTGCGTGTCCCCGCCACACTGAGGGAGGGGGGGACTTAATGAACTGACACTGTATTGGCTTCTGATAGCTGCAGGATGGTATCGGTCTGGGGTGCAAGGCTGGGGAGCTGGGGGTAATTGGCTGGAGCTCCCTATTGCTGGTACCTGAGTGGCTGGGAGATCATTGGTGTAACACAGCTGGGTGGGTCCCTGCCTGTGGCTGGCTGTGTGAGTGCAAAGCCTCAGAGGTTCATAGCTTGACATCAGCATCACAGTGTCAAAGGCAGCCCAGGATAGTGGCTTTGGAGGGCTCGGTGGTCCCACAATCCAGGTTTCACCCTGGGGAACCCGTCACACACAGCTCAGACACTTGCTCTGGTGGGGGCCACACGCCCTCAGGCGCTAGGTGGCAGGACCCTTCTTCCCAGCGTCGTCCCCCCCACCCCCGTCTGTGTTATGATCCCCCTCCGAGTCCGGCCTGCAGGGCCTCTTGCCTGGGGGTTCTCTCTGTGCTGGCCCAAAGTCCCTCCCACCAATTTGGGGCTATTAACTCCTCCTTCCAGCTTCTGTTTTCGCCCAGCGCGATGTCAACAGTCCTGGGGCTGTAGCCAGGGGGCTTTTCGGGTCAGACCAACCCAGCATCTGTGGCTGGTTCTCTTGCCCGGGTTACAACGTTCAGCATCGTCCCCAATTTCCCCTGGTTCTCGGGGCCCTGGCACCAGGGGCGGCTCTAGAGCCCAGCGGGGCAAGCACCCGCCTGGGGCAGCCCTTTCCCAGGGGGGTGGCAGGCTGGGCCGGTTGAGCTGCCGCAGTCATGCCTGCGGGAGGTCCACTGGAGCCCCGGGAGGACCGGACCTGCCGCAGGCATGACTGCGGACGGTTCGCTGGTCCCGCGGCTCGGCTGGACCTCCCGCAGGCATGACTGCGGCAGCTTAACCGGAGCCGCCGGACCAGCGACCCGTCCGCAGCCGCGGGAGGTCTAGCTGAGCCGCGCGATCAGCGGACCCTCCGCAGTCAAGCCCGCGGCAGGTCCGCTGCTCCCGCGGCTCGGGGGCGCCTCCCGGGCATGATTGCTTGGGGCGGCCAAATTTGTAGAGCCGCCCCTGCCTGGCACAGCTGGGGACCTTCCCCTTGGGTTTTACACGTGAGCTTGCAGCCGGGCCGCTTCGCAGGCTCAACAACCACAACAGTGCGAACGACCCCCAGCTTCCTTGTAGGCCCGGAGCTCTCCCCTAGGGTGCCCGTGTCCCAATGGCTGCAGCTGCTTGAGGCCCGAGTGCGAGGGGAATGAGGAACTGCGCCGGGGGCTGCAGCCCCAGGAAGCCCGTGATGCGCTCGGCCCCTTTCTTCCCCATCAGGTGGTTTCTCTGTAATCTCCAGCCCAAATCTACCATGGTCAGAGCAAAGCCAGCTCCCTGCAATGCCCAGCAAACCACATCCCCTCCTGCAGCTGCCTGGTCCCTCTCCGGCCTCAGGATGTTGTGAAAGGGACACTGAGGGAGGGGGAGCCGACCTGCCCCCCAGAAAGGGGAGGGGACAAGATCACGGGGACAGAGCTCAAGAGAAACTGCCCCCCCGGCAGATTCCCCAGCAGATTTGCCCTTCACCCCCCTGATGTTCACCCATTGGACCCCTCAGCCCCCCATTTTGCCCCCTTTGCCTGCATCCACTCCCCCATTCATGTGCCCCCCAACCCCACCCCCGTCCTGTTAGGTGTAAGAAGTATCAATGGTTTAATATGTTCAATTAGTTGCTCAATAAGGTGTTTATGAAGTAAATCACTGGCTTTAAAATAAGATCCAATATGGAGCAGATGAACTATTGACCCCTGGACTCCATCTCTGAGAGGGGACTTGTTTACCATCAGGGGACAGGCTCAAACCGGTCAAAACCGGTTTTTCCCGCCAAAACCAGCCCTCAGCGTTCCATCTCCTCAGCACTTTTCCCGCCACAAAAGCTTTATAAGGACGTGTTCAGCCCCGGCACGGGGCCGTTCCCCCCCAGCGACGGCCCGTCCACGGTCGGGTCTTCACAGAGGGTTTATGGGCCTGAGCTTTAAGCTCCCAAAGCCAGTCACTGTTTCATTGTATTAATTAAGTTTGCATTTCCCCCTCTTCCTCCCAGTTTTTCTGTACCTGTACCCTGACTACACTGACCTTTGTTTGTGCCACACCACCTTGTCTCCTCTTTATTTGATTTACACCACACAAGGAGAGAGGCTAAATCCACTGGTGATAGAGACAGGAGGGAGTCGAGTTTGTATCTTCTGAGAAAAGGGGCTTTCCTTTCCTATTTCTCCCCTACCATTTCTAAATTTTCCTTTTGAAGCGTTGCCTTATTCCCCTTGAGGTAACAGTCCCATGTCCCCTCATGTCCCTGGCTGTCCCCGTCCCCCCATTCTGTAGTTCCTTCATGTCCCCCCATCAGGTCCCTCTCCCCGCAATTCTGCCCTGTCCCTTCACCCTCCATCATGCCCCTCATGCCCCACATCCTATCCCCTGTTCTGACCCACCATCCCCCGTCCCCTCATGCCCCTGACCGCCCCCTTGTAGGGAAGGGACCCCTGGCTGCCCTCAGTTAACATGGCCGCCCCTGCACCCCGGCCCCTTGCTGACCCCTGGCTAAGATGGCCAGACTGTCGGGTTGGGGCAATTGCTGCATGGGAACGAGCCCCCCCTCCGGCTTCTCTGACCCTAGCCTGACCTCCAGCCTGTGCCCCCCAACTCCCATCTCTTGAGCCTGCCACATAGTCATGCAGGGGTCATTGCCTCCCCCCACATCCCTCCCCCCGGCTGGTGCTGCCTCATCTCAACAATCCTGCCCCCCCCAGTTTGCTGTGTGGGGGGATCTACGTGGGAAAGACCCCCCAGCCTGCTCCCCCCTCATGCTCACCCCCCATCAGCCCAGCTCCCCCAAAGCCCCCATCTCCCACCCGGCCTGTCCCCATCAGGGAGAGAGGCTGAGGGGATGTGGGGGCAGTGGGTGGTAGGGAAGAAGAATGTGTGGGGAGAGGAAGGGGGCTGATACTGAGGGGGCAGGTGCAGAGGGGAGGCTGGGGCAGGACAGTGACCGGGGATGGGAGGATTTGGGGTCCCCCCCATGTGTGTGTAGATAAATCTCTGCATTAAGCATCTTCGCATAACTTTCCTGCGACTTTGTATTGTGCCTCTTCATATAACCTTGTACGGGGTTTATCCCTGTGTGACCCCTGTTTTCATACGACTTTGTATCAAGTCCTTTGATATGGGAACTTTCTATCAAATCCTTATATAGAGACTTTGTATTGAGCCTCAGTATAATGTTATAGCCCCTAAGGATAGCTCAGGTAGAAGAAAAATGTCTTTTCGCTAGTAGAATAAGATCTCCCCGCCTTTTAATCAATTGCAGTTACGGGGAGCTTGTGTGTGTGTGTGAGTATGGGTGTACTATAGATCAGATGCATATGACACAGTGTTGATTGATACCTGTATTACCAGTAAATGTGGCGCTTTGCCTTATCTCCCCTGAAAAGATCCTGTGCAGGACTTTAAGTACAACATGTGTTTCAGGCTGAACCTGTCCCCTGACCATTCAGGCAACCCCATCCCCTCTCTCTCCCCCTCCCGCCTGGCTCAGCAGGGGTTTTGGTGGGAAACAATCCTGCCCCCTCACCTCAGACCCACTGGGGGGGGGGGACTATGTGGCAAAGTGCGGTAGCAGAAAAGGGGGGTCAGGAGAGGGCACTGAGGGGCTGTGAATGTGGGGGGAAGGAGTATCTAGAGGGGTGGAGAGGAGGAAGAGAGGAGGGGAAGGTGAGGCATGGAGGGCCATTATGGGGCAGGGAATGTGGGGCAGAGCGGTGTGTGGGGGCAGGAGACTGAGTGGCAAGAAAGTGGGGGATGCAGGACTGAGGGGGCAGGAGCAGGAGGGGGCAGTGAGAGAGGAAGCTGCCGAGGGATTGCAATGGCAGCCCCCTCCTGGGGGGCACCGTCTGCCCCTCCCCCTCAGACACCCCAACAATTCTACCCTGCCAGCTCTGACCTTCTTGGGGGAGCCTGTCTGCCCTCAAACGCCTGTCACCCATCCCGGCCCCCTCAACCCCCCTTCTGACAACCCCAACTTACTTCCCCCAAATGCCCAGAAAAGCCAGCGGCTAAATCACTCTGCACCCTGCTGTGTTCCTGGACACGCAATAAAGGGCCCAAGGTGCGAACACACCCCAGCCCCTGCCCCACACTGAACAGGGTTAAACACAGGGTGAGGTCCAGAGCCCGTAGCCTGCTCAGCCCCACGGCAACCCCCCCCCTTGACCCCTGGGACCGGCTGTTACAGACACAGCAGAGCAGGAACCAGGGGAGCCGTGGCAGGCGCGGTGTGAAACGAGGGGTTTGTTCCAGCCCCAGACCCATTTGCTGGAGCGAGTCTCTAGACGGAAAATCCTCCAGGTTTGGGTGTCTCCCCACTGGCCCCGGAGACGCTAGCAGCTGTGCTGGGAGCGCAGAGGAGCCGGCAGAGCTGGGCTGGAGTCAGCGTCACCGTGGCTGCTGTTAAAGTCTGACTCTGTTTCCTCCCGGGTTGGGGGTTCAGCCAGGGGAGGGGCGATGGCGTCAGGGTCCCTCTCTCCAGCCGCTCTGCTCAGGACGTCTCCGCGGAGCAGGGTGTGGATGGCTCAGGGGGCCCAGGAGACGGGGGGTGGCAGCCACGAGGGTGAAGCGAGTCTCTTTCTTTAAGGCCCCCAAAGAGTGGTGGGTGGCACAGCCCATCCCCACAATATTTTATCCATCAATGAGGCCTCGTTTCCGACACCCCAATTTTGGATCACAGATTTCTGCTCCCCCCCTTCTCCCGTGTCCCAGGCAGGCCCCAGCCCAGCCCGTGGGGTCTGTCCGGCGGCCGCTCGGGTTGGACTAATCCCGTCTTTCTGTCTCCCCGACTTTCCCCTCAACGTTTGTTCGTCCAGGTTCTCGCGACGCTGCCTGAACTTCTCACTCACCTTCGTCGGCTGAACCCCCCACGAGGGGACATTTGGAGGCTCCGGTGTCACAGCCGCCCCCTGGGGGGGGGAGATTTGGGGGGCAGGGGAGCAGGAAGATCTAGGGAGTTGTACAATAGAAATACAGGGCGGGGCAGGTCTAGGGAGAAAGGGGGGGAGAGAAAAGGGGCTGGGGGACCCCGCTGCAGAGAGAGGAGGGGGACAGACACCGGGGGGCAGTAAGGGCCGTTATTCCAGCCCCAGGGTCAGACGCAGCGTCCCCGCTCCCCACTGACAGCCCCAGGCAGAGACCAGCCCAGCTGGGGCAGCGAATGGGACCCCGACACCCACCAGGGGCTGGTCTGTGGGGAGCCTGATGCGCCCAGTGCTGTGGCAGCTCATCTAGCTGGTGCCACAGTGACTGGTGCCTGTGGGGCCAGAGGTCGGGGTTCAATCCTGGGGTGCAGCAGTTGGGTCGGGAACACTCTGGGGGGTGGGATTCTCTGAGGCAGGGGTGTTTGGGGGCAGGGAATTTGTGCTGGCATCTCAGCCCCCCATGGGGAAGCGGCTCTTCTCTGTACGGCCGGATCCAGGCTCCTGGGGGTGCAGAGAGACAGCATGTTAGAGGGGCCGGTGTCGCCCTGGGCCCAGCCCCTGGAGGGAGCAAGGGGCATGGGGGGGGTCATCTCACCTAGGTGCTCCCCTCAGGTGGCTGTAATAGGCGTCAGACAGGATCAGCCCCAGGACAAACAGGACCATGGTGCTCAGCACCAGGCGGGCGATGTTGGCGTAGGTGAAATCCGGGTGCCCTGGGGGGGCTGCTGTGGGGGGAAGGGGAGAGACACTCGGGGGCTCGGATGGGGAAATCAGCAGCTGGCGCTGCCCCAAGAGCAGAGCCCCCACCCCCATACCCCCATCTGGCAGGTCTGGCCCAGCTCCCCCAAGGGCTCTCCCAGGTGCTGCGGCTCTGGGGCCTCCCCGGGGCATAGGAATTTGGGGGAGATGGTTGGGAGATGTCCAGGTAATCTCCACGCCAGAATTTAACATGGAGAGGGAAGGAAACAAAGTAAGAGAGGATACAGCCGTGGGCAGGAGAATGGACATAAGGAGGATGGGTAGTGTAGATACCAGTCTAATAGGTGATACTGGTGGTAGAATGTCTGGGCCTAACCGGATAATGTGAGTGAAGCCAAACAGCAAGAATTAAGACGTTTGTACACTAATGCGAGGAGCCTAGGTAACAAAATGGAGGAACTAGAGTTATTGGTGCAGGAAGTGAACCCGGATATTATAGCGATAACAGAAACATGGTGGAATAGTAGTCATGACTGGAGTACAGGTATTGAAGGGTCTGTGCTGTTTAGGAAAGACAGAAATAAAGGCAAAGGTGGTGGAGTAGCGTTGTATATCAATGATGAGGTTAACTGTAAAGAAATAAGAAGTGATGGAATGGATAAGACAGAGTCTGTCTGGGCAAAAATCACACTGGGAAAGAAAGCTACTAGCGCCTCCCCTGAGATAGTGCTTGGGGTGTGCTACAGACCACCGGGATCCAATTTGGATATGGATAGAGACCTCTTTAATGTTTTTAATGAAGTAAACACTAATGGGAATTGGGTGATCATGGGAGACTTGAACTTCCCAGATATAGACTGGAGGACAAGTGCTAGTAACAATAATAGGGCTCAGATTTTTCTGGATGTGATAGCTGATGGATTTCTTCACCAAGTAGTTGAAGAAACAACAAGAGGGGATGCCATTTTAGATTTGGTTTTGGTGAGTAGTGAGGACCTCATAGAAGAAATGGTTGTAGGGGACAACCTTGGTTCGAGTGATCATGAGCTAATTCAGTTCGAGCTAGATGGAAGGATAAACAAAAATAGATCTGGGACTAGGGTTTTTTATTTCAAAAGGGCTAACTTTAAAGAATTAAGGAAATTAGTTAGGGAAGTGGATTGGACTGAAGAACTTGTGGATCTAAAGGCAGAGGAGGCCTGGAATTACTTCAAGTCAAAGTTGCAGAAATTATCAGAAGCCTGCATCCCAAGAAAGGGGAAAAAATCATAGGCAGGAGTTGTAGACCAAGCTGGATGAGCAAGCATCTCCGAGAGGTGATTAAGAAAAAGCAGAAAGCCTACAAGGAGTGGAAGATGGGAGCGATTAGCAAGGAAAGCTACCTTATTGAGGTCAGAACATGTAGGGATAAAGCGAGAAAGGCCAAAAGCCATGTAGAGTTGGACCTTGCAAAGGGAATTAAAACCAATAGTAAAAGGTTCTATAGCCAGATAAATAAGAAGAAAACAAAGAAAAAAGAAGTGGGACTGCTAAACATTGAGGATGGAATGGAGGTTAAGGATAATCTAAGCATGGCCCAATATCTAAACAAATACTTTGCCTCAGTCTTTAATGAGGTTAATGAGAAGCTTAGGGATAATGGTAGGATGACAAACGGGAATGAGGATATGGAGGTAGATATTACCACATCCAAGGTAGAAGCCAAACTCGAACAGCTTAATGAGACTAAATCGAGGGGCCCAGATAATCTTCATCCAAGAATATTAAAGGAACTGGCACATGAAATTGCAAGCCCATTAGCAAGAATTTTTAATGAATCAGTAAACTCAGGGGTTGTACCATACGACTGAAGAATTGCTAACATAGTTCCTATTTTTAAGAAAGGGGAAAAAGTGATCTGAGTAACTATAGTCCTGTTAGTTTGACATCTCTAGTATGCAAGGTCTTGGAAAACATTTTGAAGGAGAAAGTAGTTAAGGACATTGAGGTCAATGGTAATTGGGACAAAATACAACATGGTTTTACAAAAGGTAGATCGTGCCAAACCAACCTGATCTCCTTCTTTGAGAAGGTAACAGATTTTTTAGACAGAGGAAATGCAGTGGATCTAATTTACCTCGATTTCAGGAAGGCATTTGATATGGTTCCACATGGGGAATTATTAGCTAAATTGGAAAAGATGGGGATCAATATGAAAATCAAAAGGTGGATAAGGAACTGGTTAAAGGGGAGACTACAATGGGTCATACTGAAAGGTGAACTGTCCGGCTGGAGGGAGGTTACTAGTGGAGTTTCTCAGGGATCGGTTTTGGGACCAATCTTATTTAATTTTTTTATTATTGACCTTGGCACAAAAAGTGGGAATGTGCTAATAAAGTTTGCAGATGACACAAAGCTGGGAGGTGTTGCTAACACAGAGAAGGACCGGGATATCCTACAGGATAATCTGGATGACCTTGTAAACTGGAGTAATGGTAATAGGATGAAATGTAATAGTGAAAAGTGCAAGGTCATACATTTAGGGATGAATAACAAGAATTTTAGTTATAAATTGGGGACACATCAGTTGGAAATAGCAGAGGAGGAGAAGGACCTCGGAGTATTGGTTGATCACAGGATGACTATGAGCCGCCAATGTGATATGGCCGTGAAAAAAGCTAATGAGGTCTTGGGATGCATCAGGCAAGGTATTTTCAGTAGAGATAAGGAGGTGTTAGTACCATTGAACAAGGCACTGGTGAGACCTCATCTGGAATATTATGTGCAGTTCTGGTCTCCCATGTTTAAGAAGGATGAATTCAAACTGGAACAGGTTCAGAGAAGGGCTACTAGGATGATCCGAGGAATGGAAAACCTGTCTTATGAAAGGAGACTCAAAGAGCTTGGCTTGTTTAGCCTAACCAAAAGAAGGTTGAGGGGGGATATGATTGCTCTTTACAAATATATCAGAGGGATAAATATTAGGGAGGGAGAGGAATTATTTAAGCTCAGTACCAATGTGGACACAAGAATAAATTGATATAAACTGGACACTAGGAAGTTTAAACTTGAAATTAGATGGTTTCTAACCATCAGAGGAGTGAAGTTCTGGAACAGCCTTCCAAGGGGAGCAGTGGGGGCAAAAGACATATCTGGCTTCAAGACTAAGCTTGATAAGTTTATGGAAGGGATGGTATGATGGGATAGCCTAATCTTGGCAATTAATTTGGCAATTGATCTTTGATTATCAGCAGGTAAGTATGCCCAGTGGTCTGTGATGGGATGGGATCTGAGTTACTACAGAGAATTCTTTCCTGGGTGTCTGGCTGGTGTATCTTGCCCACATGCTCAGGGTCTAGCTGATTGCCATATTTGGGGTCGGGAAGGAATTTTCCTCCAGGGCAGATTGGCAGAGGCCCTGGAGGTTCTTCGCCTTCCTCTGCAGCGTGGGGCACGGGTCACTTGCTGGAGGATTCTCTGCAGCTTGAGGTCTTTAAACCACAATTTGAGGACTTCAGTAACTCAGACATAGGTCAGGGGTTTGTTACAGGAGTGGGTGGGTGAGATTCTGTGGCCTGCGTTGAGCAGGAGGTCAGACTAGATGATCATAATGGTCCCTTCTGACCTTAAAGTCTATGAGTCTATGAGCTTTCTTGCAGCAACCTACAGGGCAGGAGGCTTTGGAGGAGCTGGGGGACTGGCAGTGGGGGAGGGGTGGGGGAGTGTTTCCAGGGCTGATTCAATTATGATTCGCCCCCAGCCCCGGTACCTGGCCCCGCACTGCCCAGGAGGGCAGGAGCCGGCACCGCTGCACGCTGGGTCGGGTCAGTTCCCCCTGCGGGAATAGAACCAGCGTCTGTCGGGGCAGGGGGAGGGGATGAAACAGCAACTTAGTGATCACCCCACCCCTGACTCAGCATCAATCATCACTGTCAGTCCTGGGAAGGGGGGGAGTGAGATTTTAGTGGCTGGGGAGTGGGGTCCCCCCTTTCCCTCACTGAATCAAACCAGGAGGCGCTAATACTGACAGCCCAAACTCGCTCTGAGATCACCAGTAGGGGTTGGGAACCACACGGGAGCCGTCATTCTGGGTCCAGTTTTCTTGTGGACAGTCTACCTTAGTCCATCTTTCTATCCCTCACCAGACGTGTTCCCATCTGTCCACCGCCCTACGTTCCCAAGGACCCACATTCCCACCAACCCATGGCTGTCAGTCCCCATGGATCTGTCTATCTAGAAGAATTGAACCCACCAGTTCTGTCTGCAGGGACCATCCCCCTCCAAATGGCCTGAATGGCCCCGTGGGCGTCTGAGTGGGGAGCCCTGTTCCCTGGGGGATGAATTGTTCCATTTATCTCACTCACCTTCTCCCTCCAGCTCCATGGGGGGGCGGGCAGGAATCCGGCTTCTGGGGCCCAGCTGGGTCAGTTCACTTGGTGGGATTAAAATGAGCTTCTGCTGGGACGGGGGAGGGAGGGAACCGAGAACCCAGGCCCAGGGGAGGAAGCTGCTGAAACAGTGACACTGGTCAGCCCACGACCTGGCGTTTCTTTTGGCTTTAATTGTCCGGGCTGGTGGGGAGTGAATTCAGCGCTGGAGCCGGAGCCGGCTGGGCAGCCCCTGGGCCCCGACTCCTCTGTGTGTCCCCAGAGCAGGGGAAGGAAGGGCAGCATCCCCCTGGGAAAGGTCCCTGCTCTGCAGCTCCCCCTCAGGGCAGGGATCCCCCCTCCCTGAGCCCCAAACCTCCAGCAGCTGCTGCTCCCCCCTTGCTGGGAACCCTCTAGTGTGTCTGACCCTGCCCCCAGCCAGGCATCCCCTCTGCTGGGCCCAGGGCTCAGGGCAGATCCTGGCTCTGAGCGTCCCATTGGGGCAGAGACCCCTGATCAGGGGCGTGCACAGGAATAAAAATGTGGTTGCTTTTGGAGGGGCACTTTGTGTGCCCCCCGCAGCCCGAGGAGCTGGCTCTGCTCCCCGGAGGAGTTCTGAGCTCCGGCCCCACTGATTTGGGGGGGCCCTGTGCCTGCTTGCCCCCCTTTCACATGCCCCTGCCCCTGAGGGTCTGGCAGGGTGTGGGGCTGGGAACGGGGATACTGAGCCAGGCCCCTCACCTGCTACCACCAGCTCCACGGGGTCGCTGGGATATGACCAGGTGAACTGGTACCGTTTGTCATGATAATAGCAGCGGTAGCTCCCTGCGTCTCTCCGGCTCACGTTGTGAATCAGAATCTCAGCCAGGTCCCCAGCCGGCTCCACGTCCTGCAGCGCGGTCGGGTTTCCATCTTTGTACAGAAGGAACCTCATGCTCTGGTGCCGACCCCAACACCGGACGGTCACGGCTCCCCCCAGAGAGACCCCCCCCGCTGGGGCGCAGGGAGATGGAGGGTTTGGGGTAGATGAGCTCTGCAGTGAGAAGGAGACAGGCCGTGAGACAGACTCGGGCTCAGTCACTGCTCCCCGTCCTCACCGCACGGTCCCAGAGATGTGGCCCCTGGGAGAAAACCCAGCCAGAGGAACCTCTCTGACATCCCAGAGATTCCTGGGAGCTACATCAGAAGCTGCCTAATATCTAGAGCACCCCGCCACACCCGTCTATCTATCTAATGGGGCCCCACATGCTGGGAGCCAGGACGCCTGGGTTCTATCCCTGACTCTGGGAGGGGAGTGGGGTCTAGTGGTTAGATTGGGAGAGGGCTGAGAGTCAGAGGGCTAATTTAGCTACAACGAGTCAGGAAAAAGATCTTGGAGTTATCGTGGATAGTTCTCTGAAGACGTCCACGCAGTGTGCAGAGGCGGTCAAAAAAGCAAACAGGATGTTAGGAATAATTAAAAAGGGGATAGAGAATAAGACTGAGAATATATTATTGCCCTTATATAAATCCATGGTACGCCCACATCTCGAATACTGCGTACAGATGTGGTCTCCTCACCTCAAAAAAGATATTCTAGCACTAGAAAAGGTTCAGAAAAGAGCAACTAAAATGATTAGGGGTTTAGAGAGGGTCCCATATGAGGAAAGATTAAAGAGGCTAGGACTCTTCAGTTTGGAAAAGAGGAGACTAAGGGGGGACATGATAGAGGTATATAAAATCATGAGTGATGTTGAGAAAGTGGATAAGGAAAAGTTATTTACTTATTCCCATAATACAAGAACTAGGGGTCACCAAATGAAATTAATAGGCAGCAGGTTTAAAACAAATAAAAGGAAGTTCTTCTTCACGCAGCGCACAGTCAACTTGTGGAACTCCTTACCTGAGGAGGTTGTGAAGGCTAGGACTATAACAATGTTTAAAAGGGGACTGGATAAATTCATGGTGGCTAAGTCCATAAATGGCTATTAGCCAGGATGGGTAAGAATGGTGTCCCTAGCCTCTGTTCGTCAGAGGATGGAGATGGATGGCAGGAGAGAGATCACTTGATCATTGCCTGTTAGGTTCACTCCCTCAGGGGCACCTGGCATTGGCCACTGTCGGTGGACAGATACTGGGCTAGATGGACCTTTGGTCTGACCCGGTACGGCCTTTCTTATGTTCTTATGTTCTTAGGTCCTGGGTGTTGCACAAACGTGCTGAGTAAAAGCCCCGGCCCTAAAGCCAAGTCCTGACGATCCAACCAGACACAAAGTGCAGGAGGGATGATTATGTCCCATTTATACAAGGGGAAATGGAGGCAAAGGCAGGTTAAGTGACACCCCAAGGCATGTCCCATCTGCCCAGAGACCCCCATAACGGTCTGGCTGGGTGTGGGGCTGGGAGCGAGGACACCAAGCCGGGCCCCTCATCTACTACAATGATCCGCACAATGTCACTGGGATCTGACCAGTTGGGCGGCTCCGATCTGGAGCGAGATCGGCACATGTAGACCCCTCCGTCTTCCCGTCTGGCGCTGGGGATGATAAATTCGCCCCCGTCCCCAGCAGCATCCAGCTCCTGGATTTCAATTCCATCTTTATACAGAAATAACCTCCTGGCCTCACACCGACACTGACAGCGGATGGTGACGGCTCCCCCCGGGGCGATCACCCTGCTGGGGCTGACGGAGATGGAGGGTCCGGGCGCAGGGAGCTCTGCGTTCACACACAAACAGGAGTGAGATGGGGAGACACAAACCCCTCCCCGTGTGTCTGTAACCTGCCCTTAGCGCCCGGCTCCAGGGACAGCGCTGGGGTAACAGACACCTCACTGCATCCACAGGGAACCTGTGGGCTGGGTTCTGATCTCAGGCGCACGGGATCAATCCGGAGTCACCCCTGACTGCACTGGGGGCAGGGCTGGGCTCTGATCTCAGCCCACCACGAGGGTGACCATATTTCCCTATGCTGAATATGGGACACCTGGTAAAATTACTTGTATTCAAATGAGTTCAACGGCCACCAGCCAGAACTACGCAGTACAAACATTCAAATTAACATCGAGTTGACTGAGCCTGTGTTAAAAAGAAATTCTTTGTAGCTGGATTCTTTTTATTTATCTTTAAGGCTTTAGCGTTCACATGGAGAGGGATGACACACACACACACCCTATCCCCCCTACAGGAAGAAGTTACACACACACTCCCATACCCCTCTCTCACACGGTGGGCTGGTGACTGACCAACCCGAACCTCCCTGCCCAGGGCTCTGAACCCTCCGTGCCTGGCTGGGCCCTCGGGGACGGACCCACCTCTCCTGATACCTGGTGCCATGTCTTCCCGAAGCAACGTGTGAGGGCGGTGAGACACGGGGCCACATGCCACCCCCACCCAGATTTCACACCAGAGTGTGGCCAGCAGCAGCCTCTCGGGCCTATGTGGGAGGGAAGGGACGGAAGCTGCTTCCAGTCACCGAGGAGGAGTTGTGGGGAAGGGAGGACCTGGCCCGTGTCTTTGCAGAGCTCATCTCTCCCCCTCTCCCCCATGGCTGGAAGCAGCTTGTCCCTTCCTGCCCGCACAGTGTGGAAAGGCAGCGAACACCCCCAGGCTGCTGCTGGCCACCCACATAACCCAGCCGCCTCCTGTCCCCCAGCTACAGCGCGGGCAGGAAGGGGTTAAGCCCTAAGGCTGCACTGTGCCCCAGGGCCCAGGGAACCTGCCTGCAGGGGCCTCAGTGAGCCCGGCCAGAGAGGGGGCTCAGCAGGGGAGATGCCGAGGAGACGGAGCAGCCCCGCGCTCCCTGGGGGCAGGACCCAGGGCGAGGGGGTGGGGGGCAAAGAGGGTGCTAAGCTCCTGCCCAGGGGCTCCTGTGAAGCCTGAAGGTTCAGGGTATGAATAGGCTGGAAATCGCTTTCCCCCTTCCCGTCCTGAACACTAAAGTTTCCCCTGCCCCACAGATACTCACGTCTGGACACCCCGCTCTGCCCGGCCAGCCAGCAGCCTGGAAAGGAGATGGGACATTAGGGACCAGATCCCACAGTGACAATATTACACCCTGGGCTCTGATCCCACCCCCACCCGCCCACCCCATGGGCACATGCCCTGGGCTCTGATCTCCCCCATGGGCGCATGCCCTGGTCTCCGATCTCCTCTATGGGCACATGCTCTAGTTTTATCCGATACTCACCGAGGAGGAGGACGGTGAGAACAAATGCCATGATGGGGGCAGCGAGGGGCTCCTCATCACTACCACTGACACCCTGAAGCCAAACTCCACTGACCCCCAAATAAGGAACTCAGCTGGTGGCTCCAGCTACAGGAAGCTGATGATGTGTCGTCTCTTCCTGTGTCCATCACACCTTGTCTCTAATCTGCAGGCGAAATCTAGGGCAGGCAAAGCAAGCAGAGGTCCCTGCAAAACCCAGGAAACCCTGGGCCCATCAGCCTGGCCACGCATCATGCAGCTCCCAGCTTGTCTATGCCTCTGTGGGGAGGGGGGAGAGGTAACCCTCTGTGCACCCTGCAGCATTCGGGAACGTGCATCGGGCTGGGAGCCAGGAGACCACAGGGTCTTGTCTTCAATCTTCCACTGACCACTGCAGTAGAACCTCAGAGTTACGAACTGACCAACCAACCACACCCCTCACTTGGAACTGGAAGTGAGCGATCAGACGGCAGCAAAGATAACTTAAAACACACCAAATACAGAACAGTTCTGTGTTAAACATAAACTGTTCAAAACATAAAAGGGAAGTATAAAAAGGAAGATTTGACAAGGGAAGGAAACTGTTTCTGTGCTTGTTTCATTTAAATTAAGATGGCTAAAAGCAGCATTTTTCTTTGGCATGGTGAAGTTTCAAAGCTGTACTAAGTGTCGCCCTCCAGTGCTCGCACACAGTGCTGGGCTGGGCCGGGGCTGCATTAAAGATGCATCAACTGCCCGGCAAAAGGGTCCCAATGAGCCTCCTTCAATCAGCCCCCTTGTCTCCCAAGGCCCCGACCTCCCTGCTCACCAGCTCCCTGGGAGCCTTTGTCCCCGGCCCCCAGAGCAGGAGGGAGACGAGCGGCAGATACATTGTGAAGCAGGGTCATTCCCACCCCCCTGGCCTGAGCCCCCCACTCCTGCCTGACTCCCTAGCCTGTCCCCCCTCACAGCCCCCCCACTAGTCATGGCCACCATCTCCGATTGCTTTCCAAGGGAAGGAAGCCCCTGGCTGCCCTCAGTTGACATGGCCACCCCTCTGCCCCACACCCCAGACTACCTAGAGGGACAGAGAGAGGAGAAGGGGTGAATGTAGCATTGATCCCATAGGCACCAACTCTGTGGGTGCTCTGGGGCAGGAAAAATTGGTGGGTGCTCTGCACGCACCGGCAGCCAAACGTCCCGCCCCAGCTCACCTCACCTCCACCTCCTCCCCTGAGCGCGCTGCGTCCCCGCATCTCCTCCCAGCACTTGCTGCCACAAAACATGTGACTCCAAACACCATGTTGTTCCCTGTAATTTTCCATGGGAGAACGATGGGTTTCCCTTCACTTGGCAGAAGCTATAAAAGGCCCTGGAGACATCTCCATTTTGCCTCTTTCCTGCTCACACCTCTGGACTATGAACTTATACTAATAGGAGCATCTAACCAAGGGCCTGAGGACCTTCCAGTTATTTGGAAACAACCAGAGACTTAACAAGACAGAAGTTTATTCCATCACTGCTACAAGCCTAATAAGACCATAAGGACGGCCACACTGGGTCAGACCAAAGGTCCATCTAGCCCGGTATCCTGTCTTCCAACAATGGTCAATGCCAGGTTCCCCAGAGGGAATGAACAGAACAGGGAATCATCCAGTGATCCATCCCCTGTCACCCATTCCCAGCTTCTGGCAAACAGAGGCTAGGGACACCATCCCTGCCCATCCTGGCTAATAGCCATTGACGGGTTCAGTCACAGAGACCCCCTTGAGACTGTCATCTGATGTGCTGAGACTACCTCTGAGCCCATTTTCCCTGCCAGCTTGGGACTCCAGACCCCTGCCTTGTTGAGCCAGACACGCTAGCCAGCTGCATACACAGACCCAGGTATCGTCCATGCCCTCAAAGCTACAGACTTTAACCAAGAACTGCTCAGAGGTCACCTATCACCAGCACCCAGACACCCAGCTCCCAATGGGATCCAAACCCCAAATAAATCCATTTTAATCTGTATAAAGCTTATACAGGATAAACTCATAAATTGTTCTCCCTCTATAACACGGATAGAGAGATATGAACAGCTGTTTGCTCCCCCAGGTATTAATCACTTACTCTGGGTTAATTAATAAACAAAAGTGATTTTATTAAGTATAAAAAGGAGGATTTAAGTGGTTTCAAGAAATAACAGAGAGAACAAAGTAAGTTACCAAACAAAATAAAACAAAACCCGCAAGTCTAAGCCTAATACATTAAGAAACTGAATACAGGTAAATCTCACCCTCAGAGATGTTCCAATAAGCTTCTTTCACAGACTAGACTCCTTCCTAGTCTGGGCCCGATCCTTTCCCCTGGTACAGCCTGGTTAGCTCCAGCTCCAGTGGTAACTAGGGGATTTCTCATGACTGGCCGCCCCCTTTGTTCGGTTCCACCCCCTTTTATAGCTTTGGCCCAAGGCGGGAATCCTTCGTCTCTCTGGGTTCCCACCCCTCCTTCTAAATGGAAAAGCACCAGGTTAAAGATGGATTCCAGTATCAGGTAGGCAGTGGAGGCTCGCAGGAAAACAGAGCCATCTACAGCCAATTGTCCTAGTCAATAGGAGACCTCAACATGCTAAAACACCATTAATGGCTCATGCTTTGCATAATTACAGTAGGACCTCAGAGTTAGGCTATATTTCTAGTTTCAGTCCCTGGCTGTCTTGGCTTCTGCCAAACCCAGCCAAGCAGGGCGCGCTGATGAAGGCTGGTATGTTACCCGCTGCCCCCCACGTCCTGGCGGTGCCCAGGGCCCAGCCAGATGCAGCAGGACATCTATTGGGGGGTGGGCAGGGGTCCCCTGAGCCCCAGTGGGGGGAAGGGAAGAAAGAGCAGAGGGAATTCTGGGTAATGCTCACTCCTATTGCCAGGGGGACGTCATGCGGGCCAAGAAGGGGGGGGTTATTGCCCCAGGACTCAGGCACCCAGCTGGGCCCAACTCCACAGCCAGGTCCCCCAGATCCTGCCCCCACCCCTGGGATGCCCCCAGCAGCTTCCGTGCAGCGACCTGCAGGGCAGGAGGTATCAGAGGAGCTGGGGGTCAGGTGGTGAGGGAAGGGTGGGGTTGCCCCCCCCCCAGTGTCTGGGCCCATGCGCCAGGAGTCACTGCCCCCATCCCAAGCAACCAGGCCCAGCTCCCGGGGTGGCTCCTTGGGCACCACGAGCCTGTTTCCAGGGCTGGTTCTATGGTGAGTCCCCGCTCCCGGTACCCGGCCCGGCTGGCGCAGTTCCAGGCTGGGTCGGGTTGGTTCCCCCCGCGGTCGTGCTGCACCTGCTCAGCCTGGGTTTGAAGGGCTCCTTGCTGCTGTCCAGGGTTCGTGTCAGGTTCCATGAGCCCTGGGAGTAAGGGCTACGCCGGGTCTCCCAGGATCACTCTGGGCATTTCAACACCCCCCACTGGAATCTTCTGGTGTGGAAAGAAAGTCCCTGCTTCCAGCTTTCTGTCCAGGCCGGTGTTCCTGACGCTGTGAGCGTCATGCTCCTTCCCAGAGCACCCTGCGCTGGGGTCAGTGAAACACCCACGGTGACCCACAGATGCCTGCAACACCCTGGAGAAGTCCCCCTTCCTACTGATGTGTCCGTCGCAAGATGGTCCGGGGCAAAAATTGGAACCTGCGTTCCCTCTATCGCCGCGCCGCAGTTAGGGAATCCCATTGCGCAAAGCCCTTCCGCTATTTCACGCACATTGCCGAGAGTCACGGTCCTTCGTAGCGAGGTGCGATTAACGGCTCCGTGCGCTAGTGTTAACGCGGCACCCGCGGTCGACTTCCCCACTTCCTGCAGATTCACGACTGACCGGGAGCAGTCTGGAGTCGCCAGCGTCCACAGAGCGATCGCCGGGCGCTTCTCCACGAGAGGCGTCTCTCATCTGGGTGTCCTTGCGCCACAGGGCTGGGGCGAGCTCCGCACGCAGGCCCAGGGAGGGGGCTTCCCTCATCTGACCGTTCTGTAGCCGTGGGTCGTCGTCCCAGACCGGGCGAGTGGTAACTGCAGATAGTGGGGGTGGGGAGGCGAAAAGATGCCCCCACCACCACCACAGCCACGGTCGGCTTCCTGGTGACTGCCAAGGCCCCTCCAGCAACATCCTCGTGACCATGGCGCCTGGGCGGTCGCCCACCTCCCCCACACTTAAGGCCAGCCCTGCCAGGGTCGTCCTTCGGGAAAATGATGCCCTAGGCAAACATGTATTTTGGCGCCTTGGCCCCTGCTCCCTCCCCCCGCCCCCCCACCTCCCTATCACCCCTGGCCCCCGCTGCCTCCCCCCCCCCCCCCTTGCCCCGACTCCCTGAGCTCCCTTCTGCACATCCAGGCAGGCTACTCCAGACCAGCACTCGAGCAGGTACATACATTTCCCTGCTGGACTAATACTCAGTTCACCAGACCCGTGTCACCCGTGAAGAGGAGTTATTCTCATGGGGGCCATGCAGCTGCCGGGCGAGGAAGTGGGGGAACTCAGCCGGCTTCCCTGTGCCCCCTCTGGCAGAGAGCTGCGCTGCCAGCCCGGCCTCACTTCCCGGCTCTGGGCGATGCCTAGTGGGTCTCAGCGGGAGCATCGCTGCTGGTGCCTTTCCCATGCACAGGCCAACTCGCACCCCGGCAGAAATCTGTGGGGGGCCATGTGACCCCGCGTGCCCCCCACACACACGTCGCTTATCCCAGACCTGCATAACAATGTGATCCCACCACTCAGCGCTTGTTTCCTGAGCCCAACAGCGACGCTCCACTGTATGCAGCTGCTCCCTGAATGCCAGGAGGAAGCTGGTGTTGTTTCTTTCCACGGCACACAGCAGCTCGGGCAGCTCTGGTTCCTGTTCAGACTGGGAGCTCAGGACATACAGCCTGGCCAGCCGCTCTGCGTTCACAGCAGCAGAGAGCCGGGCGGGATCCATCCTTTCACACAGGGATGGCGGGTGCACCGGAAACAGGGACCGTTGGAAAATGCCGCGAAACGCAGTCGGACCAGCAGGGGTTGCTGGGACAGAAAATAATGCACCGTGGAACACTGAGCCCGCCCCCGTGACACGCTGCGATCCCCCCCCCCCCGCCTTCCCACCAGTCCTAGCTGCAGAAGGTGCCGAGTCGCACGGTGGGATAGCTACCCACAATGCACTGCTCTCACTGTCGACGCTGGAGCACCAAAGGTGGACGCGCTCTGCCGGCAGAGGAAGCGCAGTGTGAATGTGCAATAGCGAGGTTATCATGGCGCTTTTTGTCAACAACACTCTGTGGTGTAGACAAGGCCCAACCGTCAGAGGAGCGAAGCTCTGGAGCAGCCTCCCAAGGGACCTAACGGGTTTCAAGACTGAGCGTGAGACGTTTCTGGAGGGGACGGGATGAGGAGAGATCCCACAATGGCATGGAGCCGATCCGCGACTGCTAGCAGCAAATCTCTCCAACGGCCGGAGACGGGACACTCGCTGGGGAGGGCTCTGAGTTACTACAGAGAATCCGTCCCCAGGTGTCTGGCTGGTGGGTCCTGCCACATGCTCAGGGTCTAACTGGTGGCCGTATCTGGGGTCAGGAAGGAATTTCCCTGCCTCAGGTCAGATTGGCAGAGACCCTGGGGGGGGGGGGGGGGTTACCTTCGTCTGCAGCCTGGGACGTGGGGCACTGGCAGGTTTAAACTAATGTCAATGGTGGATTCTCTGTAACTTAAAGTCTCTAACTCATGATTTGAGGCCGTCAGTGACTCAGCAGGACGCTGGGGGTCTGCTACAGGAGGGGGTGGGTGAGGATCTGTGGCCTGCGATGTGCAGCAGCTCAGACCAGATGATCAGGATGGACCCTTCTGGCCTTAAAGTCTGTGAGTCAATGAGTCTGTCGCACCCTGTGGGCCGGCACCCCATGACTGCGGGGGACTCTCACCGCGGGGCCCCCCAGTTCACGTTGATCGCGGCATACATGCTGGACTGGGCTGGCTCCGAGGCAGGGGGCTGGCCCCCCCGCTTGGCCTGCAGCACCTGGTTGTCCAGCTCGGCGTAGGTGAGTCCGTCAGTACCGGGGTCGGGCTCCTGAGGGTGGGAGGGGAGAGAGTGACTGGAGTGTGTGTGTGTGTGTGTACCAACCCCCACCACACACACACATGCACACAGACCAGGGCTTGTCCCCTCCAGCAGGGAGTGACAGGGACACACACACGCACACACACACACATCCCTCTGCAATCCCAGCTGGCGATCCTGTGACGAACTGGGAATGTTCTTAATGTTTTCTCTGAATACTGTGTGAGTGCCTCAGTTTCCCCAAAGCATTTCTTAGGTATCTAGGTGGGGGGATCAGGGTGTAATTGTTGCAGAGCCCAAGAAGGCCCCTGTGATGGTGTCTGCACAGAGAATGGCCGACACTCTGTCTCCTGGCAACTGATGGCCTGGCCCCCCATCTCTGCAAAGGCGCCAGCTGAAGGTGCTGGAGAACAAAGAGATCAGGTGACCTCCTGGCCCGGGAAAGAGACAAAGCCTAGAGGAGGGGCTGGAGGGTGAGTCAGTTTGGGAGCTGGCTGGGGACATGGAGTGAAGTGCAGACGTGGGGGTCTGGCTCACTGCTCCCCAGAATGGACCCGGCCGAGGGGTCCGGTTCTCTGTACCTACAAGCTCTGTTTTAGACCCTGATCCTGTCGTTTAATAAACCTCTGTGTTACTGGCTGGCTGAGAGTCACGTCTGACTGCGAAGTGGGGGGGCAGAACCCTCTGGCTGCCCCAGGACCCCGCCGGGGTGGACTCGCTGGGGGAAGTGCACGGAGGGGCAGAGGATGCTGAATGCTCCAAGGAGAGACCCAGGAGGTGAAGCTGTGTGAGCTTCTTGCCCTGGAGACAGTCTGCTCCAAGGGAGAGGAGGTTCCCCAGAGTCCTGCCTGGCTTCATAGGGAGCAGCTCCAGAGCATCGCCCGGGGACTCTGTGACCGATCCCATAAGCCCCTCCCAGCAACCCGACTCCCACCCCAAAATACTGAGTTTGCCAGATCAGGTGAGTGGGGCCCATGTGGGTCAGGGTTGGGGGTCAGGCCCCATGGGGGAACCGGGGACACTTACCAGGGTCTGCAGCTCTTTCTCGTCATCGATGGAGGAGTCTGCGGAACAGAGACACCCGCTGAGCTGCACCCCCGGCCGGCCCAGAGTAGAACCCCACACCCAGCTCTGACCCCCACATCCAGCCAGGGGGGTCAGAGCTCGGCACAGCCACCCCTCCCCCGCCCCACAGCATGGGCCAG
This sequence comes from Mauremys reevesii, assembly GCF_016161935.1. Taxonomy (NCBI): domain Eukaryota; kingdom Metazoa; phylum Chordata; order Testudines; family Geoemydidae; genus Mauremys; species Mauremys reevesii. The sequence continues at coordinate 21,068,580 of NC_052644.1, forward strand.
GGTCATTAGCCCCGTGTTACAGAGAGGAAAACTGAGGCACAGAGATGGCAGCAGAGTCTAGGGCGTTATGGCGGGGCAGGGGGGCTGGGAGTCAGGATGCCTGGGTGAAGTGAAGGGGGGACACACAAACTCCAGGCCTCGGGGGGAGAAGGGGGGACACACAGAGGGAGTCCCTGAACTAGAGGGGGAGGGGAGGGGGACCCCCCCCCCAGGAAGCTGGTCGGGAGGAGGCAAGAAGCTCAGCTGACACCGGCTACCTCTGGGACCCTCTGCTTAGTCCCGCCCAGCAGCAGCTGTGAATCAGGCCCCGCCCCATGTGGGTGGAGCCCCCACAAGCCCCGCCCCTCTCTAGGGGTCCTGCCCCACCCTGGTACCCCCTTGGGTGTGTTACTCACAGATGGAGTCTTGCTGATCCGGGGCCTTCAACACCCCCAAGGGGCTGGTGCTAAAAGAGAGAAAATCCACTTGTAAATGTCATATCCCCCCACCCGCAGGGAGATTCCCCATCACACCCAGAAAGCCTCCCACCCTGCCTCACGGAGCAGCCGAGCTGGGGAGCTGCTGGACAGGGAGAGGCAGAGGCTGGAACAGAGGAACAGCTGGGAGCTGCATGGGGAGGGGGGTGTCACTGTTTTCCGGGGTGGGTGGTGGGTGGGGGTGGTGTGACTCCAGCTGTCCTGGGGTCAGGCCCCTCCAGTGTCAGCAGGCCCAGAGCACCTCTGAGGAGTCCTGGCCCCCACCCCCCAATCCTCCCAGAGCCGGGAAGAGAATCCAGGAGCCCTGTGACCCCGGGAGGTCCTTCGGGATGCGGGAGGAGCCGGGTTCCTACCTGCTCAGTCTCGGTGCGGTTCCTTTTCCTGCAGAGGGACACAAACCAGAATCGCCCATGAGCCGATCGGGATCCCCCAGTCCCAGCACCCGGCCACTCACCCCCCACAGGGCAGCAGGGATGGGGGGACTGGGGGGTCCCCTCTGCTGCTGGTGCTGAGCCTGGATCCCTGCTGGGCTGGGCCGGACCAGCAGGGGGCAGCACAACACCGTAGCTCAGTAGCACTAAAAATATTTTTATTGATGATCCTTTTCACACAGCAAACCTCTGAGTGCGACTCCCCTTATATATTAAAAAGTTTAATTTATTTGTATTTATATATTTAACGCCATTATAAATGCTGGAGGCAAAGCGGGGTTTGGGGTGGAGGCTGACAGCTCGTGACCCCCCCCCCCATGTAATAACCTTGCCACTCCCTGGGGGGTCCTGACCCCCAGGTTGAGAACCCTGCCATAGCAGGCAGGAGCCTGATCCACAGGCCGGTTAGCTCCCCTGGCACCCCATGAACCTGAGAGGCTCGGTGCCGGTGGCTCTTTCTACAGGGACCCCCTGGCCTGGTGCTGAGATGCAGCCACCTCTGGGGAGGGGTGTGGGGACTGGTTAAATGCAGCCCCTCTGGGGCGGGACGGCTGTGGGCACAGGGATTACCCAGGCAGCAGAACTCCCTGCTGAGCCCCCGACCCCACCCATAATTGGCTTTCCCGGCACAGTCCCCCAGCCAAGCTGTGACCCCATCCCACCCTGCTTAGCGGCGGGTTTAACCCTTCCCTCGCTGGGTGGGGCACTCACTGGCTCGGGTTTTTCTGAAGCAGACGAAGGCCACGAGGACGAAGAGGAGGATGGCGGCCGCTGTGCTCACCCCAGCGGTGATGGGCCAAGTCAGAGCCAGTGGTTTTGATTCACCTGGGAAACGGCAGTAGGCTGTGAGCGGCTGGTCTGTTCCCCCCGGCCCCCAGCCCCTCCCACCCCTGGCAGTGCCCAAGGGGCTGGGACACCTCAGGGTGTAGGCAACAGAAAATTCTATGGGGAGGATGTTGTGGGGTCCTGGGGAATCAAGTGGGATCAGAGCCAGCAAGATTTGGGGGATTGGTTGCGTTGGGGGCACTGGGCCGCAGGGTGGGGGGCTCAGTAGGGGGCGCTCTCCCCATCGGTCAGGGCTGGCCCCATTGCCCCAGCACGGCGCTAGGGGGTGCTGTCTGATGCAGCCTGGCGTCATTTCTAAGGCATTTCACCCCCTTCCTCATGGCCACACCGGCGCAGGCCAACAGGCCCATCTAGCCCGGTATCCTGCCTCCCCTGCTGGCTGCTGCCGGCTGCTTCGCAGGGAGCTCCAGGCCCCTCCCCCCGCCCATGGCCACTGATGGACCCAGCTGCCCCCAGAGGAAGCCTCCAGCTGCCCGGTTAGTGGCGGGTTCGTGTCCGAGCAGGAGGCTTCGCTCCCCTCCCAAATCCGTCTGCGGGGGGGCAGGAGTCACTGCCCCTAAGAACAGCCTCCATCCCTCCCCTTGGGCAACCACTGGGGGAACCTGCCCCATAATCTGTGACTCAGTAGATTCCCCCCCAGCCCCGGTACCTGGCCCCGCGCTGCCCGGGAGGGTGGGAGCTGGTGCTGCTCCAGGCTGGGCCGAGTCGGTTCCCCCTGCGGGAATAGAACCAGCGTCTGTCAGGGCGGAGGGAGGGGCTGAAACGCCGACTCAGAGATCGCCCCCCACCCTTCACGACCAGCGGTGGATCAGATGCCGGGCGAGCAGGCCGGGCTAAGCCCCAGCACCCCGACCCTGGTCCCCCGCAGAAGCATGGGGGAGTGGGAAGGGGGCAATGGAAGCCTGAGCACCGGGACGGCAGGAGGTCTCGCTACCTGCAGGGGTCTCAGGGCTGAGGGAGCTCTCAGGAAGGAAGGCAGCAAGGCATCTTTATCCCCATTCTACAGGGGGGAAACTGAGGCACAGACAGATTCAGTTTCTTTAGTGAGCTCCCAGGGGCAGGGACTCTCTTCACTCTGTGTTTATGCAGCACCCGGCACAATGGGGCTCTGATCATGATGTGGCCCCTACATGCTCCCCCAACACAAGGGCTCCAGAGCTACTGAAGCCGGCGTTTGCAGAGGTCTCCACTAACTGTGGGCATCTCAGATTGTGGGCACGTGGCCTGAGATTCCCCCAAGATTGAGCCCCACCCAAGGAAGGACACTTCTTACAACCGCGATGTGCTCCCATCACACAGAGTCTGTGGCCGCGCCAGGAGCTGGGCCAGATCTCCTGGGTCCCAGCCCAGCACCGTGTCCACCAACCACTGATTCTCCTGCAGCCCCTGCCTCATTCAGCCCCGGCTGGGGCACTGCCTGGGGCGGGGCCTGGAGAACAGAGGGGATGGGATCAGGGGATTTAATAGCGACTCACGGTTCCTACGCACAAGGGGCAGCGTTAAAGTAGCCTCCCTGCCCTGAGTCTCCAGCGGCTGCTGCTCCCCCCTGGCTGGGGAACCCCCCAGTGACTCCGTCCCCTCTCCCCAGCCGGGCGTCCCCTCTGTGGGGTCAGGGCTCAGGGCAGAGCCTGGCTCTGACCATCCCATTGGCACCGAGCCCCTGTGAGGGTCTGGCTGGGGGTGGGGCTGGGAACGGGGACGCTGAGCCGGGCCCCTCACCTCTCACCACCAGCTCCACGGGGTCACTGGGGTACGACACGTTGAACGGCTCCGATTTGCTGTGATAGGAGCAGCTGTAGCTCCCGCCGTCCTCCCGGCGCACGTTGCTGATGGGAAACACAACCTCCAACCCGTCCGAATCCACAGGTGGGAAATGACGTCCCTCTTTATTCAGCACAAACCGCATGCCCGGGCGCTGCCCCCGACACCAGACACTCACGGCTGTCCCCAGGGAGACCCCCCCGCTGGGCCCGCTGGGGCTCAGGGAGATGTTGGGTTTGGGGTAGCTGGGCTCTGCAGGGGGAAGCAGACAGGCCGTGAGACACAGGCCCCGTCACTCACTCCTGGGGCCCGTCCTCACCACGCGGCCTCAGTGGTGGGTCAGACCCGGCGGCCCTGGGGACGGGCTCCTGGATTCCTTTCCACAGGGGCCAGAGTTTCCCCTCAGCCCTGGGCTCACAGCATGAGACACGTAGCAACCCCAGCCCCTGGGGCCCAGAGCTCTGCTCCCCGGCAGGTGACAGGCCAGGCCAGTCTCCAGGGTCCATTCATTCCCTGGCTTCTCTGCTGGGAGGGCTGGGAGCCAGGACTCCTGGGTTCTGTCCCTGTCTCTGGGAGGGGAGTGGGGTCTAGTGGGGAGAGCAGGGAGGATGGGGGCCAGGACTCCTGGGTTCTGTGCACAGCACCACCACTGACTTGTAGGGGACTGTGCAAGTCTCCACTATACACTGAGGTTTATAACCTTCAGCTCCAACCATCATCCCCTAACTGATGTGGTCCTTGGGAAAAGCCCCCCACCCTCCCCAGTCTGCAGCTCCCTCTGGGGGCAGGGATCCCCCTTCCTCTGCCCCAAATCTCCAGCAGCTGCTTCTCCCCCCACAGCTGGGAAACCCACCAGAGACTCCATCCCCACTCCCAGGCCGGCCGTCCCCTCTGCTGGCCTCAGGGCAGAGCCTGGCTCTGAGCATCCCATTGGTGCAGAGACCCCCTGCGGGTCTCGCTGGGTGTGGGGCTGGGAGCCCGGGCCCCTCACCTCCTACAATGATCTCGACGGGGTCGCTGGGATAGGATGAGCGACTCGGTTCCGTTATGGAGCGATAGTCGCAGGTGTAACTCCCTCCATCTTCCCGGCTGACCTTGGCGATGGGAAATTCAGCCACTTTCCCTTCAGGCACCGTCTGCACCTGCGGGTTCGGGTGTCCAGGTTTACGCAGGAAGAACTTCATAGATCGTTTCCAACCCTCACAGCGGATGGTGATGTTTCCCCCGAACGCCACCACCCTGCTGGGGCTCACCCGGATGGTGGGTTTGAGAAATTCACGCTCTGCTTTCAACAAGAGACAGGAGTTAAACAGGGGAGACACAGCCCCCCCCACCTCCCTCTGCCCCATTTCAGTCCATCCGTCATTCGGCCTCTCTAGGAGTCTGTCCCCTACCAGGGTTGGCACTGCCTGCCCATGGGGCTCGGGGGCAGGGGGGTCACCCAGACGTAGCTCAGGACCTGGCTGCATGAGAGATCACTTGCCCCACCTGGCCCCACCTTAGGCCAGTCAGGAGGCCTGACCTGTGGCCCCCCAGCAGCTCTGCCCACTACCCTGTGGTTGGAAATAGACAAGGCCGGCTCTGACTTTTTTGCCGCTTCAGGTGGCCCCATGCGAGCGCCGCGCCGCCCGAAGCCCCCGCCCCCCAAGCGCCACACCGCCAAAGCCCCCCCAGCGCCGTGCCGCCCGAAGCCCCACCCCGAGTGCCGCACCGTGCAAGTCCCCACCCCTCTGAGCGCCGCGCCGCCCAAGCCCCCCCATGCCATGATGCCGAAGCCCCCCCGAGCACCACGCCGCCCAAAGCCCCCCCCGTGAGTGTCGTGCTGCTGAAACATGCCCCCCCTCCGAGCGCCGCCCAGTGAAAACAAAAACAAACCAAAACAACCCTCCAGCACCACCCCACCGAACCAAAAAAAACCCGAGTGCTGCCCCACCCCAAGGTGCCACCCTAAGCACATGCTTGGTCAGCTGGTGCCTGGAGCCGGCCCTGGAAATAGATTCTGTGACCGGAGGGAGAAGTGTAGATAAATCTCTGCATTAGGCATCTTCACATAACTTTCCTACGACTTTGTATTGTGCCTCTTCATATAACCTGGTACGGGGTTTATCCCTGTGTGACCCCTGTTTTCATACAACTTTGTATCAAGTCCTTTGATATGGGAACTTTCTATCAAATCCTTATATAGAGACTTTGTATTGAGCCTCGGTATAAAGTTATAGCCCCTAAGGATAGGTCAGGCAGAAGAAAAATGTCTTTTCCCCAGGAGTAGAATAAGATCTGCCCCCTTTTCATCAATTGCCCTGTTGAATGGACGCAGTGTGAATGAGGAAGGCAGCACCTCCAGACAGCTGCACCCCTTGGAGAGGGGATGGGAGGTAATAATTGGAGATATACCAATCTCCTAGAACTGGAAGGGACCTTGAAAGGTCATTGAGTCCAGCCCCCTGCCTTCACTAGCAGGACCAATTTTTGCCCCAGATCCCTAAGTGGCCCCCTCAAGGATTGAACTCACAATCCTGGGTTTAGCAGGCCAATGCTCAAACCACTGAGCTATCCCTCCTCCTGACCAGGAGCCAGACCCAAGGACAGTAAAACTTGTCAAGGGGGCTCATTAAAGCTCAGACATCCTGAGGCCCTCGGGAGTTAGGAGCCAGCACCTTCTTTTGAAAACATCCCCCTCTTTGAAAATAAATGTGGCAGCATTAAGACAACCCCCAGAAGGAAGCGCCACGGGTGACTGACTGACACAGACACAGAGTTTGCATCTGGTGCAGATTTGCATGAGAGGGGAGCTGCTATAACTGGGAGGGGTCTTGCAGAGGACCCCGGGTCTCGTCTTGTCGACATGGGAGCATCGATCTGGATCGGCAGAAGCCCAGCTCCACCCCCCATCTAACCACCTGGCCAGTGCAGTTAAGGGGAGCAATAGTTGGTAACAACAACAAGACGGAGTGTGCTTGTGTGTGTGTGTGTGTAATATAGATCAGATGCATATGATACAGTGTTAATTAATACATGTACGTTAATTAATAAATGTGGCGCTTTGCCTTATCCCCCCTGAAAAGACCCTGTGAAATACTTTAAGTACAACATGACCCAAAGAGGTCGGGGTGCACGATCACCTGCCTACCGAGGTGCTAGGGGGTAATGAGGGGGGAGGGAGAGCTCAGTGGTTTGAGCATTGGCCTCCTAAACCCAGGGTTGTGAGTTCAATCCTTGAGGGGGCCATTTAGGGAACTGGGATAAAAATCTGTCTGGGGATTGGTCCTGCTTTGAGCAGGGGGTTGGACTAGAACCTCCTGAGGTCCCTTCCAACCCTGATCTTCTGATTCTATGACTTGGAGAACTGGCCGGACGGCACTCAGAGCGCCCTGGTCCTTAGCCAGAGCCAGCGAGGGATGTGGGACCTCCAGAAGGGGAAAAGTGAAGCACTGAGGGTAGAGCTCAACAGAGCTGGGCCAGAGCCTCCGCCCCAAAGTGGGGAACCTGAGGCCCCACCAGCCAGGGCTGTATCCCCCAACCCAGCAGCTGAATTCCAGACGGAGCTGCAGGAGGATCCCTCCCTGGAGCAGCTGAGGGCCCTGGCCGGCCACAGCGGTGCAGGATCCCAGGGGGAGGACCACTGGGAGCGATTCCTGTGGGAGAAGGGATTCCTGTGCTGGTTTGGGGCAAATTGAACCTTGGAAAGCCAGGGGGCAGTTGGTGGCTCCCAAGAGGTACCACCACAAACTTGGCCCAGGATATTCCCCTGTCAGGGCATCCGGCACACCAGGCAGAGGCTGCTGCAGAACTTTTACTGGCCTGGGGTCTTTGACGCTGTCCAACAGTATTGCAGGTCCTGTGACTCCTGCCAGAGGGTGGGGAAGGCCCGGGGCAAGGGGAAAACACCACTGAGACCTTTGCCCATCATAGAGGAGCCTTTCCAGAAGGTGGCCGTGGGGCCCCTCAGCAGGGTGACCCGGTCAGGGAAGAAACACATCCTGGTGGTAGTGGATTTCGCTACGTGCTACCCCGAGGCAGTGGCCTTGTCCTCTACCAAGGCAGACGCCGTGGCGGATGCGCTGCTGGCTATTTTCAGTAGAGTGGGGTTCCCCGAGGAGGTCCTTACAGACCAGGGGTCTAACTTCATGTCAACCCTGCTCCAGTGCTTGTGGGAGAAGTGTGGGGTCCGAGACACCTGGGCCTTGGCCTACCACCCTCAATCCAACAGGCTGGTGGAGAGGTTCAGCTCCACCCCCTCCCCATGGCCCCCGCCCCTGCTCCGCCCCCGCCTCGCCCCTTTTCGTCCCGCCTCGCCCCCACTCCACCCCCTCCCCAGGCCTTGGGAACCGGGGGGGGGGCTGTGAGTGCAGGGGAGGGTGCTGGAGGGTGGATCGGGGTCTGGGGGAAGATCTGGGGGTGGGGGTGGATCTGGGGGGTTCTCCCCCATGGCTGCACTGACCAGGAACATTTCGGTTCCCCGAGGGGAATCCAGAGCCCGCGGACAGGCCCTGTTAGCGTTTCCCCACGTGTCGCCCCCAACCCCGATCCTCACAACGTGGGGATGGTTCCCGTCTGCTTCACCAGACCCCGGGAGCCAGATTTAGCTGCTAGTTACTCTGGAGTGGGGGGCGAGTGGCACAGAACAACGGGGACAGGTCTGAGCTCACAGGGGGAGTTTGGGTTGAGTTTTGGGGAAGGTTCAGGGCTCAATTCCTCTTTTCCCCACCCCACGCATCCCCTCCCCCATCCTTGATGTTACCCTCCTCCGCACAGACTGATACTCACCTCCCCACGCCCCGCTGTGCCCGGCCAGCCAGCAGCCTGGAGAGGAGACAGCTCATTAGTGACCAGATCCCAGAGCAACTGGATCCTACGTCCTGGTCTCAGACCCCCACCCCTCCATGGGCACACACTCTGGTCTGAGATCCCACCCCACCCCCATGGACCCACGCCCTGATTGTCCCCAATACTCACCGAGGAGGAGGATGGTGAGAGCAGACGCCATGATGGGGCAGTGGGGGGCCCCTCAGCGCTGCCACCAACACCCCAGTGCTGAGCTCCACCAAGCCTGAAGCCCGAGTGCGAGCAGAATGAGGAACTGCGCCGGGGGCTGCAGCCCCACGGGGCCCGTGATGCGCTCGGCCCCTTTCTTCTACATCAGATGATTCCTCTGCAATCTCCAGGCCAAATCTACCACGCTCAAAGCAAAGCCAGATCCCTGCAACGCCCAGAAAACCACATCCCCTCCTGCAGCTGCCCAGCCGTCGCCATCACCTCCCAGCCCCACACAGGAGCTGCCCAGTCCAGGGACCAGCTGGGAATGGGGGAATCTCAGGAGGCATCAAGAGGTGACCAGTCTGCCCTGACCTTTTCCAACAGGCCCGTCTAGCCTCCCTGGAGCAGCAGCTCAGAGCAGAGGAGGGCCCCCCACACACACACTGTGCCCCCCACGGAGCAACCCTCTCCCATGGAGTGGAGCAGAGGTTCCTTCCTGACCCAGCTGGGCCCAATTCCCACCCTGGAGCATGAGGGTGGAGGGGCCTGGCCAACCTCCTTCTCGGGTAGTGTCGCTGCAGATGCGGTTCTTAGCGCAGTGGTGTGAGACAGAGGCAGGCCAGAGGGGTGTAGGGCTGGGAGGGGTTGTGGTTTCCGGCACCTGTAAGGGGGGGTGAATGTAGTGGTAAATTTAGACCCTGAGTTGTTAAAGGAGGAACGGAGGAACCGGTAAATCTGTGAAAAGGGGAAGTCTGCCCAGAGCCGGCGCGCGCTTCCTGTTTCTGGTTCTGAAAAAAAACAACGTGGATCCTTGTGGCACTTTAGAGACTAAGAGATTCAGTGAAACTCGGCATAAACCTGATGCCCCAGCAGCTACCTTGTAATATACCCCAGGTCTGGGAGGAGAGTGGGGTCTAGTGATTGGGGTGAGGGGCTGGGAGCCAGGACTCCTGGGTTCTCTCCCTGGCTCTGAGAGGGGAGTGGTGCCTGGTGGTTAGAGCAGGGGGCTGAGAGCCAGGACTCCTGGGTTCTCTCCCTGGCTCTGGTTGGGGGGTGGGGTCTGGTGCTTAGAGAAAAGGGCACAGATCAGACCCAGCCCCCTAGAGGTGAAAGGCTCCGTGTCCCTTCCCCAGCCCATCCCCGGGGCCGTGGGTCTGGGCAGCTCAGGGCCTTGGGCAGAGCTCACAGGGGTCGAGAGCTGAGCCGAGCTTCCCTCTCCGACCCCAGGATGCTGCAAAAGGGACACGGGGGGGGGGGGGGCAGAGACCAGCCCCCCAGAAAGGGGAGGTGGCAAGAACATGGGGACAGAGCTCAAGACAACCCCTTCCCCAGCAGATGCCCCAGCTCTGGCTCCCCAGCTCCTTTGCCCTTCACCCCCCCATCCATGACATTCATCCATTGGGCCCCTCAGCCCCCTGTTCTGCCCCCTGGCCTGTGTCCCCTCCCCCATTCTGTCCCCCGAGCCTGAGTTCCCTCACGTCCCCTCCTCGCCCCATTCAGGTTCCCATTCCCCCAGTTCTGTCCCCATCCTGTGTCCCTTCACCCCGTTGTGTCCCATCATGCTCCACATCCCCTCCCCCTTTCTGCCCCCATCCCCATCCCCACACACAGCTGCCCCATCTCAGCAATCCTGGCCCCCTGCTTTGCTGTGTGGGGGCAGCTACATGGGAAAGAGCCCCCAGGCCTCTCCCCCCCACGCTCACCCTCCCCCATCAGTCCATCTTCCACAAAGCCCCCATCTCCCACCTGGCCTGTTCCCCATGAAGCAGGGAGGCTGAGGGGACAGGAGGCTGTGTGGGGCCATTAAAGACCAGGCAGCGTGTGAGGCTGAGGGAGGGAAGAAGAATGTGTGGGGAGGGGAAAGGGGGCTGAGACGGAGGGGGCAGGAGCTGAGGGGAGGCTGGGGCAGGACAGTGACAGAGGAGGGGGGATTTGGGGTTCCCCCATGTGTGTTTCAGGCTGAACCTGCCCCATGGCCATGGGGGGTGCCCCATCCCCTCTCCCTCCCCCTGCCGGCTCTGCAGGGGTTTTGGCAGGAAACAATCCTGCTCCCCACTTCCAGCTCAGACCCACTGAGGGTGGGAGGGGGCTAAATGGCAAAGTGTGGGGAGCAGAGAAGGGGGGCAGGAGAGGGCACTGGGGGGCTGGGAATGTGGGGGGGAGGCGCATCTAGAGGGGTGGAGAGGAGGAAGAGAGGAGGGAAGAGGAGGCATGTGGGGGTCATTATGGGGCAGGGAATGTGGGGCAGAGGGAGGTGGGGCAGGAGACTGAGTGGAAGAAAGTGGGGGACCCAGGACTGAGGGGGCAGGAACAAGAAGGGGGCAGTGAAAGGGGAAGCTGCTGAGGGGTAGCAATGGCAGCTCCCTTCCAGCCGGCACCATCTTCCCCTCCCCCCTCAAACACCCCAACAATCCTAACTCCCCTAGCTCTGACCTTCTGGGAGCCTGTCTGCCCTCAAACTCCTGGTCCCCATCCCAGCCCCCTCCACCCCCCTCCTGACCCCCCCAACCTCCTTCCCCCACACTCCTGGTTCCCCCCAGCCACCTCCCCGCAAACGCCCGCCATGGGGAGGCCCAGAAGCACGAGCGGCTAAATCGCTCTGCACCCTGTTGTGCTCATGGAGATGCCGTCATAAACATACAGCTACGGGTAGCATAACATCCCTCTTTACCCTGTAAAGGGTTAATTCCTCGCTTACCTGTAAAGGGTTAAGAAGCTCAGATAACCTGGGGGGCACCTGACCAAAAGGACCCATAAGGGGAGAAGATGCTTTCAGATCTGGGGGGGGAAGGTTTTGGTCTGTGTCTCTCGGAGCCAGCCAGGAAACCAGGCAGGGAAATTCCATCTCCTTAAGCATATCTGAATTAAGCATCTAGTCTTGCAGAAATAGTAAGTAATAGCAAGGAAGCGCGTTAGGTTACCTTTTGTTTTAGCTTGTGAATTTTCCCTGTGCTAAGAGGGAGGTTTATCCCTGTTTTGTAACTTTAAGGTTTTGCCTAGAGGGGAAATTCTCAGTGTTCTTGAGTCTTTTGTTACTCTGTAAAGTACTTACCACCCTGATTTTACAGAGGTGATTCTTTTTACCTTTTCTTCCATTAAAATCCTTCTTTTAAGAACCTGATTGATTTTTTCATTGTTCTTAAGATCCAAGGGGTTGGGTCTGTGTTCACCTGTACCAATTGGTGAGGATGTTATTCTCAAGCCTCCCCAGGAAAAGGGGTGTAGGGGTTTGGGGGGATATTTTAGGGGAGGTAGGGCTCCAAGCGGCCCTCCCTGAATATTTGTTTAAATCACTTAGTGGTGGCAGCGATACTAAGGCTAGAAAGGAATTTGTGCCTTGGGGAAGTTTTTAACCTAAGCTGGTGGAATATAAGCTTAGGGGGTCTTTCGTGTGGGTCCCCACGTCTGTACCCCAGAGTTCAGAGTGGGGAACATAAGAACATAAGAACATAAGAATGGCCGTACCGGGTCAGACCAAAGGTCCATCTAGCCCAGTATCTGTCTACCGACAGTGGCCAATGCCAGGTGCCCCAGAGGGAGTGAACCTAACAGGCAATGATCAAGTGATCTCTATCCTGCCATCCATCTCCATCCTCTGCCGAACAGAGGCTAGGGACACCATTCCTTACCCATCCTGGCTAATAGCCATTTTAAACATTGTTATAGTCCCAGCCTTCACAACCTCCTCAGTTAAGGAAGTTCTTCACAGTCTGCTTTGGTCTTAATTATCTTGAGCAGTTTAGTATCATCTGCAAACTTTGCCACCTCACTGTTTATCCCTTTCTCCAGATCATTTATGAATAAGTTGAATAGGATTGGTCCGAGGACTGACCCTTGGGGAACACCACTAGTTACCCCTCTCCATTCTGAGAATTTACCATTTATTCCTACCCTTTGTTCCCTGTCTTTTAACCAGTTCTCAATCCATGAAAGGACCTTCCCTTTTATCCCATGACAGCTTAATTTACGTAAAGACCTTTGGTGAGGGACCTTGTCAAAGGCTTTCTGGAAATCTAAGTATACTATGTCCACTCGATCCCCCTTGTCCACATGTTTGTTGACCCCTTCAAAGAACTCTAATAGATTAGTAAGACATGATTTCCCTTTACAGAAACCATGTTGACTATTGCTCAACAGTTTGTGTTTTTCTATGTGTCTGACAATTTTATTTTTAACTATTGTTTCGACAAATTTGCCCGGTACCGACGTTAGACTTACCGGTCTGTAATTGCCGGGATCACCTCTAGAGCCCTTTTTAAATATTGGCATTACATTAGCTAACTTCCAGTCATTGGGTACTGAAGCCGATTTAAAGGACAGGTTACAAACCTTAGTTAATAGTTCCGCAACTTCACATTTGAGTTCTTTCAGAACTCTTGGGTGAATGCCATCTGGTCCCGGTGACTTGTTAATGTTGAGTTTATCAATTAATTCCAAAACCTCCTCTAGTGACACTTCAATCTGTGACAGTTCCTCAGATTTGTCACCTACAAAAGCTGGCTCAGGTTTGGGAATCTCCCTAACATCCTCAGCCATGAAGACTGAAGCAAAGAATCCATTTAGTTTCTCCGCAATGACTTTATCGTCTTTAAGCGCTCCTTTTGTATTTCGATCGTCAAGGGGCCCCACTGGTTGTTTAGCAGGCTTCCTGCTTCAGATGTACTTAAAAAACAGTTTGTTATTACCTTTGGAGTTTTTGGCTAGCCGTTCTTCAAACTCCTCTTTGGCTTTTCTTATTACACTCTTGCACTTAAGTTGGCAGTGTTTGTGCTCCTTTCTATTTGCCTCACTAGGATTTGACTTCCACTTTTTAAAGGAAGTCTTTTTATCTCTCACTGCTTCTTTTACATGGTTGTTAAGCCACAGTGGCTCTTTTTTAGTTCTTTTACTGTGTTTCTTAATTTGCAGTATACATTGAAGTTGGGCCTCTATTATGGTGTCTTTAAAAAGGGCCCACGCAACTTGCAGGGATTTCACTTTAGTCACTGTACCTTTTAACTTTTGTTTAACTAACCCCCTCATTTTTGTATAGTTCCCCCTTTTGAAATTAAATGCCACAGTGTTGGGCAGTTGAGGTGTTCTTCCCACCACAGGGATGTTGAATGCTATTGTATTATGGTCACTATTTCCAAGCGGTCCAGCTATAGTTACCTCTTGGACCAGCTCCTGGAAGGAACCCTGAACAGATGCAATAAAGGGACCAAGGTGCGAACATGCCCCAGCCCCTGCCCCACATTGAACAGGGTTAAACACGGGGCGGGGTCCAGAGCCCGCAGCCTGCTCAGCCCCACGGCAAACCCCCCCTTGACCTCTGGGACCGACTGTTACAGACACAGCAGAGCAGGAACCAGGGGAGCCGTGGCAGGCGCCGTGTGAAACGAGGGGTTTGTTCCAGCCCCGGCCCTGTTTGCTGGAGCAAGTCTGTGGCCGGAAAATCCCCTGGGTTTGGGCGTCTCCCCGCTAGCCCCAGAGACGCTAGCGACTGTCCTGGGGGGCAGAGGAGCCGGCAGAGCTGGGCTGGAGCTGGCGTCGCCGCAGCTGCTGTTAAAGTCTGACCCTGTTTCCTTCCGGGTTGGGGGTTCAGCCGGGGGAGGGGCGATGGCATCGGGGTCCCTCTCTCCAGCCGCTCTGCTCAGGACGTCTCCACGGAGCAGAGTTCGTAGCAGTCAGCTGAGTGCCCCTAAAAGGGGTGGTGAGCGGCACAGCCCATCCCTGCAATATTTTATCCACCAGTGAGGCCTTGTTTCCAACGCCCCAGTTTTGAGTCACGGATTTCTGCTCCCCCACTTCTCCCGTGTCCCAGGCGGGCCCCAGCCCGGCCCGTGGGGTCTGTCCGGCGGCCGCTCGGGTTGGACTAATCCCGTCTTTCTGCCTCGCCGACTTTCCCCCCAACGTTCGTTCATCCAGGTTCTCGTGACGCTGCCTGAACTTCTCACTCACCTTCCTCAGCTGAACCCACCACGAGGGGACATTTGGAGCGTCCGGTATCACAGCCCCCCCTGGGGTGGGGAGATTTGGGGGGCAGGGCAGAGGAGCAGGAAGCTCTGGGGATTTATACAATGGAAATGCAGGGCGGGGGAGGTCTAGGGAGAAAGGGTGCAGCAGTCGGATCGGGAGCAGTCTGGGGGGCAGGATGTGTGAGGCAGGGGTGTTTGGGGGCAGGGGGATTTGTGGAGGCATCTCAGCCCCCCGAGGGGAAGCGGCTCGTTCCCTGGGGAGATTCTCTTCTCTGTACAGCCAGATCCAGGCTCCTGGGGGTGCAGAGAGATGGCAGGTTAGAGGGGCCCATGTCGCCCTGCACCCAGGCCCTGGGGGGAGCAAGGGGCACAGAAAGGGGGGGGTCACCTCACCTAGGGCGCCCCCTTGGGCGGCTGTAATAGGCCTCGGCCAGGATCAGCCCCAGGATGAGCAGGATCACGGCGCTCAGCCCCAGGCGGGCGATGTTGGCATGGGTGAAATCCAGGCGCCTGGGGGGGGCTGCTGCGGGGGAAGGGGAGAGTCACTCGGGGGCTCAGATGGGAAAATCAGCTGGCGCTGCCCCAGGAGCGGAGCCACCAACCCCCCGTCCGGCAGGTCTGGCCCGGCCCCTCTGGGGTCCCCCTGGCACCGCGGCTCTGGGGCCTCCTCCGGACCCCTCAGGGAGGCTGCGTCCTGCTGCCCTGGGGGGGCTGAGCCCCAGCTTCTCCAGTGAACAGGGCACCTGGGCAGTTGAACTGCCCCCCGAGCCACCCAGCACCCCGCAGTGCCCTCTGCCCACCCCACAGGTGCCTCTGCCCCGGCCTGTCTGCTGTGTAGTGAGCCCAGCCCCGGGTATCTCGGCTCCTGCCACACACAGCCAGGCAGTGCACACGGGGGGAGGCTGGGACGTCACCCACTGCCCCCCACGTCCCAATGGTTCCCAGGGCCCAGCCAGATGCAGCAGAACATCTATTGGGGGGGTGGGTCAGGGACCCCCTTCCTCGCTGTATCAAACCAGGGGCGCTAATACCGACAGCCCAGACTCGCTGTGAGATCACCAGTGGGGGTTGGGAACCACACGGGATTCGTCATTTCGGGTCCAGTTTTCATACACAAGGTCTTAGTCCGCAAGGTCACAAGGTCTTAGTCCATCTTAGTACACAAGGTCTTAGTCCATCTTTCTATCCCTCACTAGACGTGCTCCCATCTGTCCACTGCTCTACGTTCCCAAGGACCCACATTCCCACCGACCCGTGGCCGTCGGTCCCCATTGATCTGTCCATCACCCTCTATCTAGAAAAACTGAACCCATCAGTTCTGTCTGCAGGGACCATCCCCCTCCAAACAGCACGAGTGGCCCCGTGGGCGTCTGAGCCGGGAGCCCTGTTCCCTGGGGGATGAATTGTTCCATTTCTCCCGCTCACCTTCTCCCGCCGGCTCTGTCGGAGGGGGATGCGGCTCCTGGGGCCTCGCTGGGTCGGTTCCCTCTGGGGGATAAAAACGAGCGTCAGCTGAGAGGGGGAAGGGAGGGAACCAAGCACCCAGGCCCGGAGCAGGGGGGAAGCCACTGAAACAGTGACACTGCTCGGCCCATGACCTGGCGTTTCTTTCGGCTTTAATTGTCCGGGCTGGTGGGGAGTGAATTCAGCGCTGGGGCCAGAGCCGGCTGGGCAGCCCCTGGGCCCTGACTCCTCGGTGCCTTCCCAGAGCGGGGTCAGCAGGGGCAGCACCCCCCTGGGAAAGGTCCCTGCTCTGCAGCTCCCCCTGGGGCAGGGATCCCCCCTCCCTGAGCCCCAAACCTCCAGCAGCTGCTGCTCCCCCCTGACTGGGGAACCCCCGGCCCGCAGTTGGCCCCAGGGCTCAGGGCAGAGCCTGGCTCTGAGCATCCCATCACAGGCTGGCTGGGGGTGGGGCTGGGAACGGGGATGCGGAGCCGGGCCTCTCACCTGCTATCACGAGCTCCACGGGGTCGCTGGGCTCTGACCAGACGGGCGGGTCGGATTTGGAGCAATAACAGCAGCGGTAGCTCCCTGCGTCTCTCCGGCTCACGTTGCGAATGGGAAACTCAGCCACATTCCCAGCCAGCTCCACGTCCTGCAGCACATTCGGGTTTCCAAATTTGTACAGAAGGAACCTCATGTTCTGGTGCCGACCCCGACACCAGACGGTCACGGCTCCCCCCAGGGCGACCCCCCTGCTGGGGCGCAGGGAGATGGAAGGTTTGGGGTATCTGAG
Organism: Mauremys reevesii; assembly: GCF_016161935.1. Taxonomy (NCBI): domain Eukaryota; kingdom Metazoa; phylum Chordata; order Testudines; family Geoemydidae; genus Mauremys; species Mauremys reevesii. Next base: position 21,085,264 of record NC_052644.1, read on the forward strand.
CTCTGCAGTGAGAAGGAGACAGGCCATGAGACAGACCCCGGCACAGTCACTGTGCCCCGTCCTCACCGCACGGTCCCAGAGACGGGGCCCCTGGAAGAAAACCCAGCCCGAGGAGCCGCTGGGAGCTATGCCTGAAACTGCCCAAAAATCCAGAGCACCCCTCTGTACCCCAGTCTGGGAGCCAGGACTCCTGGGTTCTATCCCCAGGCCCAGTGAGGTGTAATGTTTAGATCAGGAGGGGGCTGGGAGTCAGAGGTGCTGAGTGCTGCACAGACACAGACAAAAGGTGAAGAAGGATGATTATCCCCCATTCTTACCAGGGGAAACAGGCAGGTTCAGTGACACCCCAAGGTTGCCTGGGGGAAGGGATCCCCCCCTCCCTCATCCCCCTAGCTCCAGTGGCTGGGAAGCCCCCCACAGTGACTCCATACCCACTCCCTGGCCAGGCGTCCCCTCTGCTGGGCCAAGGGCTCAGGTTAGAACCTTGCTCTGAGGGTCCCATTGGCCCAGAGACCCCCTGTGGGTCTGGCAGGCTGTAGGGCTGGGAGTGGGGACACTGAGCCGGGCCCCTCACCTGATACAACAATCCGCACGAAATCACTGGGATCTGACCAGTTGGGTGGCTCCGATCTGGAGCGAGATCGGCAGCTGTAGAACCCTGCGTCCTCCCATCTGGCTCTGGGGATGGTGAATTCACCCCCGTCCCCAGTAGCATTCAGCTCCCGGATTTCGATTCCATCTTTGTACAGAAATAATCTCCTGGTCTCGCACTGACACTGACAATGGATGGTGACAGCTCCCCCCGTGGTGATCACCCCACTGGGGCTGACGGAGATGGAGGGTCCGGGCGCAGGGAGATCTGCGTTCACACACAAATAGGGGTGAGATGGGGAGACAAAAACCCCTCCCCGGGTGTCTGTAACCTGCCCTTAGTGCCAGCCCCAGAGACAGCGCCAGGACTAACAGACACCTCACTGCATCCACAATCTGTTACTCCCGGGGCAATTCTGCACAGCTGCAGACATGCTGGAGTTGCCAATTTTGGTTGGATGCGTTCCTGGAGATTTCATCACATGACATAATCTTTAAGTAAAGATTAATCTATAATTCCTGGAAACTCCAGGCCAATCCCGGAGGGTTGGCAACCCTAGGACATGCATAATTCAGCTGTCCTGCATCATTTTGCTTTTTACCCGCAGAAAATACATTCTGCCCCAGACGTGCGGCAGTTCCGCTTTTTCCCCACCAGGGGCCGCTGTGGCGCCAGAACACCCAGCAGCATGAACGGAGCCGGCTGTTCTGGCGCCACAGCGGCCCCTGGTGGGCAGAGGCGGAACTGCAGCACTTCTGGGGCAGAATGTATTTTCTGTGGGGAAATAAATTCTCTGCCTGCCCCGTGCTGCAGAATCCCCCCAGGAGCAGAAGTTCATCACAGCACCTGCCTGCAGAGCCCAGTTAGGGCAGAGTGGGGCACCCAGGGCTGCTGGGGGGTCACAGCCCGGGGCTCAGGAGCTAGTGGGGTGACAGCGTTGAGTCTGGGGACGGGGGAGGAGGCGGCAGGGACCCATGGGGACGGGGGTTGCGGGTACAGGGGCTGATGTGCCTGACTGAATGGCAGAGGTTTGAGGTCAGCCAGGGTCTGCATGGGGGAAGCTTCCCAGCTCCCTAACAATCCCCCCCCCCAAAAAAACCTTCTCCCACCCACACCAACAATGTCTGGTTTTACTGCCAGGTTCCTCCCCCTCTTCCTCAGCTCCTCCGTTACCCCTGACTCCCCCACGCCTTTGCACTGCTTCTGACAGGTGCAGGAAATACAGGTCTGTCGTGTGATTTAAATGAATTAACCAAAGTTCTGTGTTAATGTGCCTAGTGAGGAATATATTTAAAAAAAAATTACCGGAATCTTTTGGTTTTGGTCTGCAGTGTTACAGACACACTCGCAGACAGATATTTTGAAATAAATGACCAAAATAATTGAAAATGTCGTGATTATATTGTGTTATTTTGGCAAACAAAATCTGCAACAGTTTGCCAAATTTTCAAATATTTGTGCAGCATTTTTAATTTTTTGGCGCAGAATTCCCCCAGGAGTGTACCGTTGTCCAGGCTGATGGGAAGTGAATTCAGTACTGGGGGCCGGGCCGGCTGGACAGCCCCTGGGCCCCGACTCCTCTGTGCATCCCCTGAACAGGGGCAGCCCAGGGGAGCATCCCCTGGGAAAGGATGGCTGCTCAGCAGCTCCCCCTGGGGGGCAGGGATCCCCCCTCCCTTGGCCGTGAACCTCCAGCAGCTGCTGCTCTCCCCTGGCTGGGAACCCACCAGTGATCTGTCCCCACTATCCAGCCAGGCGTCCCCTCTGCTGAACCCATGGTAGAACCTGGCTCTGAGCATCCCACCAGGGCGAGACCCCCCGAGGGTTCAGCTGGGTGTGGGGCTGGGAGTGGCGAAGTGGAGCTGGGCCATTCACCTGCTACCACCAGCTCCACGGGGTCGCTGGGGTACGACCAGACGGGCGGGTCTGATTTGGAGCGATAATAGCAGCTGTAGCTCCCTGCGTCCCTCCGGCTCACATCGTGGATGGGAAACTGAGTCACATCCCCAGCCGGCTCCACGTCCTGCAGCACGGTCAGGTTTCCATCTTTGTACAGAAGGAACCTCATGTTCTGGCGCCGACCCCGACACCGGATGGTCACGGCTCCCCCCAGGGTGACCCCCCCGCTGGGACGCAGGGAGATGGAGGGTTTGGGGTAGTAGGTCTCTGTAGTGAGAAGGAGACAGGCCGTGAGACAGACCCTTGCAGAGTCACTGCTCCCTGTCCTCACCGCACGGTCCCAGAAACGGGGCCCCTTGGAGAAAACCCAGCCAGAGGAACCTCTCCGAGATCCCAGAGATTCCTGGGAGCTACACCCGAAACTGCCCGAGGACCTAAATCCAGAGCTCCCCTCTGTACCCGTCTATCTACTTAATGCGCCCCCCCCCGGCCCAGTGTCCCCCCTCCCCATCCCCGACCCCCAATGGGCCCATCTAGCCAGTATCTGCCCATGGGTGAGTGCACAGACGCCACCATCCCCGGCCAGGTGTCCCCTCTGCTGGGCCCAGGGCTCAGGGCGGAGCCCGGCTCTGAACGTCCCATCAGGGCAAACACTCACCGAGAGTCTGGCTGGGTGTGGGGCTGGGAACAGGGACACTGAGCCGGGCCCCTCACCTGCCACAATGATCCGCACAATGTCACTGATGTACGACCGGTTGGGCGGCTCCCATAGGGCATGGGATTGGCAGCTGTAGGCTCCTGCATCTTCCCACCTGGCGCTGGGGATGGTGAATTCATTCCCAGCAGCATCCAGCTCCCAGATTTCGATTCCATCTTTATACAGAAATAGCCTCCTGCCCCAACACCAACACCGACAGCGGAGGGTGACGGCTGCCCCCGGGGCGATCACCCCCCTGGGGCTGACGGAGATGGAGGGTCTGGACCAAAGGAATGCTGCGTTCACACACAAACAGGAGTGAGATGGGGAGACACAAACCCCTCCCCGTGTGTCTGTAACCTGCCCTCACGGCTCAGCCCCAGGGGCAGCGCCAGGGCTAACAGACACCTCACGGCATCCACAGGGAACCTGGTTCTGATCTCATAGACTCATAGACTTTAAGGCCAGAAGGGACCATTACGATCATCTAATCTGACCTCCTGCAAAACGCAGGCCACAGAATCTCACCCACCCACTCCTGTCACAAACCCCTGACCTAGGTCTGAGTTACTGAAGTCCTCAAATCGTGGTTTAAAGACCTCAAGGTGCAGAGAATCCTGCAGCAAGTGACCCGTGCCCCACGCTGCAGAGGAAGGCGAAAAACCTCCAGGGCCTCTGCCAATCTGCCCTGGAGGAAAATTCCTTCCCGACCCCAAATATGGCGATTGGTTAAACCCTGAGCATGTGGGCAAGACTGACCCGCCAGACACCCAGGAAAGAATTCTCTGTAGTAACTCAGATCCCACCCCATCTAACATCCCATCCCAGACCACTGGGCATATTTACCTGCTGATAATCAAAGACGAATTAATTGCCAAGATTAGGCTGTCCCATTATACCATCCCCTCTATAAATTTATCAAGCTTAGTCTTGAAGCCAGATATGTCTTTTACCCCCACTGCTCCCCTTGGAAGGCTGTTCCAGAACTTCACTCCTCTGATGGTTAGAAACCTTCATCTAATTTCAAGTCTAAACTTCCTAGTGTCCAGTTTATACCCATTTGTTCTTGTGTACACATTGGTACTGAGCTTAAATAATTCCTCTCCCTCCCTGGTATTTATCCCTCTGATATATTTGTAGAGAGCAATCATATCTCCCCGCCACTCCCCGCCCAGCCTTCTTTTGGTTAGGCTAAACAAGCCAAGCTCTTTGAGACTCCTTTCATAAGACAGGTTTTCCATTCCTCAGATCATCCTCGTAGCCCGTCTCTGAACCTGTTCCAGTTTGAATTCATCCTTCTTAAACATGGGAGACCAGAACTGCACACAGTATTCCAGATGAGGTCTCACCAGTGACTTGTATAACGGTACTAACACCTCCTTATCTCTACTGGAAATACCTCGCCTGCCTGATGCATCCCAAGACCTCATTAGCTTTTTTTCACGGCCATATCACATTGGTGGCTCATAGTCATCCTGTGATCAACCAATACTCAAGGTCCTTCTCCTCCTCTGTTACTTCCAACTGATGTGTCCCCAATTTATAACTAAAATTCTTGTTATTAATCCCTAAATGCATGACCTTGCACTTTTCACTATTAAATTTCGTCCTATTACTATTACTCCAGTTTACAAGGTAATCCAGATCTTCCTGTAGGATATCCCGGTCCTTCTCTGTGTTAGCAACACCTCCCAGCTTTGTGTCATCCGCAAACTTTATTAGCACATTCCCACTTTTTGTGCCAAGGTCAGTAATAAAAAGATTAAATCAGATTGGTCCCAAAACCGATCCCTGAGGAACTCCACTAGTAACCTCCTTCCTGCCTGACAGTTCGCATTTCAGTACGACCCGTTGTAGTCTCCCCTTTAACCAGTTCCTTATCCACCTTTCAATTTTCATATTGATCCCCATCTATTCCAATTTAGCTAATAATTCGCCATGTGGAACCGTGTCAAATACTTTCCTGAAATCGAGGTAAATTAGATCCACTGCGTTTCCTTTGTCTAAAATATCTGTTACCTTCTCAAAGAAGGAGATCAGGTTGGTTTGGCACGATCTACCTTTTGTAAAAACAAGTTGTAATTTGTCCCAATTACCATTGACCTCAATGTCCTTAACTACTTTCTCAGCCCAGATCTCAGCCCCCCGGGGTCAATCTAGAGTCACCCCTGACTGCACTGGGGATCATCCCCATGGGTCAATAACAGGAGGTTGAAGTGAGTTTTGGGGTGAAGGTTCAGGGCTCAGATCCTCTTTTCCCCTCTCCAAGCCCTGTTCTAAACACTAAAGTTTCCCCAGCCCCACAGATACTCACATCCTGACATCCTGCTCTGCCCGGCCAGCCAGCAGCCTGGAGAGGAGACAGGTCATTAGGGACCAGATCCCAGAGCAACTGGATCCTACACCCTGGGCTCAGATCCCCAGCGCCCCCCCACTCCCACCCCCACCCTCCCTCCGGACTTTGACACACGCGGTGGTCTCTGATCCCCACCATGGACAAATGCGATGATCTCAGATCCGCCCCCGCAATGGAGACACACCCTGGTATCAGACACCCACCCCAATGAGCACATGCCCTGGTTTCACAGCCCCCCCCCCCACCCTGGAGACACACCCTGGTCTCAGACCCCCACCCCCATGGGAACACATCCTGGTCTCAGATCCCCACCATGAACAAATGTGCTGATCTCAGATACGCCCCCGCAATGGAGACACACCGTGGTATCAGACACCCACCCCAATGGGCACACGCCCTGGTTTCACATCCCCGCCATGGAGACACACCCTGGTCTCAGACCCCCCCCCCCAAGGGACCACATCCTGGTCTCAGATCCCCACCATGAACAAATGCGCTGATCTCAGATCCGCCCCCGCAATGGAGACACACCCTGGTATCAGACACCCACCCCAATGGGCACACGCCCTGGTTTCACATCCTCCCCCCCATTGAGACACACCCTGGTCTCAGACCCCACCCCATGGGAACACATCCTGGTCTCAGATACCCACCTCCCCCCGGGTACCTGCCCTGGTCTCAGATCCCCATGGACACACGCCTGGTCTCAGAAACCTCCCCATGGACACACACCGTGGTCTCAGATGACACCCCCCACACACACCATGTACACATGCCCGGGGCTCAGATGCTCCCCATGGACACACACTCTGGTCTCACATCCTCCCAGATGGACATAAGAACATAAGAAAGGCCGTACCGGGTCAGACCAAAGGTCCATCTAGCCCAGTATCTGTCTACCGACAGTGGCCAACACCAGGTGCCCCTGAGGGAGTGAACCTCACAGGCAATGATCAAGTGATCTCTCTCCTGCCATCCATCTCCATCCTCTGACGAACAGAGGCTAGGGACACCATTCTTACCCATCCTGGCTAATAGCCATTTATGGACTTAGCCACCAGGAATTTATCCAGTCCCCTTTTAAACATTGTTATAGTCCTAGCCTTCACAACCTCCTCAGGTAAGGAGTTCCACAAGTTGACTGTGCGCTGCGTGAAGAAGAACTTCCTTTTATTTGTTTTAAACCTGCTGCCTATTAATTTCATTTGGTGACCCCTAGTTTTTGTATTATGGGAATAAGTAAATAACTTTTCCTTATCCACTTTCTCAACATCACTCATGATTTTATATACCTCTATCATATCCCCCCTTAGTCTTCTCTTTTCCAAACTGAAGAGTCCTAGCCTCTTTAATCTTTCCTCATATGGGACCCTCTCTAAACCCCTAATCATTTTAGTTGCTCTTTTCTGAACCTTTTCTAGTGCTAGAATAGGACACACGCCCTGGTTTCAGATTTCCTGCCCCCCCCCCCCCCGTCCCCAGGGACACACACCCTAGTATCAGACCCCGCCATGGACACACTCCCTGGCTGTCTCCAATACTCACTGAGGAAGAGGACAGTGAGAGCAGATGCCATGACGGGGGCAGCGAGGGGCCCCTCCGCGCTGCCACCAACACCCTGGTGCCCAGCTCCACCGAGCCCCAAATGAAGAACTCAGCTGGGAGCTCCAGACACAGGAAGTCGGGGATGGCTCATCTCTTCCTGCATCCCTCACACGTTGGTTCTAATCTGCCGGCCAGATCTATTGGAGCCAAAATAAGCAGCGGTCTCTGCAACGCCCAGGAAATCCTGGGGCTGTCAGCTTGACCAAGTGTCATGTAAGTTGCAGCATTTCCGTGTCTCTGTGGGCAGTGGGGACAGGTCACACTCAATGTACCCTGCAGCCTTGGGGAAGGTGTACCAGGCTGGGAGCCAGGAGACCACCAGGTCTGGTCTTCAATCTTCCACTGCAGATTCCTCCTGTCCCCAACTATTACATTTTGGATTCAAGCAGCTAGGGACCCATTTAGGTTAAATTAATACGTGATCATGCAATTAAAGGATGGCGTCGTAATGCATATGCTCAAGTGGGCAGAGTTAAGGGTGTTCAGGAAACCTTAACTGGCATTTCCTGGTGCTGGAGTTTTTGACTCTGCAGCCTTCCATCTCAGTCTGCCAACCTGCCCACCTGCGACACGAGCTGTGGCACCATGTGAGGCTCCTCTGTTGAAAGATTCTCTTCCCTGCATGGCCGGATCCAGGCTCCTGGGGGTGCAGAGAGATAGTGGGTTAAAGGAGCCCAGGCCCAGCCCCTGGGAGGAGCAAGGGGCACAAAATGTGGGGGGGGGGTGTTGGAGGCGGCTAGACTCTCGAGGCATTGCCTTGCTATCTACAGCAGGGAAAATTCCTGCCGGTAGCCTCTTAAACTGATTACTTCCCCTTGCTGAGGCAATTGTGCTGGAATCTCAGTGCAGCTTTAGGCATGCACTTCGTTGCCTGCCAAATCCAGGAAAAATCTCAGGAACTAAATCCGCACCTGTACGTGGCTTTCATCGACTTGACAAAGGCCTTTGACTCTGTCAATCGCAGAGCCCTGTGGAAGGGTCTGGCCAGATCTGGCTGCCCTCCGATATCTATGAGGCTTCTCCACAAGCAGATGACTGCCCCAGTTCTCTGTAATGGCCACTGGTCATCAAAACTGAGGTTAAGCCAGGATCCGTCATTGCCCCAACCCTGTTTTCAACCTATTTAGCAGTAGATGATCCTCGTTAAATATCACCCCCCCCCCCATGGAATTGACATTCAATACAGAATGGACGGGCGGCTTTTTAATCTTTAATCGACATCTTCGCTTGAAGTCTAAAGTCTTCAGGGCGTCCATTACTGATCTCCAGGCCGCCGACGATTGTGTCATCCTGGTGCATGCTGCGAATGACCTTCAGCCCACACTGGATTTTCTTTCACGCGCTTCCTGAAGCCTACGATGCTCACTCCTGTTGGAGAAAAACAGAGTTCTTAGGCTGAGTGCAGCAAAGTCAGATACTTTATTTTTAAGCAATTGCATAGAGGGAGGGAGGGTGCTAGGACACAGGGTTTCCCCCTCCTAGGCAGGTCTCTCTCTATGCTCAGGTATCGTCACCCTGGTATCCCATCACCAATGCAGACAGTCCCATCAGACCATTTAATCTGGCCCTTGAGCTCCCGCCAGGGAGTGGGAGCAGGGACTTGCCCCGCTCTGTGTGTGCCGTGGCACCTGGAAGCAGCAGCCCGTCCCCCTTCCAGTTCCTACACGTAGGGGCAGCCAGGGGGCTCCTGCTGCTCCCACCCCAAACACCAGCACTGCAGCTCCCATTGGCTGGGAACCGCGGCCAATGGGAGCTGCAGGGCCGGCACCTGCAGACTTGGCAGCATGTAGAGCCGCCTGGCTGTGCCTCTGCATAGGAGCTGGAGAAAGGACATGCTACTGCTTCCAGGAGCTGCTTGAGGTCAGCGTCGCCTGGAGACTGCACCCCTGATCCCCTGCCCCAGCCCTGATCCCCCTCCTGCCCTCCAAACCCCTCGATTCCAACTCAGAGCAGCCTCCTGCCCTCCAAACCCCTCATTCCCAGCCCCACCCCAGAGCCAGCAACCCCTGCACCCTAACCTCCTGCCCCAGCCTGGAGCCCTCTCCCGCACCCTGAATTCCTCATTTCTGGCCCCACCGCAGAGTCCGCACCCCCAGCCAGAGCTCTTACCCCGTCCCGCACCCCAACCCCCAATTTCATGAACATTCATGGCCCGCCATACAATTTCCATGCCCAGTTTGCCCACCCCGGTCTAGTGGGTTGGGGGCGGGGGGACAATGGCGCTGGGATTCAGGGGGACCAATTAAAAACTGAGCCAAGGAAGCACTTTTCCCCACGACACGCGATTGGCCTGTGGAACTCATTGCTACAGGATTTGGCATAAGGCCAAGGCCTTGGCACATCCCAGGCTTCCAAAACGCCCCTTTGCCGGGACACGTACCTGAATGGCGACAGGGATTCGGGCAGCTGGTTTGCTGGGACAGCTGCCACTCAAACTGACCGGCCTGTTTCTTTGCACTCCCCGCCCCCCAGGGTCGGTCCGTTTGTCTCCACCCGCCGCAGTGACCGTCTCTTCGTTCCGCGTCTGTACAGCGCCTGGCGTGGGGCAGCCCTGGCCCGGCCCGGTTAGGAGCAGTGGCAAGGCAAGTATTGGTAATGAATGATAATAAGGAGCGTGGAGGAGGAGGAGGGTCATGAGGATCTGGGAGTGGGTGGAGCAGCGAAGGGTTAATTCAAGGGTTAATTTAAAGGGTGGAAGGTTAAATTAAACTTTAATTTCAAGGGTCCCTGTTATGGGAGGGGGGAGACTGAGCGGCTGATGAATTATATCAGCTCACCACGAGGGGGTTCTGTCCCCTCCCCAGGCTCCGCCCTCCCAATGGGCTGGGACATGAAGGGTTAATTTAAAACGGCTCCCTCCCTCCGCCCCCTCCCCATGGGCTGATTTAATGACTAGTTAGGAAGCTCCCGGGTGTCACCACCAGGGGGCGCTGTATCCCCTATGGGCTGGGGAGCGAAGGGTTAATTTAAAGGGGTCCCCCAGGGACAAGGATGGGAGGAAAAACTGGGAAGTTCCAGGACTTCACCACCAGGTGGCGCTGCCCCTCCCCCATAGCCCCCCCCCATCTCCCCGCCTGCATAATATCCCGCCCCCCCCCCCCTCAGCCCAGCCAAATCTCCGCTCGCTCACTCGCTCTCCATCTCCCTGCCCGCCGGGCGCCCCTGCGCCCACCCCGACCCCCCAGCCCCATGGGCGGCCCGAGGCGGTGAGCCAGGGGACCCAGGCGTCCGGGGAGAGGGTCCCCTTCACGTGCGGCCAGAGGGGGCTATGGGGGCCCCCCAGGGGTACCAGGCGTCGTGGTGGGTTTACCTGCTCCACCAGGTGCCGCGCACCAATTTCCAGTTCGAGGTGGTGGAGAGCAGCTTCGCCCCCCAGGACAGGGAGTACCAGCAGGTAAGGGGGGCACGGGGGGGCAGTACGAAGGAGGGGGGGAATAGATGGACAGAAGCAGAGTGAAAGGGAGGGAGAGATGGAGAGAAAGAAAAAGGGAGGGAGAAAGAGAGATGGATGGAGCAGTGTGTGTGTTGGAGGGAAGGGGATGGAGAGAAGGAGACAGGAGGGATGGAGGAGAGATGGATGGAGCAGTGTGTGTGTTGGAGGGAAGGGGGATGGATAGAAGGAGACAGGAGGGATGGAGGGATGGAGGAGAGATGGATGGAGCAGTGTGTGTGTTGGAGGAAGGGGATGGATAGAAGGAGACAGCAGGGATGGAGGAGAGATAGATGGAGCAGTGTGTGTGTTGGAGGAAGTGGGATGGATAGAGAGAGACAGGAGGGATGGAGGGATGGAGGAGAGATGGATGGAGCAGTGTGTGTGTTGGAGGAAGGGGATGGATAGAAGGAGACAGGAGGGATGGAGGAGAGATGGATGGAGCAGTGTGTGTGTTGGAGGGAAGGGGATGGATAGAAGGAGACAGGAGGGATGGAGGGATGGAGGAGAGATGGATGGAGCAGTGTGTGTGTTGGAGGGAAGGGGGATGGAGAGAAGGAGACAGGAGGGATGGAGGAGAGATGGATGGAGCAGTGTGTGTGTTGGAGGAAGGGGATGGATAGAAGGAGACAGGAGGGATGGAGGAGAGATGGATGGAGCAGTGTGTGTGTTGGAGGAAGGGGATGGGTAGAAGGAGACAGGAGGGGTGGAGGGATGGAGGAGAGATAGATGGAGCAGTGTGTGGGTTGGAGGAAGGAAGGATGGATAGAAGGAGACAGGAGGATGGAGGATGGAGGAGAGATGGATGGAGCAGTGTGTGTGTTGGGGGAAGGGGATGGATAGAAGGAGACAGGAGGGATGGAGGGATGGAGGAGAGATGGATGGAGCAGTGTGTGTGTTGGAGGAAGGGGATGGATAGAAGGAGACAGGAGGGATGGAGGATGGAGGAGAGATGGATGGAGCAGTGTGTGTGTTGAGGAAGGGGATGGATAGAAGGAGACAGGAGGGATGGAGGGATGGAGGAGAGATGGATGGAGCAGTGTGTGTGTTGGAGGAAGGGGATGGATAGAAGGAGACAGGAGGGATGGAGGAATGGAGGAGAGATGGATGGAGCAGTGTGTGTGTTGGAGGAAGGGGATGGATAGAAGGAGACAGGAGGGATGGAGGGATGGAGGAGAGATGGATGGAGCAGTGTGTGTGTTGGAGGAAGGGGATGGATAGAAGGAGACAGGAGGGATGGAGGGATGGAGGAGAGATGGATGGAGCAGTGTGTGTGTTGGGGGAAGGGGATAGATAGAGACAGGAGGGATGAAGGAGTTGAGGAGGGAGGGAGACAGAAAGAGGAGAGGTATGGACAGAGGGAGGAATAAAATGAGCGAAGGAGAGGGATGGACAGACCGGAGCAATGTAGGACCCGAAGGAGAGAAAGATAGAGAAGGAGAGAGACCTGCAGCTGGAGGGATCAAGAGAAGAAGTGAACAGACAGGAGGGCAGAGGGAGTGCAGAGCCGGGAAGGGGGCAGAGTGGGTGCAAGCGGGGTGGAGGGGACATGTCTGTGTCCTGGGTCTGGCCAGGCAGTGGGGCCAGCGGGGGTGGGGGGGTAATTGACGGGGGGGTGTCTAATCTCTTGTTATGCTGGGAGCCACCTGTTGTGTGTGCTGGGGGGAGGCTGGGGCGGGGTCGTACCCTACTTCAGATGTAACCATCCAGGGCCCCACCAACAGGGGCAGCTCCTCTCCCTACAGTGGGGGGGGGCGCTGTCTGTCTGTCCATCTATCCCCAGAGCTGCCTGTCTGTCCCCATGCACTCACCTCTATCCATCCAGCCCCATACAGAGCCCTTTATCTATTTATCCCCATCCCTCTATCTCCATTCTCATCCCTGCTTCCATCCATCCATCCCATTGCTGTGTCTATCTGGCCATCCGTCCCCACACTCCTCTACCTCCACCCCCATCCCTCCATCCATCTGTCTTTCCATCCCCGTTCAAACTACTCACCCACTCAGACGGTGACGTTAGCTAGATATAGAATTACACTAACATGTTACCCCCGACCCCCCAAGAAATTTCCTGTGTATCTCTGAGCCGCCCCCTAGTTCCCCGGTCCCTGAACCTGCCATCTCCTCTCAAGGGGGCTCCCATCTGGCCTGATTCCCAGACACCTAGATTTGCAGGTAACCCTGCATAATCCAGGCCTGAGAGATTCCTGCAGGGAAGAGCCATAAGGATGCCCCAAGGCCTGGAGAACATTTGCACGGGGCGTCCCGTGAAATTAAATGGTGGTGACTTCACAAGTGATCCAAGGCAAGGCGTCGTTGGCCTGTGGATCTCCTTGCCACCGGGTGGCATAGGCGCCAGGATCTTGGCAAGTTAGGAAGCCTAGATGGGCACCAACAATATCCAGAGCTGTCATTAACGAGGATCCAAATTCCAGCTGGGCCACTCAACCTCAGGCTTAAACCGAGCTCGCAGCTACGAGAGTAGGATGAAAACTGTGTGGACGCAGGGTTCTTAGACCGTGTGGCCATGGAGTTCTCAGACCTTCCTCTGAATTATCCGGGCGAGGTGTCTGAGCCAATGTGCCTCAAAAACCTGTATAGGGGCTGGTCCTTGGAGGGTTTTAAGAACAAGTGGAACGAACATCAGCCGGAGCTGATCTAAGTTGACTTGGAGATGGTGTAATGACCCCTTAAGATCTCTTCCGGCCCCACAGTTCTAGCATAACACGCGGGGCAATTGACCAGACGAGCTCGTACGAAATAATCCGACGCACGGTGGACGTCCTAGAAAGACATCCCCACACCTCACCTGAGCACAGGTCACGTTCATCCCTGCTTTGAGCGCCATTATCCGCAGCTGATTTACATTTTGCAGCCCCAAACAGAGACAGTGGGAAATGCCCCTGTGAAGGGGGGGCCGCCCCACACTGTCTGAGAAGGGACCAGCTACCCGGATAGTCCCACAGCTGAGGGGAATTGAGTGACCCCTGACTGGGATGCTGCAGACCTTGGACACTAGTAAGAGGGTCTTCAAGCTGGATCCTGGAGTGAAGGGTGGGCCCGGGCTCCCCTACTGGTCACCGGGTAAGGGGCACAGGCTGGGCTGTGGGATGGTTCATCCTGTTTGACTTGGATACCCCGGGAGGAGGAAAGTGCATCGTGAGCACGGATGGCCAAGCCATGATGAGGGAGCACTCAGAGAGAGAGACTTTGGTGTGCACGACTGAGTGACGGAAGGGGGCATCGGACCTGGAAGGAACTAATTCCCAGAGCAGCCAGGAGGAGGCGCCCTAACAGCAAGCAAGCCCCAATGGCAGGAGTTGAGCCCAGATGATCCACCTGCCAAGACTGTGGGGGAAGCTGGGGGATGTTGCCTCCAAATCTGGTGATCAGTCAGACCCCGAGCATGGGAGCAAGATGCCACCGGCCGGGCTGCTGGACCAAGCTGAACCAAAATATGGGTCCCTCTGATTCTGGTATAAACATGTCCTCACACAGGGAGTCATCCCGATACAGCGACGGCACATCCAACCTGGTTCGGGAATAGCATCTCCATGTAGACAAGCCAAGAGACTCGAGGAGCTCACTTGATTGGGCCCAGCCAAAAGGGGTGACTTTTCCACGGTCTAGAAATTCAGAAGGACGCAGGACTGGAAGGTCACAGAGTGCAGTCCCCTGCTGTCGTCAGCAACACCATCATGCCGTCCCATTCGTAGATGTACAGCTCCATCTTCGAACCACTTAGGCTGATCCAGATGGTTAGGAACTTTCTCCTAATTTCCAGCCTCAGTTTATCCATGCCCATTTGTTCCTGAGCCAGGCACTGTTCTTCGGTTTCAACACACCTTCTCCCTCCCTGCCGTTTGCCCCCCTGAAAGCGATCAGATCCCCTCCCAGCCTCCTTTTTAAGCGAAACATGCCAAACTCTTTGAGTTTCTTCTCGTAAAATTGACTGTCCAGTCTCCGGATCATCCCAGCAAGGTTCCTTGTTCTTGCCCGTGAGAGGCTAGAATTGGACACGGCATCCCAGAAAAGCTAAAGCAAGATCAATCCAGATGAGAAATATCTACGGTGCAGACTTGTACCAGTGAGGATAATGAGCCATCGGAAGAGCTCCCCTAGGGATGAGGTAGAGTCTCCATTCCTTGGAGTCTGGTCTACTGGATCTTTTCTTCCATCAAATTAGTGCAAGTGAATTAACTCAACTGAGTCGAAACGCCTTCTCAGCGCTTCTCAAGACCCATCTTCAAAGACTTGTCTACACACAATCATGGTCCCATTATAACTCTTCCTTGGAGGGGCTGCAGGAATACAGGTTGCTTATACTGCTATAGCTATTCCTCGCCGGGGAAGGGAATAAATTGAACGGGTATCAAGCAGCATAGCCTAATGGAGAGTCCCAGACTGGGGCTAAAGAGACCTTGTTCTGCTGGGGGACTGTGGACAGGTCACTGCCTCAGTTAATGGGTATAATTACACGGAGCTCCTTGGTCAGGTGCTTTGAGATCTACCAATGGGCTATTAAACCTCAGACTTCAGGCTTAAGCCAAGATCTTCACTACAAGATTAGGATGGAAACGACGGGTGTGCAGGTTCTTTCACATCGGCGAGCAGGAAGTTCTGAGACCTTCCTCTGGTAGGGAAAGACCCAGGTCATTTTATTCTGATACTGACGCTGTACCCCCGATCTATAACAAACGGCATTCCAGTGGGTACAAAATTGCCCGTAGAGTGGCCTCTCTGAAAGTCTGCGTTGGCTGCTTTGAGAGTCGAACCATCCGAGGCATTGCCCCAACTCAATGCCTTTATATCGAATTAAGACTCAAACGGAAGTAACAAAGTGGGGTGAATTCAAAAAATAAAATGAGCTGATCGAAAAGATCAAGAGGTAACTTGATTATGACGTAGAGGTACCTTCCCGGGGAGGAAGTATCAGCTACTCTTCGACCTGGTGATGGAAGGCAGAAGACCCAAGGGCTGGAAGCCAGACACCATCAAACTGGGAAGAAGACACCAGTTTTGAACAGCGGGGCCTGGGGGGGGTGTAATTTAACTGAGTCGAAACGCCTCATTGGAACAAGCTACCAAGGGAAGTGGCGGAGTCTATCTCTTGATGGCTGATTGACCTCCTCTCAGCCCCCCCAACTAGGGGTCTGGCCCCATTGCCTCCGATGGAGCGATGGCCAATTGACACCCCTCCTCCCCTTCCCAGCTGGGGGTCTGGCCCCACTGACTCCGACAGGACAGAGCAAGGGACGATTGACACCAGCTGGGGATCTATCTCTGGGCAGATTAAGACCAAATCTGGCCTCCACCCCCAATCCTGTCCTGGGGATTACGAGATGCAAATATCAAAAATGCGCCTCTTTTTTTTTTAAACAAAATGCAAATTAGCTGGGAATTAATGTGTGTCAGGAGTCGTCTGTGTAACAGGCGGGAGGCAGCTTGTTTATGATCTTTAATCCTGTCTATCCATCCCTCCTCCCCCACACTCCTCCATCCCTCCCTCCCCACACCCCTCCATCCTTCCCTCCCTCCCCCACACCTCCCTCCCCACACTCCTCCATCCCTCCTCCCTCCCTCCCCATTCCTCCTCCTCCCTCCCTCCCCCCACACCCTCCATTCCTCCTCTACCCACACCCCTCCATCCTTCCTCCTCCCCCACACCCTCCCTCCCCACACTCCTCCCTCCCTCCCTCCCTCCCCCCCTTCCCCTCCCTCCCCCACACTCCTCCATCCCTCCCTCCCTCCCCCCATGCCCCTCCCTTTGCTTTTAGTTAATATTTCTTCTCCTCTTCCCCACCCCTGCTGAGTGAATAGCTGCTGGGGAGCCCAGTCACTGCCCTTCCCCTCTCTAGGGACCAGCGGGGGGTGTGGGGTCCTTCCTCTCTCGGCTGCTGAGCCCAGGGGCTGATCTGGGGAGGGTTTGGAGGATCAGGGGAATCGGGGATACCAGGCTGGCTGGGCCCTGGGGAATCGGGGATACCAGGCTGGCTGGGCCCCGGGGGATCGGGGGGATCCCGGGCTGGCTGGGCCCCGGGGGGTCGGGGGGATCCGGGGCTGGCTGGGCCCAGGGAATCGGGGGATACCAGGCTGGCTGGGCCCAGGGGTCGGGGGATACCAGGCTGGCTGGGCCTGGGGGGTCGGGGGGATCCTGGGCTGGCTGGGCCCCGGGGGGTCGGGGGGATCCCGGGCTGGCTGGGCCCAGGGGAATGGGGGGGATCCCGGGCTGGCTGGGCCCCGGGGGGTCGGGGGGATACCAGGCTGGCTGGGCCGGGGGGGTCGGGGGGATCCCAGGCTGGCTGGGCCTGGGGGTCGGGGATCCCAGGCTGGCTGGGCCCAGGGTCGGGGAGCCCGGGCTGGCTGGGCCCAGGGGACTCGGGGGGATCCAGGGCTGGCTGGGCCCAGGGGGATGGGGGGGATCCCAGGCTGGCTGGGCCCCGGGGGGTCGGGGATACCAGGCTGGCTGGGCCTGGGGTCGGTGGCGGATACCAGGCTGGCTGGGCCTGGGGGGTCGGGGGGATCCCGGGCTGGCTGGGCCGCGGGGACTCGGGGGGATCCCGGGCTGGCTGGGCCCCGGGGGGTCGGGGGGATCCCGGGCTGGCTGGGCCCCGGGGGATCGGGGGGCTCCCGGGCTGGTTGGGCCCTGGGGGGTCAGGGATCCCTCCTGCGCGGAGGCGCGCCGGGAACAGGGGCCGGCGTATTGGGCTGGCGGGGCCCGTCCCTGGCAGCATGTTCCTGTTTTACAGCCTGCGGCTTCGTTTCTAATGAGCTCCTGGGGGGAGTCCTCCCCGGGGAGCGTTGGCTTTACACCAGTTACAGCAGTGGGGTGGGCTGGGGTCACTCGAGGACCCTGAGCAGCCTGGCTCCCTGCGGGGTGGGGGAGCCGGGGCGGCAGCCACATTCGCTGGTGATTCCCTTGGCAGGCGGAACCAGGAGCCGAGCTCTGGATTCGCTGCTATGTAGGTCACCGGGGGCCCCCCGCGCCGCCGAGCCAGCGCCTCTGCTCTGAGACAGGCAGGGTGCAGCCGCTCAGCCGCCCGCCCCACGTGCCCCCATCCCCACACACAGCCCCCATCTCCCCATGCACAGCCCCCATCCCTCCCCATGCACCCCTCCTCCGTCCCCACGCGCAGCCCCCCATCTCCCCATGCACAGCCCCCATCCTCCCCATGCACCCTCCATCCCCACACAGCCCCCATCCCTCCCCATGCACCCCTCCCTCCGTCCCCACACAGCCCCCCATCTCCCCATGCACCCCTCCCTCCATCCCCACACAGCCCCCATCTCCCCATGCACAGCCCCCATCCCTCCCCATGCACCTCCTCCATCCCCACACACAGCCCCCATCTCCCCATGCACAGCCCCATCCTCCCCATGCACCCCTCCTCCATCCCCACACACAGCCCCCATCTCCCCATGCACCCCTCCCTCCATCCCCACACACAGCCCCCCATCTCCCCCCATGCACAGCCCCCATCCCTCCCCATGCACCCCTCCCTCCGTCCCCACACACAGCCCCCTATCTCCCCCCATGCACCGTTCCCTCCGTCCCCACACACAGCCCCCATCTCCCCATGCACAGCCCCCATCCCTCCCCATGCACCCCTCCTCCATCCCCACACACAGCCCCCATCTCCCCATGCACCCTCCCTCCATCCCCACACAGCCCCCATCTCCCCATGCACCTCCTCCATCCCCACACACAGCCCCCTATCTCCCCATGCACAGCCCCATCCCTCCCCATGCACCCCTCCCTCCATCCCCACACACAGCCCCCATCTCCCCATGCACAGCCCCATCCCTCCCATGCACCCTCCCTCCATCCCCACACACAGCCCCCATCTCCCATGCACCCTCCTCCCCATGCACCCTCCCTGCATCCCCACGCGCAGCCCCCATCTCCCCATGCACAGCCCCCATCCCTCCCCATGCACCCTCCCTCCATCCCACACACAGCCCCCATCTCCCCATGCACAGCCTCCCATCCCTCCCCATGCACCCTCCTCCATCCCCACACACAGCCCCCATCTCCCCCATGCACCCCTCCCTCCATCCCCACACACAGCCGCCCATCTCCCCATGCACAGCCCCCATCCTCCCCATGCACCTCCCTCCATCCCCACACACAGCCCCCATCTGCCCCCATGCACCCCTCCTCCATCCCCACACACAGCCCCCATCTCCCCATGCACAGCCCCCATCCTCCCCATGCACCCTCCCTCCCCAGGCACAGCTCCTCCATCCCCACATACATCCCCACATCCCTCCCCACGTGCCCCTCCCTCTGTCCCCACACACAGCCTCCCATCCCTCCCTCCATCTCCACACACACCTCACAGCCGTCCCTGTCCCTCTCTCCTCCCACACCCCCATCCCCATCCTCTATCCCTGCCCATCCATCCCCACACGTGCCCCTCCGTCCCCATGCACCCCTCCCTCCGTCCCTATGTGCCTCTCTGTCCCCACGCACCCTCATCCCTCCCTCCATCCCCCCACACAGACCCCATCCTTCCCTCCCTCCCCATCCCTGTGTCCCCACGCACCTTCATCCCGCCCACCCGTCCCTCCAACCCCCCACCCAGCCCCCTGGGCCTCTTCCTGCCCCCCACCCCCGCTGCCGGCTGGGAACGGGCCACAGCCCCACGGGTTCCCGCCACCGGCCAGGCCGAAGTAAATGACACTGGGTTGTCTCTGCATCCTCAGACACGCTCCTTTGTCTGTCTGTCCATCCATCACCCCCCGCCCTGATACCCTCTGTGTCTGTCCGTCCCCACACACCCCTCGCTGGACCGATAGGTGTGGGGGATGGATGGATGGACACGGGGTGTGTGGGGAGGGGTGGGGATGGGGATGGATGGACGGACGGACACGGAGTATGTGGGGAAGGGGGTGGATGGACGGACGGACACTGGATATGTGGGGAGGGGTGGGGATGGGGATGGACGGATGGAGGGTGCATGGGGAGGGACAGACAGCCAGACGAGCTGTATTTCTCAGACTGGCAAGCCCTGGCCGCTCTCCAGCAGAAGCTGGCTGAGAAATGTCTCTCAGCGCCTCCCCGCAGCGCCCCGCCCACCCCGCCCCGCAGCGCCCCCGCCCACCCCGCCCCCGCACTCTGCCAGCTGCTGTGGGGTGGGGGCCTGGCCCACGCAGCTTCACTGGGGGCGGTTTCACCATCTAAGCCTGGAGCAAACTGAGAGAAGCTGTAATCTGCTGTGGGGGACGGGGGGGCGGGGGAGATTGGGGCTGGCTGGGGGAATAGCTACAGGGTCGGGCACCCTGGATATGCCCCGATCTGCCCCCTTTGGGCCCTGGGGGGCAGAGATCGCCACAGGGCCAGGCACCTCCACCTGGAAATATAGAGGAGAACCCAGGAGTCCTGGCTCCCAACTCCCCCTGCTCTAACCACTAGACCCCACTCCCCTCCCAGAGCTGGGGAGAGAACCCAGGAGTCCTGGCTCCCAGCCCCCTCCTGCTCTAACCACTAGACCCCACTTTCCTCCCAGAGCGAGAACCCAGGAGTCCTGGCTCCCAGCTCCCCCTGCTCTAACCACTAGACTCCCCTCCCCGAGCCGGGGAGAGAACCCAGGTGTCCTGGCTCCCAGCTCCCCCTGCTCTAACCACTAGACCCCACTCCTCTCCCAAGCCTGGGGGAGGCGGGTGCTGTCCTTTGGCTGATCTGCGTCTGTCCGTCCGTCCCCCAGGCCCTGCTGCTCCTGGCCAGCGTGGCCGGGCTCTGCCTGGCCATCAGCCTCGTCCTGATCTGCGTCTACCTGATCCGGTTCTGTTGCTGCGACCCGGAGGACGAGGACGAGCCCAAGCCGCGCAGGGTTTGCTGCATCACCTGGAGCTGCGTGGCCGCCATCGTCGTCTGCTGGTGAGGACCCGGGGAAGGGGCAGGGGGGAGACGGATGGGGCTGGGGGGGGTCAGAGCCCCCCATCCTGTGTGAGAATGGGAGGGGGCTGGGGCAGGTAGGCTGAGGCCTCAACAAACTTGCTTCATGGATGGTTCCAGCATGAGATGGGAGCCGGCGCCCCCTAGAGAGGACAGACCCTGTGACCCATTCCCTGCCCCCCTGAGCCAGCCAGTCCCTGCCCCGGGGCCGGATGGGAGCCGGCGCCCCCTAGGGGGACAGACCCCGTGCCCCATTCCCTGCCCCCCTGAGCCAGCCAGTCCCTGCCCTGGGGCCGGGTAGGAGCCGGCGCCCCCCAGAGGGGACAGGCCCCGGGCCCCATTCCCTGCCCCCCTGAGCCAGCCAGTCCCTGCCCTCCCCATTCTCTAAGCCTTTGCTAAGGAGGCTGTTGGGGTTGGTATCTGTCCTCCCCGTCCCTCCCCACATTTCTCCCTCCTCCTCCCCTGCCCGCCAGCAGCCTCCTGGGCCCATCAGACTCCCCATTGTCCTGGCTTTGTCTGGCACTGGCTGTCGGTGCCCCCACCCTCCCCGCCCCCAGCTGCCATAAAGAGCTGCTTGTTTCCCGGCACTATAGGAAGCCGGGTCCCTTTTCTCCCCCTGGCCCCGGCCCCGGCCTGGGTCCCCCCGGCTCCTTTGTCTCTTTGTTCCGCCATGGCCGGGCCCCTGCGTGGTCCTGTCTCCCACCCCTTGCCAACCTCCCCCGCTTCACTGCCACATGGGGGGGGTGGGAAACAAAACTTCCCAACCCCGGGCACCAAGGCAGAAAGCCAAGTTCATGGGACAAAAACAGCCAATCCCCCTCCCGCACCAGAGCCGCAGAGAGAACCCAGGAGTCCTGGCTCCAAGCCTCCTGCTCTAACCACTAGACCCCACTCCCCTCCCAGAGCCGTGGAGAGAACCCAGGAGTCCTGGCTCCCAGCTCCCCCTGCTCTACCCACTAGACCCCACTCCCTTCTCACTGTGGCGAATTTCACCAGACTCTCTATTCTCTGGGCTGGGTTATTGGGTGGCTCCCCAGCCCCACCCCTGCCCCTCGCTGGGGTTGCTGGCAGCACCCTGAGAACTGGGGGGAGAAGGGCCCCATTGAGAGCCCAGCCTGGGGCCATTCAGGGAGGGGACAATGGGCCCCTCTGTGTGCCAGGGGGCTGGCTGGCGGAGGAGCCCTACTCCCTGGGCTCAGACCCAGGCCTGCTCCTGAGCAGCCGGGCCGTGGACGGGAGGACCAAACCCCAGAGCGCCCGGCCCCATTGCTATGGAGGGGAGTAGGGTCTAGTGGTTAGAGGGGGCGGGGCTGGGAGCCAGGACGCCTGGGTTCTCTCCCTGCCCCCCTCCCACCCAGCTTGGCTCGGTGATGGGGAAAGAAACTGGCATCCCCCCCACCGATCCCCCCCACATCGCTCCTGCCCTGCAAGGAAGGGGCCTCATTAGCGTGAGAATGGGGCTGCCTCCCCCGCGGGGAGGGGGCGGTTGCCATGGCAGCAGGATTTTGGGTGCCAGCCGGCCTCAGTCACAGACAGATGGAAGGGGGGGGATGGATGGAGGGGAGGGCGGCATGAGGGGGCTGGGAGGTACAAGGGGGAAGGAGGAGTCTGGGGATGGGGGCATGGGGTGGGGATGGGTATGAATGGGAGGGAGATAGAGGGGTCTGGGGAGGATGGAGACATGAGGGGTGGGATGGGGATGAAGGTGAATGGGGTTATGGGGAGATGGAGGGAAATGGGGGCATGGGGGATGGGAGGTATGGGGGGATGGAGGGGTCTGGGGTGTATGGGGTGGGTGGGGTTGGGATGGAGGGTCTGGGGTGTGGGGTGGGAGGTATGGGGATGGAGGGGTCTGGGGGTGTATGGGGGTGGGTGGGGTTGGGATGTAGGGGGGATGGAGGGATCTGGGGTGTATGGAGGGATGGAGGGGTCTGGGGGAGCATGGGAGGGTTGGGAGGTATGGGGGGATGGAGGGGTCTGGGGTGTATAGGGGTGGGAGATAACGGGGATCTGAGCGAGTATGGGGATGGAGGGGTCTGCGGATGTCTGGGGTGAGGTTGGGAGGGATGGAGGGGTCTGGGGTTTATGGGGTGGGGTGGGGTTGGGATGGAGGGTATGGGGTGGGGATGGGAGGTATGGGGATGGAGGGTCTGGAGTGTATAGGGGTGGGAGATATGGGGATCTGAGGGTGTATGTGGGGATGGAGGGTCTGGGGAGCATGGGGGTTGGGACGTATGGGGGATGGAGGGTCCAGGACAGTCTGTGGGGCTGATCAGCGGCTGTTACCCCGGAGCTCGAGGGGTGTCTCCAACTGGGCACCCCTCGTTATCCACAGGGCTGTAATTACCCCCCCACACACCCCATGCTGATTGCTGGGTGGGGGGCGGGTCTGGCTGTCAGGAACCAGCTGCTTCTTGGGGGGGGGGGCGGGAGGCAGTGACAGCTGGATGGGCCTGTGGGTGTGATGGGGGCGGGATCCCAGGCTGGCTGGGCCTGGCCCCATGCTAAGAAGCTTATGGGTCTTTATCCATCATCCCCGCCCGCCGCTCTCCCCAGCTGCTGCCCCATGGCCACACCCCTGCCCCCAGGCCTGGGGGGGCACCCAGAGGGCTGGAGCTCCAGTGGGATGGGGCTGAACTGGGGGGGCGCTAGGACTGCTCCCCCCACTGGTACCGACCCCGTGTGCCCCCAGTGCAGGAATTGGCATCGGCTTCTATGGGAACAGCGAGACCAACGACGGGTCGGGCAGGCCACGGCCGCACTGCTGGACGCCAACCTCACGCTGCAGGGCGCCGACGCGCTGGTGAGCCCCCGTGCCCCTCTGTGCCCCCACTGCCCCCACTTCCCCTGTGCCCCCACTGCCCCCTACCTACCGCTGCCCCCAGCCCCTAACACCAATTTCACGCTGCAGGGCACTGACACCCTGGTGAGCCTCCCTGTGCCCTCCTGTGCCCCCATTCCCTCCCGTACCCCCCACTGCCCCTGTGCCCCCGGTACTCCCATGCCCCCCATCCCCCCGTGCCCCCGACTGCCCTCTGACCTCCCACTGTGCCCCCAGCACCAACCACATGCTGCACGGCGCGGACACGCTGGTGAGGTCCCCGAGTCCCCTGCCTCCCAACTCCCCACAGCCCCCCAAACCTCCCAGAGCCCCACTGCACCCCTTGCTAGCGCCCAGGGCGCGACTCCCCCACCCTGTGCCCCCTCCGCATGTCCTGTCCCCCAGCCCACGCGGGGACACTGTGTACACGTGTGGGGGAAGTGTGTGAGGGGGCATGTGGCAACACGGAGGCATGTGGGAAGGGTGACAGCGCACACACGTGGAGAAGGCGTGATGATGAAACATGCATGTGGGGGAGCTGTGACGGTGGCACACGGGTGTGGGGGAGGCGTGACCATAACACACATGTGTGGGGAAGGCATGACGGTGGCACACACGTGTGTGGGAGGCGTGACAGTGACACGCATGGAGGAGGTGAGATGTGGCACAGGCATGTGGAGAAGGCATGATGGTGGCACACACGTGTGTGGGGAGGTTTGACCATGACACATGCATGTGGGGAAGGCATGACACTAGCACATGCATGTGGGGGAGGAGTGACATTGATAAACACGTGGAGGGGAGGCGTGACAGTGGCACACACATGGGGGAGGCATGACGGTGACACACACATGCGGAGGAGGCGTGACGGTGACACACGCGTGTGCCATGCATCCGACCCGGGCCCCTCCCCCCAGGTGCGGCAGACGCTGGGGCTGCTGTCGGGGCTGTGGGGACCTGACGCGCTGGAGGAGGCTGGCCCCCGCATCGAGTTCGTGGCCGTCGTGCGCAACACGCGGCGCCAGGCCGAGGCCGTGGCCCAGATCCTGGCGAGTCTCCCCTTCTGGGGGGCCCTGGGGACGAGTCCCAGCCAGCTGGCCCTCGGCCTGGCCTTCCTGGAGGACTACAGGTGAGACCTGGGGGGAGACGGGCGGGAACAGGGCGGGTGCGGGCAGAGCTGCCCTCCCCTCAGGTGATGGGTAGGGGCAGGGATGGAGGGCAACGGGGCTGGGCTCACCCCTCCCCGCAGGTGGCTGGTGGGGTCGGAGGTCAGGGGCTGGGCTCACCCCGGGCTCACCCCTCCCCCGCAGGTGGCTGGCGTATCTCCTGCTGCTGCTGCTGGACCTGGTCATTTGCCTCTTCACCCTGCTGGGGCTCGGCAAGCAGAGCAAGTGGCTGGTGGTCGCGTGAGTCGGGGGGGGGGACCTGGCGGGGGGGGCATCTGCACTCACTGGGACCTGATCCCCCACAGCCCCCTCCTCCCCTCCCCCACAGCTCCCTCCCTCCTCCCTGCAACCTCCCCATGCCCCCACAACCCCCCATCTTCCCTTCACCACCCCCACAGCTCCCTCCCTCCTCCCCACAATCCCCCATTGTCCCACCTCCCCCAGTCCTGCTTCACATGGGGGGGGGCTGTGGTGAGAGGGGAATGCGGTGCAGTGGTAAGAGCGGGGGGGGCTGGGAGCCAGGACGCCTGGGTTCTCTCCCCAGCTCTGGGAAGGGAGTGGGGTCTAGTGGTTAGAGCAGGGAGGGGCTGGGAGCCAGGACGCCTGGGTTCTCTCCCCGGCTCTGGGAAGGGAGTGGGGTCTAGTGGTTAGAGCAGGGAGGGGCTGGGAACCAGGACGCCTGGGTTCTCTCCCCGGCTCTGGGAGGGGGCAGGGTTGAGAGGCTGTTTCTTTCTGCCCCACAGGTTGGGGGAGGGGGTGAGTTGAGTCTTTCCCAAATGCTGACTCTAGTGTCTCCCCCCCCCTCCCCGCAGAATGACTGTGATGAGTTTCTTCGTTCTCATCCTGAGCTGGGGCTCCCTGGGGCTGGAGATGGCAGCAGCTGTGGTGAGTGAAGGGCTGAGGGGGCGGTTGTGGGTCTCAACCCCGTTCTCACCAGGAGATCACTGCCTCCTGGGGCTGCGGGTCGGGAGTGAGGGGCACCGGCAGAGCTTCATGCAAAAGGTCTCTTGTAAGAGAGACCTTTTGCATGGTCTCTCTTACAAGAGACCATGCAAAGATCATAAGCTTTGTAAGGTCATTACAAAGCTTATGATCTGCTGAGTGTGGCCGTCCTGTTTGTAGGAATGTGTCACTCTTGTATCTGGGACTAGCAAGATGAACTATCACTCTGAGGGCTTATTGTAGTTATGCAAAGTGGGGGCCATTAAAGGTGGTTTGGAATCTTGATGGCTCCCAGCAACCAGGACAATTGACTGTGGAGGGCTCTGGTTGCAGGTGCCTTCCTGTGAGTCAGGCTGGGAGGAATGAGGGCTTGGGGGGTCTCACAGGACTTGTGATCAGGGCTGGCTTTAGGCCGATTCGCCCCACGCCTAAGAGGGCCCCACGCTGGCGCCTTTTTAATTTTTACTCACCCGGCGGCGCTCCAGGTCTTCGGCGGCGGGTCGTTCAGTGCCACTGAAGACCCGGAGCGAGTGACGGACCCGCTGCCGAAGTGCCGCCGAAGACCCGGAGCGCCGCCGGGTGAGTACGAATCGGTTCTCGCACTTGCTAAAGCCGGCCCTGCATGTGATCATGTCACCTGAACTGGAATCCATCTCGAACCTGGTGCTTTTCCATTGAGAAGGAGGGGGTGGGAACCCAGAGAGGGACAAAGGATTCCCGCCTTGGGCCAAAGATCTATAAGTGGGTGGAACAGAACAAGCTGCAGCCATCATGAGCAATCCCCTAGCTTCCACCTGAGCTGGAACAAGGGCTGTACCCGGGGAAAGGATCGGGCCCAGACTAGGAAGGAGTCTAGTCTGTGAAAGAAGCTTATTGGAACATCTCTGAGGGTGAGATTTGATCTGTATTCGGTTTTCTTACTGTATTAGACTCAGACTTGCAGGGATTATTTTATTTTACTTAGTAATTCACTTTGCTCTGTCTGTTACTACTTGGAACCACTTAAATCCTACTTTCTGTATTTAATAAAATCACTTTTTACTTATTAATTAACCCAGAGCATGTTTTAATACCTGGGGGAGCAAACAGCTGTGCATCTCTCTCTATCAGTGTTATAGAGGGCGGACAATTTACGAATTTACCCTGCATAAGCTTTATACAGGGTGAAACGGATTTATTTAGGGTTTGGATCCCATTGGGAGTTGGGCATCTGCATGTTAAAGACAGGGACACGTCTGTGAGCTGCTTTCACGTAAACCTGCAGCTCTGGGGGTGAGTTCAGGTGAGACCCTGGGTCTGTGTTGGAGCAGACGGGCGTGGCTGGCTCAGCAAGGCAGGGTGCTGGGGTCCTGAGCTGTCAGGGAAAGCAGGGACAGAAGTAATCTTGGCACATCAGTTGGCAGCTCCCAAGGGGGTTTCTGTGATCCAACCAATTCCCCCCCTCCCCCGTGTCAGTAACAATAACTCCCCCCCTCCCCAGGGACTCAGTGATTTCTGCTCTGACCCAGACGGCTTCGTCCTGAACCTGACCCAGGCCAAGACAGAACTGAGCCCAGGTAGGCACCAGGGGCAGGAGGCCGGGCTAGATGGGCCCATGGGTCTGATGGGGGCAGGGGAGGGGAGACCAGACTAGAGGGGCCCATTATTAACCCCTTCCTTCTCTCACCCCCCACCCCCGCCCCCCGGCAGAAATCCTCCAGTACTATCTCACCTGCAGCCAGGACGTCCCGAACCCCTTCCAACAGGTGAGACCCCAACACCTCACCCATGAACCGAGCTCTCTGGGGCTCGGCCCTGGGCCTGGCAGGGAGGGGCACGCCAGCACCACCAGCACGGAGGCCTGGGCCATGGATTCTGGGGGCTGAGTGTGGGGGGGGGACCCCAGGCTGGGCTGCGGGTCGGGAGTGAGGGGCACTGGCAGGGCTGGCGGGAGCCCAGGGCTGGGCTAGCAGGGGGTTGGGGGTCGGGAGTGATGGGCACCAGGAGGGCTGGGGGGGAGTTAACGGGGGGCTCTTACACCGCGACCTGAACTCACCACTAGAGGGCGCCAGACACCGCCGTGCAGCTGGTTTGTTGCTGACCGGCAGCTCCTGGGGCGGGAGCCGGGGGGGGTGCACCCCTCCCCCCACTGTGCCCCCCAATCCCGCTCTCACCCCCCACAGAGGCTGACCATGTCGCAGCGGGCGCTGTCCAGCATCCACTCCCAGCTGCACGGCCTGGAGAGAGAAGCTATCCCACAATTCCCTGCGGCAGAGGTCAGTGCAGGCTAGGGATTAAAGCCAGGGGGTGGGGGTGGGGGGCTGGCTGGGAGCCCGGACGCCTGGGTTCCATCCCCCCACCTCTCTCTCTCTCTCTCCCCCAGAGGAACCTGGTCTCTGTGCAGGGCACCCTGAACTCCACGGAGAGCAACTTCCACCAGCTGGTCGCGCTGCTCAACTGCCGGGGACTTCACAAGGTATCGGCTCCTGCCCCCCCGGGGGGTGTCCCGCGGCTGCCCCCAGCAGGATTCCCCGGCTATGGCACCACCCTGGCCTGTGGGAGCGTCCCCAAGCTCCACCCCCCTGAGCTGTGGTAGCTCCCAGGCTCCACCCCCCTGAGCTGTGGTAGCTCCCAGGCTCCACCCCCCTGAGCTGTGGTAGCTCCCAGGCTCTGTCCCCCCAGGCTGCGGTAGCTTCCTCAGGCTCCACCTCCGCGCCAACCCCCGCTGCGGGCTGTGGTAGCTTCCCCAGGCTCCGCCCTGCACCCACCCCACCCCGCCAGGCTGTGGTTGCTCCTCAGGCTCCACCCCACTGGGCTGTGGTAGCTTCCCCCAGGCTGTTCCCCCCCAGGCTGTGGTAGCTTCCCCAGGCTCCGCCCCTGCATCCACCCCGCACCCCCCGCCGGGCTGTGGTAGCTCCCTTCAGGCTCCGCCCCCTGGGCTGTGGTAGCTTCCCCAGGCTCCGCCCTCCTGGGCTGCGGTAGCCCCTAGGCTCCGCCCTCCTGGGCCGCGGTAGCCCCTAGGCTCCGCCCCCTGCGGGCCGGTGACGCTGTCTCTCGCCCAGGACTACGTGGACGCGCTCAAGGGGCTCTGTTATGACGGCATGGAGGGGCTGCTCTTCCTGCTGCTCTTCTCCCTCCTCTCGGCCCTCGCCTTCACCACGGCCGTCTGCAGCCTGCCCCGCGCCTGGGGGAGGTTCCACAGCAGGTGGGCGGGGCAAGGTGCAGGGGGCGGGGCCTCTGAGGGGGTGGAGCCGAGCGGGCAGCAGGGGGTGGGACATGTGGGGTGAGGGGGCAGGGTTGTTTGTGGTGGGTGGGGCCACTCGCATTGCGGGGCGGGGCGTCTGAGGTGCCCGATGGGGATGGTTGGGGCAGGTGGGTGGAGCTTCTCAGAGTGGAGGGAGTGGGCGGGCAGCTGGGGTGGGCGGGACTGCTTGCAGTGGGGCGGGGCCTGTTGTGGCATGGCAGCAGGTTGCTGTGGGGGAGGGGGGTTCCGGCACGGCAGGGGCGGGGCATCTGGACAGGGGGCGGGGACAGTCATGGTGGTGGGCGGGGCATCTGGGGGGGCAGGCAGGGGAACATGTCGTGGGGCATCGCCAAACAGCCCCACCAACCCCTCTCTGGCCGGCAGGAACATGGAGTACGAGGACGCGGAGGACGACGACCCCTTCACCCCTCAGGCACGTAGCCCCCCGCCCCGCGCCAGCCTGCGCCTCTCGGCCCCACCCAGTTCCAACGCCCCCGTCTCACAGTACATGTGAGTAGCCCCCCGTACCCCCCCCAATGGACTGCAGCCAGGGGCCGGGGCGTGCTGGGCATCCATCCCTCGCTCCCCACCCTGTGTCTGTCTGTCCCACCCCACCAGCCAGCTGGCCCCGCTGTGGTTCTCCGTCCCCACTGCATCCGTCTCCCCGTTTGTCCGTCCAACCACCCGTCCATCCCCACTACACCCCCATCCATCCATCCCCCCCCGGTACCCCTCCCTCCGGTCCCTCTCTCCCTCATTCCCGAATCTATCGCTCTTCTTCCCCAGCCGTCCCGCCGTCCCCTTCCCCACCGGCCCCTGCAACAGCTCTGGCTCAGCCGCGCCGGCACTCGCCAGACCCCGGCCTGCCTGGGACTTAGGGGTCAGGTGCCCGGGTGCTGAGCTGGGCCTGACGCTGATGGGTGCCTCCTCCATATTGCCCCCTGTCCTGCCTTGATGGCTGGGGCGGGGGGCAGTCCAGGAGACCCTCCCCTAACCATCAGTGGGCCCCGACCTCCCACATGCACCCCTCCAGCCAATCTCTGTCCCTCTCCACTATTAAAGCTATCCCCCGAGCCACCACTGGGGGGCATATGGCAACCCCCCCTCCCCCCCACACTCTCCCGTTGTTTCTGGGTTTACTCTGCCCAGAACTCAAGGGTTAATTATAACAATACCAGCTAGTGGGGGATGGGCCTCTAGGACTGTTCAGACCAGATCAGATCAGAGCCGTGGGACCCTCCAGCCCGGTATCCCGGCTGCTGCCCTGTCAGAGCCCTGGGCCCCTCTAGCCCAGTATCCCGGCTGCTGCCCTGTCAGAGCCATGGGCCCCTCTAGCCCGGTATCCTGGCTGCTGCCCTGTCAGAGCCATGGGCCCCTCTAGCCTGGTATCCCGGCTGCTGCCCTGTCAGAGCCCTGGGCCCCTCTAGCCCAGTATCCCGGCTGCTGCCCTGTCAGAGCCATGGGCCCCTCTAGCCCGGTATCCTGGCTGCTGCCCTGTCAGAGCCATGAGCCCCTCTAGCCCGGTATCCCGGCTGCTGCCCTGTCAGAGCCATGGGCCCCTCTAGCCCGTTATCCTGGCTACTGCCCTGGTTCAGAGCCATGGGCCCCGGTATCCTGGCTGGCCTGGGAATCTTAAATAGATTCCCGCCCCCCTTCACCTCCAATTAAACCAAGACATCCAGCTGTTTCCCTCTGCCCCCCGCCCCCATCACCAGTGGGCAGCCCTGGGTTCAATAACCGAGCAGAGACTCGGGATGGGGGTGGGGGAGATGGGGGTACAGTGATGTCACATACACTTCAGTTCGGGGGCCTGGCTCTCGGAGGTGGGGGGCAGGATCCCCCTCCCCCCCCCCCCCCGGCTAGCGCCCGTCTCGCTCTCCTCGGCAGGAATCAAAGCGGTTCGTTCAGTGGCAGTCCTCTATATGATAGCGTGCCCCTCCTCGACCGGCACTCCCCGCCCCCCTCGGTAAGTCTCCCCCCCCCCCCCGCCTTTGCCCCCACACCTGGGGCGGGGGGGGATCACAACCTGGCACTGTGGGACCGCTGTGCCCCCTTAACTCACTGGCCTGAGCTGTCTCAGTACCACCCCGGTGACGAGCCCCGAACCCCCTGCCGGTGCAGCGATCACTCAGCCAGCAGCATGTGCAGCCCCCCCTCCCGCCCCAGCAACACGGCATGACGGCTCCCTGAACCTCTCAGAGAGGGACCCCAGCCAGTCGCCCCAGCCTGGCACCCCAGAAATATACCATCTTCCACTGCTCGGCACTCCCTCGGCCGGTGCAAGCTGATTCATTAGTTTGCCGTTCCGGCAAAAGGGGAGTGAATCCACGCTGGTTTGGGTAAAACATCAACCAGGTTTATCAACTCCAGCAAGACGGAGGGTCAGTGGCTCTCGGCAGCAGAGTCGGTTACCTAAGAAATAAAACTAGAAACGGCATCTCAATGTAACCGTCTGAGCAAGATTTGAATCGAACAACCTCTCCCCCTAACAGGCAGCTTGCAGCTCCTCCCGACGCAGGCCGGGTTCCCTTCCTGCCTGGGACCAGTCTCCCTAGCTCAAAGCTTTTGTCTTCCGGACCATTTTCCGGGTGTGGAGACGGGGGAGGAGAGAGGCCAAGTGAGGACGTCACGGTCCCTTTTTCATACTTGCTTCCAGCTGCTAGAAAGATCCGCGTGGGTCAGGCAGCCCCCGTTGGTCGGGCAGTTCAGAAAAGAACTAGATAAGTTACTGGAGGATCGGTCCCATCAATGGCTATTAGAAGGCAGGGCTGGTGCTTCCTGCCTACGGCGCCAGGATTCGTTGCGCCGCCGAAGAAGGTTCTTCTGCCGACGTGCCATGGAAAACAGCGGCAGCCAATTGAGCAGCTCAATGACTGCCACTGTCGCCTGCGGCATTTCGGCAGAGGGTCCTTCTTCGGTGGCGTGATGGGAGCAGAACCGGAAGCTCCCGCGCACCCCGTGGGGAGCGCACAAAATGCCACCCCCCAAATTCTGCCTAGGGCACCAGAAACCCTGGTGCCGCTTCTGTTAGCAGGATGGGCAGGGATGGGGTCCCCGGCCTCCCCACCTCACAACACATTATCAGTCGCACACAGAGAGCAAAACTTTGTAACTTGCCACACAATGGTAACACACGCAGCCCAACAGGACAGGCCTTCAGATGATGATCCCAAACATCCTAATCCCATCCCGGGGGTGAACGCTGGGGTCCCAGGAGGCTGCTTTGAGGTACAGAGCGTCACGTCATCCCCTACAGTCTATCCCCTCCATCTCTCATCTCTCCCATCTCTCCCCCCCTCACCCCCCAGTACTCACCCAGCATGCAGGCATCTTACGTCGGCGCCAGCCAAGAGGAACCGGGCCCCCGATACCGAATGGACTTCCTGACCTAGAATCCGACCCACGGCCCCCACCCCTGACTAACACATGGACCGGGTGCCCCCCACGGCCGAGTGCTGCTGGGCCCGACAGAACCAAACGGGGGGAAGGAGAGAGACCAGGGCTGCCCCCCGGCCACCCCCTGCTGACCCATCCCTCCGTCTACCTGGGTTTGATGCCAGGGGTCTGTGCCCCTGAGAAGGGGGGGTGGGATGAAGGAGGAGGGTTTCCCCATAAGAATCCCAGGGGGGAGAAAACGAGGAAAGCAGAAGGATGAATGGAGGAGTGGAAGAATGAGCGTGAGAGAGCAGAAAGGATGAATGGAGGAAGGAAGGAGCATGAGAGTGAAAGGAAAGGAAAGAAGTGAGAGAGTAGAGTGAATGGATGGGGGGAAGAATGGAGAAATTAAAAAGAATGAATGAATAAATGAACGAATGAATGAATGAATGAGCAAAAGGAGTTGAAAGAATAAATTAAGGAGAAGGAATGTGTGGGGAAAAAAGAATGAAGAGAGAAAGAAGGAAGGAAAAAAGTGTGAAAATACAGAGCGAAAGCAGGCAGGAAAAAAGATGGAAAAGGAGCGAACGGAGGAACAGGCGAAGGGGTGGGACGAGGAGGAGTGAAGGACTGAAGGAGTGAAAAAGCACAGACGAAAAGGAGCCCATCGGAAAAGGAGGGAACGAGAGAGCGGGTGAGTGGACCAGAAGAGAGCAGTGGCCAGCCAGACAAGTGAGCCCAGCAGCAACACGGGGCCCATCCGGCCCTGGGGCGTCAGCCCCAATTAACGTCTAACCACACACCCCCCTGTAGGGGGCCGGCCCCCGGCCCCCGGGCTGTAGAGCAGAGACCTGTAGGCAGAGGAGAGAGGTGACTGGCGCGAGCTGGGGGGGACCCCGCCTGCCGTCCCAATTAGAGCCTCGGCCACTAACGAGCCTTCGATCCAGAGGAACGAGAAATAAAAGGGAAATTTTATTTTAAAGGGAGCTGCGTGCGCGCTTTGATTTGCCTCCCCTCTAGGGGGCGCCGGCTCCCATCTGGCCCCAGGGCAGGGACTGGCTGGCTCAGGGGGGCTGGGACTGGGGCGCGGGGCCAGTCCCCTGTAGGGGGCGCCAGCTCCCATCCGGCCCCAGGGCAGGGAATGGGGTGCAGGGCCTGTCCCCTCTAGGGGGCGCCGGCTCCCATCTGGCCCCAGGTTAAATGAGTTCAGCAGCTGCCCCATGAGGCCAAGCCATGTCATGACTGACACAAACAGGGCCCCAGAACTGAGGCCGAAGGGGCCCCTGAACCTGAATGCCCCCAGTGGGGGCCACATGGAGGCTGGTCCCCGCTGTTAACACTCCATAGCCCCTGGCAGGGGTGGGGGGAAGCTGGCATCTGCTTGGCCACTGTCACGCTCAGGAGCCCTGGCTCCCACCCCTTCCCCTCCCAGAGCCGGGGATAGAACCCAGGAGCCCTGGCTCCCACCCCTTCCCCTCCCAGAGCCAGGGATAGAACCCAGGAGTCCTGGCTCCCACCCCTTCCCCTCCCAGAGCCGGGGACAGAACCCAGGAGTCCTGGCTCCCACCCCTTCCCCTCCCAGAGCCGGGGATAGAACCCGGGAGTCCTGGCTCCCACCCCTTCCCCTCCCAGAGCCGGGGATAGAACCCGGGAGTCCTGGCTCCCACCCCTTCCCCTCCCAGAGCCGGGGATAGAACCCAGGAGTCCTGGCTCCCACCCCTTCCCCTCCCAGAGCCGGGGATAGAACCCAGGAGTCCTGGCCAACCCGCCGTGCTCTAGTTCCCTTTCTCTTTGAGCTCCCTACGGCCCCTGGGAGTCCTTTGGTGTGACAGCCCCCCCGAGGGTCAGACTCACTCTCTGGGGTTAGGCCCTCGGGCCCCACCACCTCCTGGGGCTGCACCTCTGAGCCTCCAGCCCGCCTGGCTGCCTCCATGAGCCCCCTCTGGGAGGCCACTCGCTCTGGCCCCATAGTGGGGGTTAGGTGGGCGTATCTGCGTTGCTCCGGGGTGTGGATTTTTCACACCCACCCATCCCCTCCCCCGAGCAATGTAGTTATACCAGTGTCGGTCTGTCGCGTAGACCTGGCCGGAGAAAAATGTTCTCGGCAGCTGGCTTTAGTTCCTTCCAGAATGTCAAGCGGCTGGGACGAGCGGGTTTGCAGGTAGCCTCTCCCCGGGGCAATTAGCAATGTCTTTGCGTTGTGATGTCCGTGTTTCGCCCGCCTTGGCGATGGGGGGGGGGGATCCCTGTCACGGATCCAGAGCAAACGTTTTATTACAGCCAGGAAGCAAAAACTTAGGGGAGAAAGAAATTCGAAGGGCGATTAACGCTGGCAGCAACTTGCATCAAGTCTAAACAGGGTGTTATTGGCCGAGCACCCTGCTGCGCCCTCCCGACACCCCAGGGAGTGGGGTGGGTTTCCGGCAATGGATTTGTCAGTGCTCGGCTGAGACCCAAAGCCATGGGAAAGGCTGGCAGCAGGTCAGCCACCATCACACGTAGGAGACCTGGCTCCCACCTCCCTCCCAGAGCCAGGGATAGAACCCGGAGGTCCTAGCTTCCAGCCCCTAACTCTAACCCCCACCCGCCTCCCAGAGCTGGGGAGAGAACCCAGGAGTCCTGGCTCCCAGCCCCCGCTGCCCTCACCACTAGACTGCACTCCCCTCCTCCGGAACCAGGGAGAGAACCCAGGAGTCCTGGCTCCCAGCCCCTTACTCTAACCCCCACCCGCCACCCAGAGCAGGGGAGAGAATCCAGGAGTCCTGGCTCCCAGCCCCCGCTGCCCTCACCACTAGACCCTACTCCCCTCCTCCAGAGCCAGGGAGAGAACCCAGGAGTCCTGGCTCCCAGCCCTTACCACGAGACCCCACTCCCCTCCTCTAGAGTCAGGGAGAGAACCCAGGAGTCCTGGCTCCCAGGCCTCACCACAAGACCCCACTCCCCTCCTCCAGAGCCAGAGAGAGAACCCAGGAGTCCTGGCTCCCAGCCCCCACTGCCCTCCCAGAACCACAGAGAGCACCCAGGAGCCCTATTTAATATTATTCCCAACTTCCCTTCCCATCCTTTCACATTCACTCTCTCTGGGTATGAGGGGGTCTCCAGTTTACACAGTCATCCAGATCTTCTTTCAGAGGGGTAGCCGTGTTAGTCTGGTTCTGTAGAAGCAGCAAAGAATCCTGTGACACCTTATAGACTAACAGATGTTTTGCAGCATGAGAACATCTGTTAGTCTATAAGGTGCCACAGGATTCTTTGCTGCTTCTACAGATCTTCTTGTATAATATTCCGGTCCTCCTCTGTATTGGCAATACTCCCAACTTTGTGTCATCCGCAAATTTTATTAGCACACACCCGCTTTTTGTGCCAAAGTCAGTAATAAAAAGATTAAATAAGATTGGTCCCAAAACCGATCCCTGAGGAACTCCACTAGTAACCTCCCTCCAGCCTGACAGTTCACCTTTCAGGCGACCCATTGTCAGCTCCCCTTCAACCCCTTCCTTATCCACCCTTCAGTTCTCATATTAATCCCCGTTTTCTCCAATTTAACTAATCATTGCTCATGTGGAACTGTGATACCAGACACCTCTGTGTTCTTGGGGAACCAGGGTGCAGTATCCAGCCTGACTCATGAAAGACACCCTGCCCCCCAGCTTCTGCTTAAACCAAAACCCATCAGAGGAAAAAAAAACTTGCAGAGAGCAGTGAAGGGCATTGGGAGACACACCTAGACCCCTCCTGACAAGGGTGACAAGATTAAGACATCTCCATTAGGATACAGAATGGAAAGCAGAGACAACTCCCCTAGCCTCATCTGCATGACAGATGGGACAGGAAGACATCTCAATTTACATACCGAATGGCGAACAGAAAACCACACTGAATTCTGGGACCAGAAAAAGCAGGGAAGCACTGCATGGGAATCTCTGCTCCAGATGCTAATGAACCTATGTCTGCATACACCCAGCTCAGGAATTATCAGACCAATTCTAGTAATGAATCCTTAATTGATATCCAAATACTGAAGCAGCCTAGTTGCATTGTGAGCTCCCTGGAAGAAAACACCACCCATAGCCAAGAGTGATCAGCTCCTTTTGTCTAGTCTAAAGAAAACCCTTGAGCTTACCTATAAACAAATCTATTCTTCTCCCTTGAACCATTGCATTTTCTCTACAAAAATCCCTACTCACCCTCCAGTCAGGGTTCTGATGCTTAGATCCAAACTAGGCATCAGTTCCACTGGAACTCCATCTTCTCCTGGCTGATCGTGCTGGGGACTCTGCCTGTCTCCTGCCCTCAGGACCCTCAGCTACCACCATCACCTGGGAACCCCGACCAGTTCAAGCCTCATGGAGTGGGTGAGACCCGCCCCTCCCTTTCTCTCTCTTTCTGTTTTCTTTTCTACCGTAGGTATTAACCTTTAATAATGTAGGTTATTTCGGTTTAGGCTCCTTGTGTAGTTATCACTAGTATTCAATAAATAACTTTTATGATTAAGTTGGTTGCTTCTCCCTCTCTTGCTGGACTTTACTCTTTTGTGTTTTTAGCTTCCCCCATTCACTCTGCAGCAACGCTGCTTTTACCTAAGCTAAAGATCCCTGCAGCGCCCAGAATACTGTGGGGTTTGCTCATCAAGTAGGTTACTGCCAGTACAATTGTGATGTGAAGGTGGGGATAGGGACGTGCTGAATCTGGGACACATAAGGGTAACAGCTTGAAAGTGTTGCTTGACCCGGTCCATGGAGCCCAGGGGCATATAAGGGGTCAGCTTGACAGTGCTGATTGACCCGGTCCGCTCAGACTTGCTCTGTTAATGTATGGGTGGGTGGGTGCTCATCCGGTTTTGGAGCTGGAGAAACCCAGCCCTAGGGAACCGAGGTCCTGCAGGATAGCTCCATTGGGAGGGGACTTGCAGAAGGGAGAAGTAGAGCTCCATATGAAAACACACGTGACACAAGCAGCACGTTGATAGAATTACAGAAACCCCTTCCCCGGAAAAGTAACCCAAATAAATGAGCATTCCCCAAAGTAATGGGCAAATCTGGTAACAACTGTGCCAAATGCCTCACTGACACCCGGGTAGATGAGATCTACTGCATTTCCTTTGTCTAACAATTGAAACAATTGTAGAAAAATCTACAATTACTTTCTATCACAGGGGTTGGCAACCTTCAGCACGCGGCCGGTCAGGGTAATCCACTGGCAGGCCGCGAGACATTTTGTTTACGTTGACCGTCCGCAGGCATGGCCCCCCCGCAGCTCCCAGTGGCCGCAGTTCGCTGTTCCCGGCCAATGGGAACTGCATGAGGGGGAGCAGGCCGCGGGGACATGCTGGCCGCTGCTTCCCGCAGCTTCCATTGGCCGGGAACAGCGACCCACGGCCACTGGCAGCTGCGGGGGGCCGTGCCTGCAGCGTAAACAAAAATGTCTCTTGGCCGGCCAGTGGATTACTCTGACGGGCCGACCCCTGTTCTATCATTTGGGCGACTCAGTTTTTGCAGTTCACCAAGCTTGGACCAGATCATTTAACTTTAGGAAACATCGGAACAGCCCTTTCTTATCTTAATCCCTCTGTTTATAAACACAATTCTGCCTCCCTGCCTCAGGGGCCAACCAAGGGAGGTTTTTTAAAGGCTTTTTAAGCTCCCCCTAGAACTGTGTGCATGCGCACAGCAGAGAGTGAGTGAGGATGAAAAACAAAAAAACAAAACGCGGAAGAACCCCCGCCAAACCTGCCACCTATAACACATGATGAGCAATTAAAAAGAACCAAACCAACATCAGCTTATTGTAAGCGGACATGGTGATTGTTGCAGAGCTGGGGAAAGAACCTAGGAGTCCTGGCTCCCAGCCCCCCTGCTCTAACCACTAGCCCCCACTCCCCTCCCAGAGCCAGGGAGAGAACCCAGGAGTCCTGGCTCCCAGCCCCCCTGCTCTAACCACTAGCCCCCACTCCCCTCCCAGAGCCAGGGAGAGAACCCAGGAATCCTGGCTCCCGGCCCCGCCTGCTCCAACCACTAGCCCCACTCCTCTCAGAGCCAGGGAGAGAACCCAGGAGTCCTGGCTCCTAGCCCCCTCCCCCCACGCTAACCACTAGCCCCCACTCCCCTCCCAGACCAGGGAGAGCACCCAGGCATCTCCTAGGTCGGAGCCCCTCCCACATTTTATTGCTTCTGCCTTTGAAGGGATATGTCCCGCCTAAGCCACCATCCCTCCCCTGGCCCCCACCTTCTTTGCCCTCATTGGCTGCTCCTGACGCGCCCCGCCTGTCCGCCCGTTCGCCAATCCAACCCGAGCTCCGAGCTCCCGATTGGTCGGACGGAGAGGCAAGGCAAGGGAGGAGGGCCCTGCGTCGTGACGTCATCCCGCCGCCGCTGAGTTTCGTTCTCTCTACCACCCTCTCCGCGTGCGTCACGCTACGTGCCGCGCGAGGCGCCCCGGAAGGACGCGGGCGGGGGGGAGCGGAAAAAAGAACGAACCCAGGAGGCCGCCGCCGCCATCTTGAGAGCGCGGGACGGAGCCAGCGCAGCGCGCGAGACACCCCCCGCCCCTCCCCCACAGCGCAGCGCGCGCCCCGCGGGGACCGGACGTCGGCGGCCGAGGCCGGGCCTGGAGCGGAGCCCGCGGCGGGGGCCTCGGGAAACCGGCGGGGCGGGGCCTGAAGCCCGAGCAGGGCCCTTGGGGCCGGGCAGGAGCCGGAGAGGGGCCGAGGCGGGGCCTGAGGCCTAGAGGGCCGGGGGCTTTGGGGGCGACGCCTAGCGAGGGCCGTGGGGCCAGTTAGGGCCTTGGGGCCGCTGTGAAGGGCCGGGGGCAGGCAGGGATCGGGGCTCTAGGGGTGCCAGGAACGGGGGCAGGGAGGGTTGTGGGGGAATCAGGGGCTGGAGGCCTGGTCGGGCCCGTGGCCAGGGGCTGAGGAGCAAGGCGGGGGGGAGGGGGATAGGCAGAGAGAGGCTGTAGGCCTGTGGGGGGAGTCTGCGCCCCTAAGAAGGTGACTGAAGGGGGAGCTTTCTGGCACACGCCCTCCCGGCATCTCACCCTGACGGGCCTCGGTTTCCTGCCCTGGACAGTGGGGCTGGGCACCCTGAGTTCCTGCCCTCCCACCCCAGCACCCAGGCGGCCGAGCGGCCCCCCTGCTGCCGATACAGAGAGAAGGGGGGCGCCCCCCATTCCTGCCCAAGGAGGCACAGACTTGAGGCTGCTGTGACCTTTCTGCTCTGCGCCCCGGCACTGCGAGAGAGGGGCGCGCCCCAGGGTGCTGCGTTCTGTCTACGGAGCCGGGTCGGGGAGAGACACCTATAATCTCCCCCTCCAGCGACTGAACGATGGCGACCAACATAGGCGACCAGCGAGCCTCTGAATGGTGATCATTGCATGTTGGGTGCTTGGGTGGGAACCGTAGAGGTTGCTCACTAATATGCTGCTGCATTGACGTTTTTGTGGGGAAGGGGAGTAGAGGAAGCAGTGAAATGTCTCTAACGGTGACTGTCTTCATTTGACAGAAGCCTGGATTTATGGGCCAAAGCAAACTAAGCTCCCCTTATTCTCCCAGGCTGCCACATGCCCTAGTCAGTTAGCCGGGCTGGATCGTCTTGTCACGAAATAGCTACAAAGGAATCTTCTATTTCAGAGCGTAAGCTAGTGACTCAGAAGGGACCGGAATGGATCCTTGTTCTCTGTACATTGTAGCGAGCCGGACGTAGCGGCTGGCTGTGCTCCTTCCTCTGAAGCAAGAGCTAGTAACTGTGCACAGGATCATCCTCATCTTGTGTGGTTATAATTTTAAAATGACTTGGAAGAGAATGTTAACTCTTTTAAGGCAAGAGTTGCCACATGCTATATGGGACTCTGACCTTTTTCTACTGCACTATAGAAAGGCCCATCTTTTCTCACGGCCTTTGAAAATGGGGTGAAGAAATGTTGGGGGGAGCACTGGTGGGTTAAGCCACAGTTTGTTTGTTTTACTGCTACAGTATAGCTGTTTCAGTTAGGGGTACGATTGATATTGCTGAAATAGTTATGCCCGTGTGGCTGCAGCAACACCAGTATAAAGGTATACCAGTATAGTTGATTTCCCTCATGTGGGAATGAGCTATACCACTATACTGCATCCATGCCGGGGAAGATTAATGCACCGGCTTTAATTATACTGGTATCAAAGTGGTCCGGCTTGTGTGTCTGAACAAGTCTTCTGCATCTTTGTTATGTCAAGTGTGACTAGAGCAGATGGGTGAACCCCTTTAAATGCTTCAGTAAGTTGAAATGTTTGTTAGTACTGAGGGTTTGAGGATAAAAATTCTGAGCACAAATCTGAAAGAGCCAATCCGAGTGACCAA
The DNA here is from genome assembly GCF_016161935.1 of Mauremys reevesii. NCBI lineage: Eukaryota > Metazoa > Chordata > Testudines > Geoemydidae > Mauremys > Mauremys reevesii. The sequence continues at coordinate 21,125,598 of NC_052644.1, forward strand.
GGAAGCCAGAAGCAAATTAATGGGCTCATCATTAAAGAGCGGCACTAAAACCTTTTAAGAGGTCTGTGGATTTCACATTATTTTAGGGGGTGGTTTCTCTGTCATAAACATTAAGTGAAAGGCTTAGAAATATAGCCCAAAGCAGACTGCCTTAGTATGAGAACCTGTCAAATTAGTGTTAGTCCAATAGGCTAATGTTGTTTGGCTGACGTTGGTATTAAGTGTAACATTCGTGATTTGCATTGTGAAGTTCTGAGCTCCAGTTCTGCAGTGAATTCTCCGCAGGCAAAACCACTTGGCCCATGTGGGTTCCCTGTCAACTTTGTTGGAAGGGCCCAAGCTGAGCTCATTGTAGGATGGGACCTTCCTGGAGTGGAAATGACACACGTTTTCAGTTCCTTTTTAAAGGCCTCAAAACTAGGTGTGACCCGTTTTGCTGCATAGCAGGGTGTTGTGGCTTTTAAAGGTTGTCGGGGATAGGAGGAAAACTGAGGGTGTTTCTTTTTTTCTTGTTTGTGATGTATAAAGAAATCTCTCTTTTACAGTTAACTGTTTATTGGATTTACCTGTGTTTGAGGGGGAGATTTATGTGGCAGGCAAGTGAGCCATAGCTTAGCAAACTTTTAAGGCCGGGAGGAACATTAAATCATCTAGCCTGACCTCCCATTTAACAGGCCATAGCATTTCCCATAATTCCCCTTGTACTGACCCCAATAACTTGCATTTAACTAAACAAGCATCTTCCAGAAAGGCATCCAGTCTTGATTTGATACCATCAAGAGAAGAATTCAATTCAGCACAACCTGTGGGAGTTTGTTCCATTGGCCACTGACCCTTACAGTTACACATTTGTGACTCGTTTCTAATTTGTTTGGCTTTAACGTCCAGCCGCTGGGTCTTGTGCTGCATCATGATGTGGGTCAAAACCTTTTTTATGAAACCAAGAGGATGGTGCGTTGGATAAAGATTCAAAGATTTTTTTTCTCCTAACAATCAGTTTTGAGTTAAATCAGTGTTGGAAAGAGAGTCTGACGATCTTCCCCCATCCATTGGCTTAGAATCCTGCAAAGCCTTAACTTTCCCCATGTCACCTTGGTACCTGTGATGTCATAGTCCTGCCAGTTCTCCAGCCAGATGCGTAGATATCAATCATGATTTGAATCACCAAGTGGAAAGCCTTCATTTAAACCATCAATTTAAATCAACTTTTCCATTTGTTCTTCAGTTATTTTCTAATGAAAGGTGCATTCTCATTGGTTGATAGAACCATTAAAATGTAGCACCTTTACAGTCGATGTGGTACATCTCTTTGCTATCTTTGGGTGTACAGGATATCTATATACACTTATTTAAACAATTATATAGCTTTATATTTTCAGATTATTAATTGTACATTTTTAATATGTTGGAAAAAGGTGAATGAGATATTGCTTAGTTATTACTGTGGTGCCATATATAAAGTTTGCTGTCAAAAGTTAGATGTTTTTCCCAGATTCTTTCTTTATTATAGAAAAGCAGCCTTTAACTCAAAGTTTTTTGGTAGAAGCTCATGGATTCAGCAATTTTATTTTTTTAATTACTTTAGGCCTAACATATCCTGTATTAAATTCAGATTTCCTTTTAAACAGGGTTATTTTTAAAAAGTAAATCTTATTAAAATTTAAATCAAAATCTGATTTTGTAAAAATAATCTTTGATTTTTATCCAGTCAACCATGGAGTCTTCCAGGAAAGAACTGGGTAGACAAGACATGGATTTCAACCATAAAACCTCTTAACGCCTTCATTATAAGCAACAGGAGACACAACATTGGTATGAAATCTGATCAGTTTAGGGGCATTCTACTCAGCTTCCTAAAATATCCTCTCCCTGGCCAAGCAAGATGACTTTGTATAGTTTTTTTCATGGTTTAGCTGGGTGTTTTCTAAGCCCTGGGGCTTGCCAGATATTGGACAACTGAAAATTAGCCGTGTCATTTTGAAGTGGGAAGCATGCTGCTTTTATTTTTTGAGAGATTTCCTTTTTTATTTTTTAAAAAAACTAAATTGACAACTCTTTGAAAGTCACTCAGAGGTTTGATGCATAGAAGTAGTTGTGGCAGCAGGTGGATTAATGAGCAAAATGCAGGTGAGAAGGGCAGAGGTATAACGCCCTGTAATGTTACCCTCTGACTTACCTGGGAAGACGAAAGCTTGTTTGTGTCGTCATAAAGTCGCTCCTGGGCATCTAGTGCAATAGTCCCATTGAGTCTGGTGTGGCTATCTGAGCGTATGCGCCTCTTTCATGGCAGGCCAGGTTCTCTGATGGAGGAGGGGACTGGCAGTAAGGGACAGAGCTAGACACATCTAAGTTTGACTCCGGATCCCATGGCTGAAGGCTGCTCCCCTCTAGCAGTTTGGTGATCTGTGTGAAATGAGGTATCTCAGTCCAATTCCTAGTGGCCATATCATGTTTGGCTGTGGGGGGTCATGGAGACACGACTCCCAGAGCAGGATGCACCTAATGATTCGAGTTCCTTTCCCTGCTAGCCTCTCTGTGCCTCGGTTTCCCCTCTGTAGCATGGGGTGATAGCCCTGCCCAGCGTCGTGCAGCTGCTGTGGGGATTAATACATTGACTGCAAAGTGCTTAGATACTACAGCGGGGAACAGGGGCAGATAAGCATCATAGTGTGTCCTCATTAGTTACCATGTGTGAGCAGGAGACCCTAGAGTGGAGGCGGAGGGCACAGCAGCAGAGTTGAGGTGTGTGCAGCAGGATGACTGCCAAGAGAATTGCTGTATTTATCCTCTGGGTGGCACTCCAGCCTCCTTTCTGCTCTTAGCTAAAACTGCAGCTTGTTTTAGCCTCGACTGCCTGGGGCTGACCCTTACCTGTGCAGCCAGGACAGAGGGATTCCCAGTCTCCAAGCGTAACTCTCGACTTTCTCTTGACACATCCAGGGCTCCCCAGTACAATCTAGGGAACAGCGCGGCCCGGGAAAACACCATGGAGGGCCAGGCGCACGAGAACCCTGAGTGGGAGAAAGCCAGGCAGGCGCTGGCTAGTATCAGCAAAGCCAACGCCGCCTCTGGGACCAGCAAGGGCTCCAACAACGGACCGGCTAACACGCAGGTAACAGGCCCCCCGCTTTTTCATGGGATTCTGGTCTCCTGGGAGCCAGCGTGCTGGGAGATCTTACCCCGCCCCAGCGCCGGAGAGAAGGATCAAAGGATTCATTTCCCTGCTGTTTCACTTAGTTCATTATGTGACCCGGGCTGACGACGTAACCTGGTCATTAGAGCACAGGTCTTGAACTTGGGAGACCTGGCTTTGCTGGGGGAACCTGGGGAAATCACTTACCTGCCAGTCCCCTTCCTCTGCCTGTCTTGTCCATTTAGATTGTCAAACTCTCTAGAGCAGGGACTGTCTCCAAGCGCTGCGGGGCCCCCATCTGTTACCACAAATCCCCTCAGACCACTTGGGATGACTACATGTTATACCTTTGCTGATTGGACACATTCGCTCTTCCTTATCTACGCGGCTGCAGCCCTCGGGAGCCACAGCCATGGATCGGGGCCCCGTCGTGTGAGCTCCTGCACAACCCCAGAACAAAAAGCCCCCAGTGAGCTTCCAGTCTGTCGTCTGACCCGGTTGGGTTGTGGCCACACGCTGGGTTTAGACGCAGTCATCTGTCGACAGTGTTGTGTGTGCGCGCGCACAACACTATCTTATTGGGTATCGGTGCATGCTGGGAAAAATCTGGGTTGCCATCCCCTGCTGCCACAGCAGCAGCTCGTATCCAGAGGTTCTGGTACCCGGTGCAGTGCACCCTGGGTTAGCCGACAGAGGACTAACCGCGGCCACTGCACGAGGCTAGTGGGGTCCAGTCTGTGCTCCCTAGTCACTGCCTTTCCTGATGATCCCGTGTGTTTCTCTGCAGTATGCCTCCCAGCAAGGAGACCCAAACGCTATGCAGCAGCAGCAGCAATATTACCAGTGGTACCAGCCGTACAGCTTCGGATACCCCTATAATTACTGTTACCCAATGGTGAGTGGTTTATCCTCTGCTGTGTGTCTGTGATCTCTTAGGAGCCCCAGCTCATGAGAGGTGCTGGGCGGGGGGAGCTGATGTTGGGACGTGCAGGGAGGCTTTAATGTCTTTTGCGGGGGGCGGGGCATGGGGTGGGGAGTTGGCAAGTGTTTTACAAATGCTGGCTAAGTGCTGTGTCCTGAGACTGTGGGGCTGGGCTCTTCTCTGCAGAACGTCTACCCAGGCTACAGCTTCCCCAACCAATACGGGGTCGCGGGGTCGTATTCCTCTTCGGCGGCCCAGCAGCCGCAAGGTCCGGGCCAGCACCAAGGGAACGTGAACCAGGTAGGTCCCAATGTCCCAGCCCTCGCGGAGTGCTCAGGGGTCATGCTGCCCGCGGTTCTTTCCCCCGCCCGGGGCCAGGAGTCGCGTCAGGACTGGGGTCTAGTGGTTAGAACATGGAGCACCTGGGTTCAGTCCTGGGCTCAGAGGTGCCATGTTCCCTGGGAGCTGGAGCAGGAGGGACTGGGAGTGACAAGTGACTGGATTCTGTGTGAGACTCTTGGCGGGAGTGTTGTCTAGTTAGGGGGGGCTGGGAGCCAGGACTCCTGGGTTCTCTCCCCCACTCTGGGAGGGGAGGGGGGTCTAGTGGTTAGAGTGGGGGGGGGCCCTCTTCTTGCCCCGTGAAGGCCATGGGGCTACACTGATGTATCTGGGAGGGGAGAAGGGCCAGTTTGTCTACACCTCTACCCATAATCTGCTTCTCACCGGGCCTTGACACCTGTGCCGGGCAGTCGTGTGCCACCCTCCACTGAGAGCGTCTCTCTCTTCCCTCCAGCCCCCCGTCCCTGGCATGGAGGAAGCCATGGCCTACCCCAGCCAACAGCAGCAGATGGCCACCTCCAACCCCCCGCAGCCGCCTCCACAGCATGGCAACCACCCCGGGGGCGCCATGGGCCAGCAGCAGGGCGGCTCGGCCGGGGGCCAGCACCTGCAGCAGAACTCCGGCGCCTCCTACAGCCAGCATGCCTACTCAGAGGGACCCAAGCCCAAGAAGGGGCAGCAGCTGTGGAACCGCATGAAACGTGAGTCCTGGCCCTGGATGCCAATGGTTGCTCCTGGGTACCAGGCTGGGGGAGAGGTCAAAGGATTAGAGCAGGGGGTCTGGGAGCCAGGACTCCTGGGCTCTGTCCCCAGCTCTGGGAGGGGAGTGGGATACTAGGGGATTGGAGCAGGGGAGGCTGGGAGCCAGTATTCCTGGGTTCTTTCCCTGAGTCTGGTGGGTTAGAGCAAGGGGGAGGGGGCAGGGAGGCAGGAACAGAACCCAGCCATCCTGGGGGAGCGTGTTCTACTGGTTAGGGTGGGGAGCTAAGACTTCTGGATTCTGTTCCCAGCTCTGGGCAGTTCTTAGGGGTTAAAGCAGGGTCGGGGAGACTGGTGGTCGGGTCTCCTGGGCTCTACTTCGCTCTCCTCAGCTGAGTGGCTGGATGAGCTGGAGTGGGTCTCACAGATCAGTCGCTCACCCCGTTGGCAGCACAGAGCCAGCCCCACTCTGGCACTGGGAGCGGGACTGTATTTTGGCTCACGCAGCATCCCAGCTGTTGATGAGGTTCCTGTCACTGACCTGTCCTGTCCACTGGTGGTGGACGTGAGAGTTGGGGCCCAGCGTAACTTTCAGAGCCCAGGTGAAGAGGAAAAGCATCTCTCGACTCGTAAATGAGCTCGTGCAATCATAAACAGAGACGTAATAAATGCAGAGCTGCATACACAGCTCCTCAGAGCGTATCAGCGCTTTGTACTCGTTCCCCATCTGTCAAAACGACTAATACCCCTTCCCACCTCGTGGGGACGTGCTCTGCAACGGAGACTTTCCTCTAAGGGGCATCGGGTGTGTCGGCCTTCAGCCTTCTCTCCAGAGGCACTCCCCTCCCCTCCTGTGAGAACTCAGCATTGTTTGGATGCGGCTGCTTCTGGGGTGAGGCGTGGGACTGGCTATACAGAGGTGCTTGTCCTGGTGTTGAGATGCAGCCACCTCGGTAGTGGGGCACAGGACTGGTTATACAGGGGTCTCTCGCCTGATGTGGAGGTGAAGCCACCTCTGGGATGGGACAGAGGGCTGTTTATACAGGGGTTTTAGCATCAGCACAGCAAGGCGACAGCAGTTCAGGACAGGAAGGGAAGGAGATTGTTTCCAAGTAAAATTAGAGAGATGGTGGATTGGCTTAAATCAAGTCCGACAGATGTTGGGGTCCTGTGTATCTAGTTTGGGGACTTGATCTCGAGTGAGTCCCTCAAATCCAAGGATTTAATAAACTCGGAATTCACTTCCTGCTTCGAGCCATCCGGTAAACTTCTCTCTTGTCTCAGCAGAAGCCCCTGGAGCCGGCGGCCTGAAATTCAACATCCAGAAACGCCCCTTCGTGCTAACGAACCAGAACTTCGGGGCCTCGGACCAGCACGGCAACTTCGGGCCGCAGCAGAACTCGGAGAAACATCACAACCAAGGGTACGTGTCTCACTCCCCTGCTGCTCCATCAGTCCCACTCGACCCCTAAGGGAGGTGGGATGGTCTTCAAAGGGGGAAGTGACGCAGGGCTGGGAGCGACAGCTGAGTTAGAATCCCAGCCGTTCCCCTGTGGGAAAAATATTCTCATAAGATCAGCTCTCTGCCCCCCTGATTGTCCTAGCAGCCTTCTCTGCCTGTCTGGCTTGAATTATTTCCAGGGATTTCTCTGGCCTGTGTTAGAGATCAGACTAGATGATCACAACGGTGCCTCCTGGCTTTGGAAAAACCCAGGGGTGCCTGAAATGGAACACAGGACTCCAGGTAGGGGCTTCCAGAACAGTGCCTTGTCCAACAGCGTTAATACTTCCCATTGTGACTGGTTGGACCCCCCCTTCTGGGGTCCCACTGAGCCCACCCATTCCACCAGCCTGGGCTCCCTCACCGTGTCCCGCTGCGCGCGCGCACACAGGTAGGGACACACTCCGCTGTAGAATCACACAGAGTCTGCAATCAGCTGTGTGTGGGAAGACTCAGCTCGGGGGATTGCCCAGCACTCTGGTGCACAGACCCCGTGGAGTGTAAACCCAAAATTAATTATCGAGATCTCTACAAGCGTAAGCTCACGAAATTCACTCCCGTCCTCAGCGTGGAGGAAGATCTGCACAGCTTTTTACCCCCTCCCCGGTTATGAATTGCACAAACCGGGTTTCAGAATAAACAAAAAGGTTTATTAACTAACAAAGGTAAATTGTAAGTGATTCTAAGAGATAGCAAACAGAACAAAGCAGATTGCGTGTTTTGTTTTATTTGCTCAGTAAACTAAGCTTAATACACTAAAAAACTCTGGCTACAAATAATAATTTCTCACCGTAGATGTTGTTTCAAGCAGGTTGCAGAGTTTCTTGAAGGTAAACCGCACTGCTTGCAACTTAAAGCTCCAGGGATTCCTTTTACAGGCCAGCCCTTTCTCGCCTGGGCTCAGCCCCTGCCCCCTCTCCCCCCCAGCTTAGGTCCTTGGTTTCTTCAGGTGTTTTCAGCAGTCTCCCTTCTTGGGCGGGGAGGCAGTGGAGAAGAACCCACCCCTTCCTAATGGAAAAACGCTAGAAGTCCAAGATGGAGCCTAGTACCAGGTGACATGATCACCTGACCCTGTAAGGTCAACGCAGCCTCCCAGGAAACTGGAAGACGGGAGATTAGTATTTTAAAAGTCCTATTGTCCTTCCTAACGGCTCATCCAGGCTGTTTGCATACTGTCTGGTGTGCGTTCCCTGGGTGTACGCGCAGTTGTAATTGTTACATAGTCAGTATTCCTAACTTCAGATACAGAAATGATTCATGCATACAAATTGGATAATCCTGTTCAGTGAATCAGAACTTTTCCGATGATCCCTCACCTGACCCATGCTGCATAAAACACATCTTAGTTATGCCATATTCATATCATGACCATATCTCAGTGAAGAATATGGGGCATCATGTCACACCCATATCTTCTGGAAACATCTGGCCTGATCCAGATGTTTACTCCATCTTGGGATCTATAAGTCCCATCAGCTCAGGGCGGGTCTATGCCCTGGACTGCAGGAGTTTATCTCCTATCCCAAATCCTGCTTCAGTGGCTCACCCTGGGTCTCTAACATCTGGTTTCTGTTCTGGTCCTTTTCCCCCCAGCTCGTCCGCTGGCAAACCAGAGGACTGGCCCCAGGACATGAAGGAGTACGTCCAGCGCTGCTTCACCGCCTGCGAGTCGGAGGAGGACAAGGACCGGACGGAGAAGCTGCTGAAAGAGGTGCTGCAAGCCAGGCTGCAAGATGGCACGGCCTACACCATCGACTGGAGCAGGGAGCCACTGCCGGGGTGAGCCACCGTGCCAGTGGGGTGAGGGTCGGGAGGCGGCAGAGAGCAGGGCTGGGAGCCAGGACTCCTGGGTTCTGTCCCCAGCTCTTGGAGGGGCGTGGGATGTAGTGGTTAGAGCAGGGCAGGCTGGGAGCCAGGACTCCTGTGTTCTCCAGATACTGTCAGGAGTAGGCACTGTTGTAAAACAGGGGTGATCTCCGCCCCCCCAAGAGGCAGGGAGCTGAGCTCTGGCCCCCCAGCGGCGCCTCTCGTAACGTGCGCTCTCCCTTCCAGGCTGGGCAGGGACAGCATGGCTGAGAGCCCCAAGAAGAAACGCTGGGAGGTGTCTTCGCTTCACACTCCCCGGGGCCCCATGCCCGCCGGCCTGTCGCAGCAGCAGCAGAGGGGCAACAGTGGGGGCGGCGCGGTGGGCTCCCAGTCCCAGCGCGGTGGGGGTGGCGGGGCCAGCCGGGCCCGAGGGAACAGCTTCCCCACCAAATTCGGGAATCGCAACGTCTTCATGAAGGAGAACAGCTCGTCCTCCAGTGCCGGCTCCCGCTCCCGCTCGTCCTCTCGCTCGCCCAGCCGCCACTTCCGGCGCAGGTAGGGGGGCTGCGGGGCCGGGGCTGCGCGGGGGCCCAGCCAGTCCTCGGGGAGTCATCACCGGGCTGAGCCCCTCAGACGCTCTAGCTAGACCCTGAGGGCGTGATGTGATCAGAGACAGGATCAGACCCCGGGGCCTGTCCTGCCTGATGTGTCTCTCTCCCCACCCTCCCAAATCAGGCCCTGGGCCCATCTAGCCTGGTATTCCCCACCCCAGCCTTTCCTTGGGTCAGACCAAGAGGCCTAGCCAAGCTGGTATCCCTGACGCCACCGTGGCTCAGCCCCTCGGGCCCCTCCAGGACACTGCTGCCCTGGTGGGTGGGGAGACAACATTGGAAATGGGACCCCAGTGTGACTGGCACAGCGCCGCCTGCCTGAGTCTGCAGAGAGCCTGAGCCCATTGCTCTGAGAGGCAGTTCTCCCCACTGTGCATCTCCTCCTCAGGGGGAGCTCTCACACCATCCCCCCCCTACACACACGCACGCGCACACACACACGCGCAGGAGACTCGGGGGTGACGAGGACAGCTGGGGAACAGCCCTGGGCTGGCTCTTGGGGGAGGGGGCCCCAGGATTGCTGTGGGCAGGCCCTTCGGGGGAAGGGGGCAGGGCTGGCATCGGGCTCTAACCCTGCATCTTTCGGGCAGCGATTCCCATTCGGACTCCGACAGCTCCTTCTCCGGCACCGACTGCCGCCTGGCCAGCCGCAGGAACACGCCGAAAAACCGCGGCCGAGGGGGGCACATGGAGCGGGGCCGCATGAGGATGCAGAGGGGTAAAAGGTAACCCCGCCGCGGCCCGGTCTTGGGCCCGCCAGCCAGGAAGGGGTTAGGTGGGGGGCTCTTGGGGTCGGGACCAGCCTGGCTTAGCTTCAGGTCAGTCCATGGCTTCGCTGTGCAAAGAAGCCGAGTTTGAGTGCAGATGGGGAGCCAGGACTCCTGGGTTCTCCTGGGCTCTCGGTGGGGAATGGGGGCTAGTGGGTTGGAGTGAGGGCAGAGTGGGAGCCAGGACTCCTGGGTTCTCTACCCGGCTGTGGGGTGGGGTCTAGTAGTTGGGGGGTGGGAGCCAGGACTCCTGGGTTCCATCCCAGTTCCTCTCTCAGCCTTGCCATGTGACCCTGGGCAAATCTGCTGCCCCCTCCACATGGCTGCTGAGCCGAGCCTCCCGGCCACGTCCCTTTCAGGCACGACCAGGGCCCCTCCAAGCGCAACCGCCGGCGGAACGCCATGGACTACGAGGACCCCGAGAAGGAGTTCAAGAAGCAGCGGCGGGCGGCCCGCTTCCAGCACGGCCACTCCAAGAAGCTGCGCCTGGAGCCCCTCATCCTGTCCATCAATAGCTTGGACCCTGCCGGCTCCGAGAGCCTGGACTGGAATGAGCTGAAGATCATGGGCACCTGTCAGGAGATCACCAAGCACTACCTGCGGCTCACGTGCGCCCCAGACCCCTCCACCGTTCGGCCTGTCTCGGTGAGCGCCGGGCAGCCTCCGCTGGGGTTACTGGAGTGCCCTGGGGCGGGCCCCAGAGCGGGTGGGGGTGACCATAATGCTGGGAACCGAGGACACGTCCCAGTTGAGATCGCAGCTCTGAGGGTATCCGGTGAACCGGCAAGGCGAGGAGCTTATGCTCTGTGCCACGTGAAAGCTGGCAGGCCCAGTACTCTGCTGGTGCCATCGGGCGCTAGTGGACCGAGTGCCGGACTGGCGTCCAGGATGCCGGGGGCGAGTCACTTCCCTGTTTCCTGCCTCAGTTTCCCCTCCCAGGCTTTGTCTGTGCCGTAGTCCAGTGTGGGGACTCCTGCCTAGGCAGTACCCCACATATGGAAGCTGGGTGCGGGTGAGCCCCGGATCTTGGTTGGGGTCTGCGCATGAGGGGCTGATCTCGGGTTGGGGTCTGCGCATGGGGGGCTGATCTCGGGTTGGGGTCTGGGCAGCCCCTGGCACGATGGTCATCACCCCCAAAGGCGCACCCCTCCAAAGCAGCGATCAGCCGGCCAGCCTGGCTTCGCGGCCTGCTGTCCCGTGAAGCGCTGGGGCTGGGAGCTGAGGCGCCGCTCCCCGTGACAGCCGGGACTCTAACGCTGTCCTGTCAGGTGAGGGTGCTGCTGTCCCCTGGGTGTCGCTGCTCTCACTCGCGTCCCCCGCTCACCCAGGCGCTCTGCCTCCCCAGGTGCTGAAGAAATCCCTGTCCATGGTGAAGTCGCACTGGAAGGAGAAGCAGGATTACGCCTTTGCTTGCGAGCAGATGAAATCCATCCGGCAGGACCTCACGGTGAGCTGCCGCCCCTCTCCCGGGAAGGGTCCACAGGGAGCTGAGCTGCAAAAACGGGGCTTGGCAGAGGCCCTTCCTCTGAGGGCCCCTCTGCACGGGGAAACGAGCCGCTTTGGACGCAGAGTCATGACTCCAGTCCCGGGTGTCCACACGGGGTCACACTGGATCGTTCTCCTGCTATAGCCGTGTTGGTTAACTTCTCCATATAGACAAGCCCTAAATGGCTAGACATGGTGCGACTTGGGACTCCTGGGTTCTCTCCTCAGCTCTGGGAGGGGAGTGAGGTCCAGTGGTTGGGAGGGAGGGGGGCTGGGTGCCAGGACTCCTGGGTTCTCTCTCCAACCATATTTCACTTGCTGTTTGACCTCATTCAAAATTGGTGGCAGCTACAAGCAACTTCCTGTCTTGAGTCGGGAGAGGAAATCCCCCTTCCTAGACAGGTGGCTTCGTGCATCACTGTATCACTATATTCGGCGTGTTCAACCTCTTCCTCCCGGCCCTCGGATCCCCCGTGCTGAGTCCTGGGCCGCGGGGTTAACTTGTCCTCGCTCTCCGGAGCCGCCCACCTCGCTGCCTTGCCCTGTTGGCACCCCTGGGGGAGCAGCTAGTCAGGGCTCTTAAAGTGGCAGCGTCCCGTGGGGATCCCTGCTTGTGTCTGGAGTAACCCCTCTCCCCTGCTCCATGCAGGTTCAGGGCATCCGCACGGAGTTCACGGTGGAGGTGTACGAAACCCACGCCCGGATAGCGCTGGAGAAGGTGAGGAGGGGTGGGCCTCTGGGTTGTCGCCTGCTTGCTCGCTCCGTCGTTGGGGGGCGGGGTGGATGTCTGTCCGCTGAGGTAAAACCTGAGTGTTGGGAGCAACGTGGAATGGGCTGGGTTTAAGGGGGGCAGAAAAGGACAAGTCGGCTTGAGCATCCAATTGGACGCCTCGGTTCTATCCCTGACTTTGGGAGGGGAGTGGGGCCTAGTGGTTGGGGGGGGGGGCGGGGAGATTGGGAGCCAGGACTCCCCAATCCCTCAATAATGGGCCTTGGGTGAGTCGGGCCCCGCCCTGCTAACAGGATTTCCCGTCTCTCCCCAGGGAGATCATGAGGAATTCAACCAGTGCCAGACACAGCTCAAGTCTCTCTATGCGGAGAACCTGCCGGGCAACGTGGGGGAGTTCACCGCCTACCGCATCCTCTATTACATCTTCACCAAGAACTCGGGCGGTGAGCGAGCCGGGCGGGACGGGGACGGGAGGGGAAGGGTCACGCCGTGTAAATACGCAGAGCCTCCTTGGCTGCTGGCCCCACGTTCCCTCACCATAGAGATCCTGCCCTAGAGGGGTGTCATCCCTCTCCCAGCTCGGCCCTGGGGTCCCCCCTGGGCTGCAGATCTGTGCCTAGAGTGGCTACCTGCATACGTGCCGCTCTATCCCTTCACCCTGCTTCAGTCTGGCACTCTATGGTGAGCCTTGGAGGACTCCCCAGGGATTCCGAGCCATAGAGTCCCCAGGGACACCAATGAAAATGGCCGTCGGAGATGATGAGCCTCCCAGCCGGTGCCAGGAGACTGCACCGGCTCTGCAGCGCCCCCAGGGCTGGGAACGGGCCAGGGGCCAGCCGCTGTAACCGCCTGCCTCCCCTCCCCTGCAGACATCACCACGGAGCTGGCCTACCTGACCAAGGAGCTGAAGGCGGACCCCTGCGTGGCCCACGCGCTGGCCCTGCGCGCCGCCTGGGCCCTATCCAACTACCACCGCTTCTTCGGGCTCTACCGCCAGGCGCCCTGCATGTCCGGCTACCTCATCGACAAGTTCGCCGAGCGGGAGAGGAAGGCGGCGCTCAAAGCCATGATCAAAACGTATGTCAGGCCGGGAGGGCGCCCTGCCCGCTAACCTCACCCCCTGCCTGGCGGCTGGGCCAAGGTGCCCCCTCGCTGGCTGAGCGCTGGCTCAATCGGGGTAGAGATGTGGGTGCATCCAGTCACCTCTCTCCCTCTCCTCCGGTCGTCTGTACGGCTGTGGCCGATTGGCCAGCTAGGGAGGGGTTAGGAAGGATCCCACACTGGTAGGGGGGTGACCTAGCTCAGGGGTGGGGTGGGGGGGTGGTCCATGATCTTAACCAGCCCCTCTGGTCCTGAGCAGCCGTCTCCCTCCGGCAGGTAAGTAGAACGTAGCCAGTGTGCAGTGGGGCCCCCTCCGGGGACTCGTCTCTGCTCCGTGCCCAGATGCTGGGCAGCCCTTGGCTCGAAGCAGGGAGCTGGGACCAGCCTGGCTTGTGCTGAGGCAGGGGATTGCAGCCCGGCAGCGAATCTTCCGGGCGTGGGGGGCTTAATTTGTGGGAGATCAACACTGGCACCTTGCCAAAGGGTGGCAGATCCAGGTGTCCTAGTGCTGTAGCCCCCAGACAGGACTGGGGAGGGGGAGTCCCGTTGTGCTGGATGGTGGCACTTTTCTGGAGCTCAGATCTCCTGAAACCTCCGTTCTGATTCGGAAAGTGCTGGCGGTTCCCTCCCGGAGTGGGGGAGGCTCGGCTGCTCTCGCTGAGATCCAGAGGGGCCAGGCTGCTGCCTAAAGCAGTGGAGGAGGCAAACTTCTTGCGTGGGGGGAACATGGGCAAAGCTAGAGAGGGAGGCCAGAGGAGTGGGGAGGGTTGGGAGTGGCCTCAGGAGCCACCATAGGAGAGTCTCCTGGCCACACAGGGAGCTTCTAGCAGTCAGATCGTGTCCCACGGCAGCTGCCTTCCCTGTTCTCAAAACCAGGGACCTCGTGCTGCTCCTTAAGGGCATGGGGTGCAGCCCCCCTGAAGACGGGGTGTGAGGGGAAGGAGGTATCTGCTACCCACCGCCTGACCTGGGATGTGGATAGTTGCTGTGGGGGGTGCAGGCTACTGAACTGATGGCGGTGATGGGTGGAAGCTAGTGGTTTGGGGCAGGCAGTTACCTGTTTGGCTGTGATCTCTGTTGTGGGGTGCAGCCTGGAGGTCAGGTCTGGGAAGGGTGGGGGGATCAGATACTTCGGGGTGGGAGTGTGTGTGTGTGCAGGCTGTTTGGGGGTCAGGTCCGGGGGGAATGGTGATGTGGGGTCAGATCTAATGGGGCAGGGTGTTGGTGGGGGGGCAGGTCGCTTGGGGTCAGACCTAGGAGGCAGGGCATTGTGGGGGGCAGATCTGAGGGGGAGGGGTGTACTGGCTACATCCCTGGGGCCGAGATCCGTTAGGTGGTGGTTCAGTCTGTGCTTGTCCTAACCTGCCTCCTGCTGCGTTTTCCCCCGCCCCCGTTCCTTGGTGGGTTTTGTTTATTTGTTTCGTTTTGTTTCCTTCAGTTTCCGCCCGGTGCTCCCCGTCTCCTACGTTCAGTCCGAGCTGGCCTTCGAGGCTGCGGAGGAGTGCCAGCTCTTCCTAGCCGCTCTGTCCCTGGTGTACACAGGCACCGACGCAACCAAGATTGACTGCAGGCAGAGCTTAGCAGTCCTGGCCAACTTCTAACATCCCCCCCAAAGCCCCCCTCTATTCGCAACCAAAGGGTAATGGCGGCTCGGTGTGTGCCACCGGGGCATTCCCCCTTGCCCCCACGCACCTCCGCAGACGGACGAGGGTAAGCCGGCCGGCCGCTGGACAGCTCCTCCATGGCGTGCCGGGCAGGGGCCCAGGCGATCGATGTTAACGCTTTTCTTTAGTCTCTTGCCAGCGGATCGTTCTCCGGGGGCGCTGGGGCGGGGAGGGTCAGCCTGTCCTCCGCAGCCAAATGCCCTCACCTAGCGTGACCGCTTCGGCCATGCCAGCCCGCGCCGCCTCAGTCTTCGGCGCACGCCCGGGTTCGAAGAACCGCCCCTACCCCCGCCGATCTGTGCAAAGGGTGTCGGGAGGAATCAACTACGAAACGCAACACACTTTCCTTTCCTCCCGCCCGGAGCGATCGGAAGTGAACTCCGGAAGGAAAGAAAAACCCAGAGCTTAGCTGGGCTGCCTAGTTAAACCACCCTAGCAACGGGAAGCAAACGTCTAGAGCCGGCCGGTCTGGAAATGTTTTCCAGAACTCGAGTCTAGATCCTCCTGGCACTTTAAAAGCCAAGGAAACCATTTCCTCTGTGCAATGCTGATCCCTTCTCGGAAATGTGATTTCTGTGTATATTTCTTCAGGATACGCTGTACAGCCCCCCACCCTTCTCTGATGTAAATAAGGAGATAAATCCATTGTATTTTGTAAAGTATCTTTTCTACTTTTTTTAATTATAAACTTTAGCAGGTCGGGGTGTGAGTTTTCTTTTGTTGACATTGTTGGGGGATTTTTTTTTTTTAAGAGTAGATCCTTTGTTGGATATTGTGTATATTTCCACCTTGATCTGAAACTAACGTTGTCTCAGTTTTCTCTTTCTCTCTTACCCCTGCTTCTGAGCTTTTTGGCCAGCCTTGGAAAGAGAGCCAAAAAAACCCAAAAGGCACATCTGGGCAAAAAAGAGAAAACAGCCGAAAGAGCAGTGGCGGAGAATGAAAGCCGAAAGGTCGAGCCCCGATCGGCTCCCCCACCCCCCGCCTCAGAGACT
Organism: Mauremys reevesii; assembly: GCF_016161935.1. Lineage (NCBI taxonomy): Eukaryota > Metazoa > Chordata > Testudines > Geoemydidae > Mauremys > Mauremys reevesii. Next base: position 21,141,351 of record NC_052644.1, read on the forward strand.
GTTGCTTAAGAGACATTGTAAGAATCGGGGGAACCTGATGCAGAGTGTGAAATTGGGGTGATGCGGACCACGCAGCTGCCGGGAGTTGGTCGTCCCTCCGCTAATGGATTCAACCGGTCACCAGCAAATCTTCCAATCACGTCTAAGTTTCACTGTTTCTATGTCCTGGAGTATTTTTTTTGTCTATGCTCAGTTTTCAGTTGATTTTTATTTATTTATTTTCCCCCTATTTCCTCAGTTTCTTTACAGGTAACTCGGTAATGATCCATTCCCTCCCCTTTCCCCGCCCTCAATTTAATCGTCCTTTTATTTATTTTTTTTTCCCCTTCCTATAGTCTCTTTAGCGTCTCATTCTCCTCCCGAGCCTTCCCCCTTCCTTTCTTTTTGTTGGACATATGTAACTTTCTGATGTGCACTCGACAGCATGAATAGCTGCATTTCAAATGCTCTTTTTTTTTCTTTCCAGAAACTCTCTTCCTTTTTTGAGGAGTATTTTTCTCGAAATTGAACATTAATAAAAACGACAAACGTAGGAAGAAACGCCTCGGGCCGCTGTCTTTTTTTTTTTTTTTTTTGAGGCTGGGTCAGGGGATCCCATGTGGGACCTGAGATGCCGGCGTTTGCCCCTAGTGCCTGTGACCTTGGGCAAATCGCTCGGGGCCACATTTCCAAAGGGATTTAGACGCCGAAAGATGCAGGCAGATGCCTAATGTGCCAGAAAGTGGCCCTAGGTGCCGGACTTGCTTAACTGTTTGTCATGGAGTGTGGGGGAGTTAGGGCCCTGCACCCCCCATTTCCTGCGATTCACTGGGACCCTCAGCCAGCCAGTAAAACAGAAGGTTTATTGGACGACAGGAACACAGTCCCAAACAAAGCTTGTAGGTACAGAGAACAGGACCCCTCAGGTCCAGGGGGAGCCCAGACCCCTCCTGCCCCTCCTCTGGCCTTTGTCTCTTTCCTGGAGCCAGGAGGTCACCTGATCTCTGATTCTCCAACACCTCCAGTTGGCACTTTTGCAGAGGGCGGGGCCCAGGCCAGAAGCCAGGGTATCGTCCATTCTCTGTGCAGACACCATCACGCCGGCCCTCTAGGTCTCTGCAACAATCACACCTCCTTATCCCACCACCTAGATACTTAAGCAAGGCACAGGGGAAACTGAGGCACCCACACAGTATTCAGAGAAAACATTAAGAACATTCCAATTTAATCACACCCTCATTGTGCTAAGCTAGTTCAGTGAATCCTGCTGGACTCTGTATCTTTAGGCATCTATGTACCTCTCACCTCGTTCATCATTGAGTCTGAACCGGAGAAGACAAGTCTGACCCCTGCTGTGAATTAATTCCCGCTCCAGCGAGAGCAGATAATCTAGTCCTCCGTTAGCACCAGCAGAGCCTGCAGCTCAGCCTGTTCGTATCCGTAGCAAGAGCCTGGAAGGGGTTAGATGTTTTCATTGGGACCCAGCGGTGGATGCCGGTTTCGCCGTCTGCACATGTCCAATGAAAGACCATTTCTAGCTACAGCAATTTGAATTGAGAGAGGCAAAGAGAGAGCTGCTTGAGCAGGGTTAGTTCCTTGGTATGGGTTGTCCTGGGCTGTTACCAGCTTGGGTAGAACGGAGCCATGAAAACTGCTGTTGATTGTAGAGAAAATTGCTTAAAAAGAAACATCTGCAGTGTGGGGCATCAAGTTCTCCCCAGCTCCATGGGCAAACCCACAGGGGTGAGGGGAACAGACCCAGCCTGGACCCTGTGCCTGCGGGAGCCGAGCTTGCGTGACAGGAGCCTGGCACCCTGGATTGCCACGGGGAGAGGCAGCTGGCACAGGACGAACAGACCCCAGGCAGGTTCTACAATGAGCCGGGCCCTGCATCAGCCCTCCCCGGCGGCTGCCGCTTGGGCGAATGACTCCGGGTTCAGGAAAGGTGGAAGATGCCAGGGAAGGGGATTACATGCATGGGGGACAAGGTGAATGGGGGAGCAGAGCTTGGGGCTAGAACCCAGGAGTCCTGGCTCCCAGATGCCCCTGCTCCTCTCCCAGAGCTGTGGCTAGAACCCAGGAGTCCTGGCTCCCTATATCCCTGCTCTAACCACTCAACCCTGCTCCCTTGCCAGAGCTGTGGCTAGAACCCAGGAGTCCTGACTCCCAGCCCTGCCTGCCCCCATAACTACTAAGCCCCATTCCCCTCCCTGCAGTGGGGAGAGAACCCAGGCGTCCTAGCTCCCAGCACCCCCTCCCCCCCCCCGCCAGGTGAGAGGATCTGAGCTGGGATTTGGGAACTGGCGTGGGGTGCCCCCTCAGTACAGATCCAGCTCCACGAGGGTGCTGTAAAACCCATCGGTCCGTCTACCCCCACCCACCTGGCACAGACACAGCGATTCCACGGCCTGGGTCCCCAGCTCCTCCCTGGGGGACTCTGGGGGCAGGTTCAGCCTCGGCTCCCCGCCCGCCGGGATCTTGGCCACGGTGAGATGGAAACAATCGTGGGCCAGGAGCGGGACGACGGTCAGCCCCTTGCAGGCAAAGCCCCGCTCCAGGGCATGGGCCAGCCCCACCAGCTCCGGGCCGGGCGCAGGGGCGGCGTACAGCACCCGGCGCTGGAAGGTGCCCAGGCCCCGGAAGCGCAGGAGCGGGGCGGGTGGCAGGAGGCGCCGGTGCTCGGCCTGCAGCTCCCGCAGGGCAGTGACGGCCGCCTGCATCTCGCCGGCGCCGTCCAGCCGGAGGAGGCAGAGGGTGAGGTGGAGGGTAGCCAGTGGGGCGCAGAATTCGGCCAAGGCGGGGTCAGCCTGGCTTAGGGCCTCCTGGAGCCGGGCCACCGAGCCCCGCAGCTCCGGGCTGGTGATGCGCACGGCCACGAAATGGGTGGGGCGGGGGCCTGCTGGGGGGTGGCTCTGAGCTCCTGGCTCAGCTTCATCATCTTCCTCCTTCTCTTTGCTCTCCAGAGCAACAGCCGCCTCCGGCACCCCGGCTCCGCCGTCCCCCCTTCCCACGGCCTGCTGGCGCCTGGCCTCTTCCTCCATCACCTCCAGGATGGTCCGGCCGCCCCCGGTGGAGCCGAAGACGTCGTCCAGCCGGCTGGCTTTGTCCCACACCACACGGCCGCGGTATTTGAAGTACTGGATCCTGTGCTGGGGTATGGCCAGCACCTCCGGCCCGACCGAGGCCAGGTCCTCCCAGCAGAAGGCCGTGAAGGCGTCTTCCCGCACGCCGGAGAAGCGGTCCAGGTGCCCCACGGTGAAGTCGCCGGGCGGCAGCTGGCGGTCCCAGAGGATGCGGGAGATGACGTCCCCTGCTGTCTTCATGGGGGGCTTCTTGCTGGGGGGCTTCTTGCTGCGGGGCTCGGGGGGCGGCTGGGGGGCGCCAGGCAGGGCGCCGGGGTGGAGGTTCCGGCAGCGGGCGCCGAAGCGGCAACCGCCCGCCAAGAAGAAGCGGCAGGGGGAGCTGAGCGTGGGGGCTGGCTCTGTCACCCCCGGCCCATCGGATCCCGGGTCCGGGGCTCCCCCTGCAGGGTCGGCTCGGGGGGCAGCAAAATCTTCCCCAGTGGACGGGCCCCGTCCCTCCATTGCGTCACCAGAGTCTGGGCTGAAAAACAGAGAGAGTAAGCACAGGGGGTGCGGCCTTTCCCCTTTTGGGGGGGGGCGATTCGGAATGGGGCACGGGCCCTTCCCCTCTAGGGGGCGCCGGCTCCCATCCGGCCCCAGGGCAGGGACTGGCTGGCTCAGGGGGGCAGGGAATGGGGCAGGGGCCTGTCCCCTCTAGGGGGCGCTGGCTCCCACCCGGCCCCAGGGCAGGGAGTGGCTGGCTCAGGGGGGCAGGGAATGGGGCCCGGGGCCAGTCCCCTGGCTCAGGGGGGCAGGGAATGGGTCCTGACCCCGCTGGGAGCAGGCTGCCGGGGCCGATCCTGCTGCACTGATCAGGAATTACCTGCCCTGAGCCGGGCCGGAGGAGGGTTTCCTGCTCTGGGCTCCAGCCCCTCCCAACCTGGCCACTTGCCCAGGACTATAAAGGGAGCTGCAAGGGCTGATGGGAAAGGCGGGGCCTTTTTATGGCTCTAAACCCCAGGCCTCCAGCAGGGGGCAAAGGGTGTCCATGGTGAATGAGCAATTTGCTGATTAGCCTTCCCCAGAGCCAGCAAAGAACCCAGGAGTCCTGGCTCCCAGCCGCCGACCCCCCCTGTAACCACTAGACCTCACTCCCCTCCCAGAGCCCGCAAAGAACCCAGGAGTCCTGGCTCCCAGCCCCTGTGCCCGCGCTTACCACTAGAGCCCGCTCCCCTCCCCGAGCCTGTCCTGGCTCCCAGGGCCAGCGCCGAGCGCCCTGCATGACACAGGCCAGGCCCCGTTACCGGCCCCGCCCGTGCCAACTTCCTTGACTACGCTAATGTTCCCCTACGTAGCGACTGTCTACGGGACGCGGCGTCAGTGGGAGGCAGGAAAGATACTGAGATAAGGTGTAACCGTCCTAGTGTCTGAACTGTAACCCCACCCAGCGGGCAGGAGAGAACCCAGGAGTCCGGGTGTCCAAACCCCCCCCGCCCCCCGCTCTAACCACTAGACCCCACTCCCCTCCCAGAGCCAGGGAGCGAACCCAGGAGTCCTGGCGCCCAGCCTCTCCCTGCTCTAACCACTAGACCCCACTCCCCTCCCAGAGCCAGGGAGCGAACCCAGGAGTCCTGGCGCCCAGCCTCTCCCTGCTCTAACCAGCAGACCCCACTCCCCTCCCAGAGCCAGGGAGAGAACCCAGGAGTCCTGGTTCCCCCCTCCCCCAGAGAAAATGCTCCGTGCCTCATTCCCCACCTCCAAATCTGCCAGACCCCTCCCTGGGGCTGAGGAGGCCCCCGGGAAAGCCCCTCCCCAGCCAGCCATGCTGATGTTGCATCAGTTTCCCAGCTGCTCCATGTTCCTGGCAGAGCCGGCCAGGCCTCCTGGACAATGTCACCCCCGGCCCCGGGCCCGGCCCCCCGATCTGTTTACAGTGGAAATCGCCCGGTGCCAGGAAATTCACGGAGCGCGACTGGGAGCCCGAGGCCCCATTGGGGGATGCTAACCCAGCCGGATGGGCCAGCTGGGGGGGGGGGACATGGGGGGGCTGGACAAGGTTGTGGGGCTAGGCAGGGTGTCTCAGGAGGAAAAGACAGACCGATCCAAGCCAAGCGAGCTGGACAGACGCCTCCTGGCTCAGGCGAGGGTGGAGCACTGGGGATCCCTTCGCTCTAGAAAGGCAGGGGAGCCAACGGTCTACAGGCTGGGGGTGAGCCAGTGAAAGAGCTGGGGATAGAACCCAGGAGTCCTGGCTCCCAGGTCCCCCTGCTCTAACCCACCAGCCCCCCCGAGCTGGGGATAGAACCCAGGAGTCCTGGCTCCCAGGTCCCCCTGCTCTAACCCACCAGCCCCCCCAGAGCTGGGGATAGAACCCAGGAGTCCTGGCTCCCAGGTCCCCCTGCTCTAACCCACCAGCCCCCCCAGAGCTGGGGAGAGATACCAGGAGTCCTGGCTGCCAGGTCCCCCAGTTCTAACCCACCCCCCAAAGCACGGCATAGAACCCAGGCGTCCTGGCTCCCAGCTAGGGTGACCAGACTGCAAGTGTGAAAAATCGGGACGGGGGTTGGGGGGGGGGGTAATAGCTTATATAAGAAAAAGACCCAAAAATCAGGACTGTCCCTATAAAACCAGGACATCTGATCACCCTACTTCCATCCCCACCCCGCTCTAACTCCCCAGCACCCCCAGAGCCAGGGAGAGAACCCAGGAGTCCTGGCACCCAGGTCCCTACTGCTCTAACCACCAGCCCCCACTCCCCTCCCAGAGCCAGGGATAGAACCCAAGAGTCCTGGCACCCAGCTCCCCTGCGCTAACCCACCAGCCCCCACTCCCCTCTCAGAACCAGGGATAGAACCCAGGAGTCCTGGCACCCACACATGCACCTCACAGCTCTGAGAATATTTCCTTCCCGCTCCCCATTTTTCCATTGTGTTTCCCTCCCTCTGCATGTCCAGGACCGACCCCCCCGGTCCCCCCTCCCAGCTCTAGCCAGCAGGTTACCCAGCTTGGGGGGCAGGGGGTGGATTCTGGGGGGTGCTGTGGAATGGATTCCAGGGGTAAAGAGGCTCAGAGAACCGGCCCAGCTCCGGACCGAAGGTCGCGCTTTAATGGTAAGAAATACAAACATTTTTCTCTCCCTAGAAAGATTTGCTTTGGAGTGAACTCGACGCAGGGCTGGGGGAGGGGAATGGACATTTATACACCGGGGAGGGGGGGCAATATACAGAGATATAAAAAAATATACGCAGAGCTCCATCCCGCTATTTAACATGGGGGGGGGACCCGGAGGGCTGGGGGCAGACGTTAAGGTCAGCGTCCCAGCCATGGGGAGACAGCGAAGGACTGGGGTGATGAGACCCAGGGATTAGTACGAGGTCAGACAGAGCGTAAGGGAGATCAGAACCCGGCCCTGGCCCCGTGGCCGCCTGGGGGTGGCTCCGGATTGAGCTCAGGTCAGCCTCCAGCCCCCCCGCACTCAGTGGCTGGGAGGCGGGCTCCTCCTTAGCACCCGCGGAGCAGCTTTCATCAGAGAAACTCAGAGCCTCCCCCCCCACCCCCTCCTTGGGGCACTATCGTAAGTTCCACTTTAGAAGGGGAAACTGAGGCACAGACTGACATATGCATTTGCCTGGGGTTACACAGGGGACCAATGACAGAACCGGGGAAAGAACCCAGGAGTCCTGGCTCCCAGTCCCCCCCCCCCCCGCTTTAACCACTAGACCCCCCACTCCCCTCCCAGAGCGAGGGGGAGCACCCAGGAGTCCTGGCTCCCAGCCCCCCCCCACTAGACCCCGCTCCCCTCCCAGAGCCGGGGAGAGCACCCAGGAGTCCTATTTAACATTACTCCCAGCTTCCCTTCCCATCCTTTCACATTCACACTCTCTCTACTTTTTCCACCTCCATTTCTTCACCCACATTTTTCTTTCCTCTCGCCTCTCTCCCTCCCTCAGCTGTCTCCCGCGTCCCATCCTTATTCCAGCCAATACGGGTCCCATTTAGCCGTCCTTCCCTCTCCCTCAGGGGGTGTGGGCCAATCCCAAACCCGGTCCCCCTCCCTGCGGGGACTCGAACCCACAACCGTAAGAGCAGGCCCCGCGCTACTGCATCAGTAGCCTTTCTACCCGATCAGTCCACTAGGGGGCGACAAAACCACACTGTGTTGGCTCCATTTGACCCTGTTGTTCATGGGCCCAGATTAGGGGACCCCTTATCAATCCATGACACTCGCCACTAGGATGCCAGCTGCTGCCCCACTTAATAACATTCCTCCCCCCCTTCCCTCCCCCCACATCAAATCTGGAGCAGGGAAAATAATCTTAACACCCCTGCCCTCAAAGTGAAATGTACCCCTCCCCACCCCACCCTTTTCTGGGCTGGGATAAACTGCTCCCGGCCCCCTACCTTGTTCTAATCCACCAGACCCCACTTCCGTCCCAGAGCCAGGGATAGAACCCAGGCGTCCTGGCTCCCAGCCCCCTGCTCCAACCACTAGACCCCACTCCCCTCCCCTCCCAGAACCAGGGATAGAACCCAGGAGTCCTGGCTCCCAGCCCCCCTGCTCCAACCACTAGACCCTAGGCCTTCCACACCCGGTGAATATAATCCGTTAATGTCTCAAGTAACTCTCCTTCCATGTGGAGGGAGCCCCAGACATGAAATAGGGGGTGGGGGAGGAGGGAATCCAGGTCATTTTCACAGCATTACCCAAATCACTTTTCTCAAGGCTGATCCGTGCCCCCCCTAACCACCCCGGTACCACTGCTCTTGTCCGAGTCCATCTCTTGTGAGCCCAGAGTCCAGATGGGGTGTGAGACGGATACACACAAAACCAACATCAAACTGTCTCTTCTGTCAGTTCAGGAGTTCCTTCTCCCAGTGGGAGAGGGGAATGAGGGAGAGGAAGTGGGATGCTGACTGACTGGTGGGTTATTTGGTCAATTGCTGAGATGATCGGTGGATTGATTGATTGGTTGGTCAACTGGTTGGTTGGTTGAGTGGTCGATCGGTGGCTTGATTCTTGACTATTCCGTTGATGGCTTGGCTAGTTGATTGGTTGCTCGTTGACCATTCCACCGACCAACTGGTTGGTTGATTGTTGACTGTTTCACTGGTTGGCTGACTGGTCGATTGGTGGGTTGGTTCTTGACTAGTCTGCTGATGGGTTGACTGGTTGGTTGATCGTTAACTGTTCCATCCGTCAATTGGTTGGTCGATAACTTAGTTGGCAGGTCAATTGGTGGATTGATGGTTGATGGGTCCATCGGCTGATTGATGAGTGTGTGGGAGGGAGAAGGCTGACTATTGATAGCTCATTTTGTCAGCCAATGGGCCGATCATTTTTTGGTGGTAGATGGATTGTTGCTCAATTGACGGGCTGATTGATAAACGGATTGACTGGTTGATCAGTCAATCAATGTATTGATGGGTTGATTGGGCAATCCGTGGGTTGGTGGATTGATTAAGAGGCTCATTAATAGACAGACGTATTGATGAGTTGACCAGTCAACGGGCGGGTGGGTGGATTAGGATTCCAGAAATCCATACAGACAAGGAGGTGAAAATTAGGATCAAACACATCGGGCTTTCCATTGCAGATAGCATCACCAACCTCAGAGAACCAGTACTGCCATGGAGAGGGGGCCGGCTAAGGGGTAAGAATAAGTGAACGGAAAAAAAAGAATGAAAGGAAGAAATGGAGGAAGAGGGGAAGGGAAAGAGAGCAGGAGCAAAAGAAAGAGAAGGGGGAAGCGGATGAAAGGAGGGTAAGGAAGAATGAAAGAGGAAAAGGAAGAGAGAAGACACACAAGGGAAGGGGGGATGGCTGAAGCAGGAGGGGTGTGGATGAAGGGACAACGGAGCAGACAGATGAGGGGTGGAGGGAATAGGGGGGAATGGAGGGAGGGGAGGGGAGCTGAACCCGCTCTCCTATAGCCCAATCTCATCATCCAGCTCATCTTCAAATGTGTATCCATGCCCGGTGCCTTCCTCCTCCACCTCCTCCTCCTCTTCTTCCTCCTCCCCTGCCTGGGGAACCACCCCATGGCCCAGCCCCTGGCCCCCCACCGGCCTCTCCGGCCTGACGTCCTCGCTCCGGGGCTGCTCCCCGCACTTGTCCATGACCCCCAAGACCTCATCCAGAATAGATGGCCCCAGATCCAACTCGAAGGAGAACAGGGACTCGGCCTGTTGCAGTTCCCCCTCCCAGGAAGTGGGGGGCAAATCCAGGCCGCCCGGGCCGCCCCCCAAATCAGCCGGGCTGCCGGAGGACCCCGAGAGGCGGCTGGGGGACTGGGCCGGTGCCAGGGCCTCGGTGGCGGGGGGGAGCCCGTTGGCCTTGGGGCCCCCGTGGTTGCTGAGAAAGGAGGTGTCCCCGAAGACGTCCCCGCCCCGGCCGACGTGCATGGTGTGCCGGAAATCTCCCAGCGGGGCGCTGATCATGTCCCGGCCGATGCGGGGCCTCTTCTTTGACTGGGAGATGGGGGACTGCTTCAGAATCGGCATCTGGGGGGCACAGAGACAGAGACATGGGGGTCAGGGAGAAAGGGCCCCACTCCTCTAAGGGGCACCACTCCGATCCAGGACTGGCTGGCTCAGGGGGTGGGGAACGGGGCACGGGGCCTTTCCCCACTAGGGGGCGCTGGCTCCCATCCGGCCCCAGGGTGGAGACTGGATGTCTCAGGGGAGCAGAGAATGGGGGGCCTGTCCCCTCTAGGGGGTGCTGCCTCCCACCCAGCCCGAGGGCAGGGACTGGCTGGCTCAGGGGGGCAGGGAATGGGCCACAGGGAAAGGGTTTGTCTCCTGCACCCCCATATCTTGGGATAAATAGGGGTCACCCACTGGGGTGCTGATCCCAGGCAAAATATCCCACACCCTGTGACATGGGGACTCCTCTGCTCTCTCCCCAGCTCGGGGGGGGAGTGTCCTAGTGGTTAGAGCAGGGGGGCTGGGAGCCAGGACCCCGGGGTTCTCTCTCCGGCTCTGGGAGGGGGTGGGGTCTAGTGGTTAGAAGGGGCGGGATGGCAGGGAGGTTGTGGCCAGTGGGGATTGAGAGGGACGGGGATCTCCACTGAAGAGGGAGAACTGGCGAGCTGGGATTGCGGGGGGCGGGGGGGAGGCAGCATTTCCTGTCCTGGGGAAGTGAAGTCAGTTTCCTCTGGCTGGTCTCCCGCAGCCAGCTGGGACCTGTGGCTCTGTGCCAGATCGGACCTGGCGGGGGGAGCTCAGATGGGGGGTGAGGGCAGCCTGGGCCGGGCAGGCGACAGGACGGCTCCGATGGGGAGGCAGCTGGGGGCAGGGGATCGAGGGGACTTGGTTGGGGGACAGCTGGACAGGATGAGGGTTGCTCTCCTGGAAGGGGTGGCAGGACAGGGCCAGGGATGAGGCAGATCAGATGGGCGTGGGGGGGGGAGGGTGGCTGGACAAGGGGGGGTACAGGATGGCACAGAGGGGGGCACCGGATGGACCAGGCAGCCCCCCTCTATCAGAACAACAGCTGGAATCTGGAGCAGCTGGGCTGGGGTTCCCCAGGGACTGGGGGGGGATGGGGTGTAATGGAGGGGCGGAAAAAGGGAGGAAGGGAAGAGAGATGAGAGGAGAGACGGAACAGGGGGAAGGAGACTGTGGCTAGGGAACAGGGGGACTGGAAGGGCCCTTTCTGGGGGGGGCGAGGAGCAGGGAACACCCCCACCCCACCCGGTTCCCATGAGCCACCGCCCCCCACCCCACTCCCAAGCCGCTCCCCTGGGGAAAGGAGTGGGGTGAGGAACCTGTCTGACCAGATTCCTGCTCCGCTCCGCTGCCAGGAGACCCGGATCCAGGCTGAGCCTGGTGCCATAACTAACAAGGTAGCTGGGAGCCCGGACTCCTGGGTTCTCTCCCTGGCTCCGGGAGGCGGGGTGGGGTCTAGTGGTTAGAGCAGGGGGGCTGGGAGTCAGGACTCCTGGGTTCTCTCCCTGGCTGTGGGTGAGTCATACTGGCAGCGCTGGCCGTGGGATCCCAGCCGGCAGCGCTGGCGGCTGGGAGGGGATCTAATGGGTAGGGCTGAGTAAGGCGTCAGGGGAACAATGATTCTGCGGGCGGGGGCAGGGCAGGTTTGGGTCCAGCCCCAGCCACAACAAACGCGAACAAGAGGTACGGCCGGTCCCCGGGAGCGGAGTTAGCAGGGCTGGGAGCCACGGGACAGAACCCAGGAGTCCGGGCTCCCAGCCCCCCTGCTCTAACCACTAGACCCCACTCCCCTCCCAGAGCTAGGGAGACAACCCAGGAGTCCGGGCTCCCAGCCCCCCGCTCTAACCCTAGACCCCACTCTCCTCCCAGAGCCAGGGACAGAACCCAGGAGTCCGGGCTCCCAGCCCCCCCTGCTCTAACCCTAGACCCCACTCTCCTCCCAGAGCCAGGGACAGAACCCAGGAGTCCGGGCTCCCAGCCCCCCGCTCCAACCACTAGACCCCACTCTCCTCCCAGAGCCAGGGAGAGCCCCCATTGTGCAAGGTGCTGGGTGTTGTTCATTAGGTGAATTATAGTCACACCTCAACCTCCCCTGCCCCCTACCATGGCCCCACGGTGCCAGGCCTGTACGTTTTATTGCTATTAGGGGTATTATGGTAGCCCCAAAGCACTGCCCCTTTATCACCCCTCCAGCCATGCCCAAGGCCCCCCAGGCACTGTAGATTTCATTGCTATTAGGTGTGTTACGGTAGCCCCTGGGTGCTCCAGCCGTTCACTAGACCCCCCACGCACTGGGCCCTGTACCTTACTATTAGGTGTATTACGGTAGCCCCCTCAGCGCCAGGTGCTGTACATTTAACTGCTATTAGGTGTATTATAGTAGCCCCCGGGGTGCCAGGTGCTGCACAGACCCAGAACAAAGAGCCCATGCCTGACCCAAGGAGCCAGCGATGGGTGGGCAGGACAGGGGGGCGCCCGCGCAGGGCAAGGCCCCATTGGCCGGCGTGACGGGCAGGGCACTCAGCGCTGGGGCCCAGGAAGGACCTGACGGTGGTGGCTCTGGGGGTGTTTATGGGGAGCATCTCCCCTGGGTGTGGGGCGGCCGAGGAGCGGCACCCAGGGGCAGCTTGAGCCTTTCCCCAGCAGGCGACGGAGGCAGGGACCCCAGGCCCCTTGGAGAGGGAAGGGGAGAGGATTAGGCGAGCAGACGCCGTGGAGAAGGGGGAGCCAGTGGCAGGACGCAGAGAGGGGGCGACGGGACCAAAGTGACAGGCTGGGGGACGCTGCTGGGAAGGGGCCCTGCTCTGGCCAGGGAGCAGGGTTGGGGACACTCCTAGCGGCTCCCGGAAGCAGCGGCATGTCCCCCCTCCGACTCCTACACATAGGAGCAGCTGGGGGGCTCCACTCTGCCTGATGTCCCCGCCCCAAGCGCTGCTCCTGCAGCTCCCATTGTCCGAGAACCATGGCCAATGGGAGCTGCAGGGGCGGTGCTTGCGGACAGGGCAGCGTGCAGCAGAGGCGCCTGGCCGCGCCTCTGCATAGAAACCGGGGGCGAGGGGGAGACGTGCTGGGACGTAAGCGCCACCCACAGCCTGCACCCCTGAGCCCCTCCCACACCCCAGCCCCCTACCCCAGCCCTGATCCCCCTCCTGCACCCCAAACCCCTCATCCCCAGGCCAGAGCCTGCACCCCGCCCCCGCTGCCCCAGCCCAGAGCCCCCTCCCACACCCTGAACTCCTCATTTCTGGCCCCACCCCGGGGCCCTCCCCGCAGCCAGAGCCCACACCCCAACCCCAAGTTTGTGAGCATTCATGGCCCACCATACAATTTCTATACCCAGATGTGACCCTCGGGCCAAAAAGTTTGCCCACCCCTGGTCTAATGGTTAGAGCAGGGGGGCAGGGAGCCAGGACTCCTAGGTTCTATCCCCAGCTCTGGGAGGGGAAGTGGGTCTGGTGGGTTAGAAGGGAAGGCTGGGAACCAGGACTCCTGGGTTCTCTCCCAGCTCAGGAAGAGGAGTGAGGTCCAGTGGTTAGGGCAGGAAGGGCTGAGAACCAGGACTCCTGGGTTCTATTCCTGGCTGGGGGGAGGCGTGGAATCAGGGAGGCAGGACTCCTGGGTTCTCTCTGTGAGCATCTGCTCTGACCTCCTGCATCACACACACAACGGCCCTGAGCTGAGGCCTGCTCGCTCTAGAGCTGAACTCTTGGGAAGTTCTCCCAACGGGTCATTTTCCTCCCTCTTAAAAACTCGTCCCCTCATTTCCCGGCGGGAATTGTTGAGCTTCGACTCCCAGCCGTTGGTTCTGCTTAGCCACTAGGCGCCCGGGCCCGGCGTCGGGCAGAACGGCCCGGCGAGGTTTCGGCCTGAAGACCGAGAGGCCCGAGCAGAAGACGACACCCACGTTACCGGACAGGCCAGACGGTCGTGGCTGCAGCGACAGAGAGGAGGGAGGCTGGCGGACTCGGGGTGGGGGGGAAGATGAGGAACTGAGCAGGGGCTGACGGCTGGACATCCACGAGGAGACGAGGCGGGGACGGACGGAGACAGCTCTGCAGTGACCGGACACCGGAGCGGCTAATGGGATCCCGGGCTGCATCCCCAGGGGAACCACGAGCGGGGAGATTTCACCTCTGGATCTGGCCCTGGGGCGACGCTGTCGGGATCCTGTGTCCCGCTGTGGGGCCCCCAATTCAAGGAGGACGTTGATCAATTGGAGACGGGGCGGAGAAGAGTCAGGAAGACTATTGAAGGGATAGAAACCCTGCCTGGGCGTGAGAGACGCCAGGAGCTCCAGCTGTTTAGCTGAGCAGAGACAAGGTCCGGGGGGGACTCGATCCCAGGCTGTCGGTACCGACGTGGGGGACGAATATTGACTAACGGGCTCCGCAGTGGAGCAGAGGAAGGTCGGACCCGACCCCACGCCCAGTTGAAGGGAGACAAGACCAGCCTGGAAACACGGCCGAAGTTTTTCCCACTGAAGGGAATTAACTATTG